>NC_057864.1:414812258-415168925 GCF_019393635.1 Dromiciops gliroides
ATGCCTGTAAAATGAGACAATGAGGCTGGGTTTGATTTCTTTTGATACCACCTTTACCTATTCTGCATCTGACTTATTTACAATCCTAATGCACAAAGGCTTTGTTCCCAAGTCTGTAATAAAGCTGGGCCTATTGTTCTCCTTCATTTCTGCCTTACAGTGCTTCCCTGACCCCTTGGGAACCATATTAAATTATTCTCTAGAGATCTTTACACATAAAATTAGAAGTTCTCCCTGAGTGGTGTGTGTGTGTGTGTGTGTGTGTGTGTAAACCATTTCTATCAAAACAAAAAAACTGATTAGTGACTGCAAATAATCCCTTGCCTAACTATAAATCTGAGTGCTTGGCTGTTTTGGATTTTGCAAAGTATGACATTCATTACTGCTGGTATTTATTATTTATACAGGACTGAGAGTGTGTGCTGGGGAGCACAATAGGTAAAATATGCAAAACCTGTCTTGGGGAAGAAGTAACATTGCTCTCTATTTATTTATTTTTAATCCAGCAGGCATTACATTTGTAAAATCTTACATCTCCTTATATTATGCAAACAAGATACTTGGTGTCCAGGATTAGTTCAGGCAATTTCTTCATTTGATGAAAATAACTGGCATTTGCTCAGAATCTTCATTTCCCACAAACTTCTCTGATTTCCTCTTCTGACCTGAACAGTTCTCTTTTGTGAGAGAACTGACACAAACATGAAAACACATTTTGCAGAGCTCTATCTTTCAAGCCAGTCACATACACTAATGACAACTGGCCTCTTCATGAGAATGTCAGATGGTAGGGATGATTCATTATGTTTTTTCTTGCACATAATATATATCTTTGGGGGAAAAGGATAGTTCACATTTATATAACACTTTAAAGCATGTGAAGTGTTTCTCTCACAACAACCCTTCAGAGTAGAGAGAGCAAGATTCTTACCCTTTTCCAGAAGAGAAAATGGAGGCTTATCAAATTCAAGTGACTTGATAAACGCAAGACAGCCAGTAAGAGGCAGATCTGGGTTTCCACCCATGATCTTTTGACTTGGTGTTCTTTGCTGATTGAATTCTTGAATTCAGATTGTTGAACAACAAAACTATAGGAATCTTTCCAGATGAAAATGAACATGTTATGTGTATGAGCCCTCCAAGTGAGTGACATGGAACATTTAACTTTTTGTGACAGCCACATGTCATGACTTTACATTGAGTTCTAGAACTGCCATTAAGTGGTCTAGCAGATATGGCCACAGGAAAGTCACGTAACCTTTCTGGGTTTCCTTCTCAATAAAATGAGGATATTGGAATAAGTAATCTCTAAAATTTAATTCTAATATTAAAATATTTTAATATCAAAACTCTAATATTAAATAAAATAATGCTAATATGAATAATAGTTCTAATATTAATTAATAGTTCTATTTATATTTTTCTATTCCAATCTATATCCCTCCCTTGCCCCCCAAATTTTTAATCTGGAAAGGTGAGGGAAGGGTGTGCTGAGAAGTGTTCAGGAGGTATATATATACACACACACATACACTCACATATATATAGTGCATTTATGAGTTATTTTGGTATTATATAGTAATTATATTTGAACAAATTTGTCATATAAATTATATAAATTGATATGTATTTGTTATTTATAAAACAGTTATTTAAGGAATTAAAATACTAAGTTACATGTATTAGTACATATATTAGTTACATGTACTAAGTTACATGTAATGTAGTTACATTAAAATACTAAGTTACATGTATGTATTCTAAATTAATAATGTGGAAATTTTACATTACACATGTCATATATATGTCTTTGTGTAAAAAATAATAAAAATTTTATAGTTCTAATATTAAAATTATACGACCCTGTGAGTAGAGATTTTCTCCTTTGTATCTGGCAGGGTCAATGTGTGTGCATATGTGTGTACCTGCATGTGCATTTGAGCATGCATGCATACACGGAAGAATTTAAGGTTTTCTTATGTGTTGGGAAGAAGAGAGAACATCTCATTTAAGATCCTTTTCTTAATTCTCTCCTTAATCATGTCAGTAGTTCAGCTTTGCTCCATCTCCACTTCCCCACATGACCACCTTCTATTTAGCAGGAAAAAAAGAATTGTTTAAGCATATTCCTTTTAAAAAAAATCCAATTAATAAGCATTTGTTTTCTTTACCTTCCCCACACTGAAGAAGAAAAATAAGACTGTTGTGACAAATATGCACAGTCAAATAAAACAAATTCCCACATTGATGAAGTCCAGAAATGTACATTTCATTCTGCATCACTTCTTAGTTGGGAGATATCTAGCTTTCTTCACTAGTGGACTTCAGGAATCATGATTGGTCACTTCACTGATCAAATTTCTTTTGTCTCTTGAAGCTGCTTATTTCTACAATGTTGCATTTAGTATAAATCATTCTCCGGGTTTTATTCACTTTGTTTATCATCCATTCATTCAAGTCTTCCCCGGTTTCTCTGAAATGATCACCTTTATTTCTCACAGCACAACAGTATTCCACCATAATGATTTGACATAATTTGTCCAGCCATTTTCCAGTCTATGAGATAAAAACCAAGCACATACAATGGGTTTAAAATCAAAACACTTAGGTTCAAATTTTGGCTCAGCTCCCTCCTATCTGTGTGACCATGGTTAAGTAGCTAGGTTTCTCTGTTCTCATTCTTTTAAATTTTTTATTAATGCCCCTTATACCTATGTCATAGTAATTTCTAGCTAAAGTCTTTCCTCTCCCCTAACTGGATTGCTTTCTCTCTTGTAACAAAGAAAAACTGTTAAGCCAAATCACTGATACATTCACCTTATGAAACATTATGGTTTCATAGACTCTCACCTTTGCACAGGAGGAAATACATTGTATTTATATTGTTTCCCAGAGTGGCAACAGTAGATTTCATAAAAAAGATTGTAGGAAATCTTGGGTATCAAGTTTCTTTTTTGGTGAGGGGCAGAGGGGAGAGTAGGCAATCAGAGTTAAGTGACTTGCCTGAGTCACATGGCTAGTGTCTGAGACTCGATTTGAACTCAGGTTCTCCTGACTCCAGGGCCAATGTTCTATGCATTGCATCATGTAGATGCCCTTTTTGAATCAAACTTTTTAAAAAAAATTAGTGTCCAGTTTAATTTTTGGTCACATGTTAGTTCCAACTGCCTATTGAAGCTCTCAAATTATACATCTCATAAGAAGATGGATTAGCATTGGGAGAGATAAGACAGGGAAACTTGCCAGCAGGCTATTGGCAAGAGTTCAGGTATAAGGTGAAGAAGGTCTGCACCAGGGTGGTGACAGTATTAGAGAAAAGAATAGGGCACATAGGAAATATTATAAAAGTGGAATGTAAAGAACTTGGCAGACAAATTGGATTGAGGGGGGTCAGAGAGAGTGAAGAGTTGAGGATGGTACCTAGGCTGAGAGCCTGGGTGATTGGAAGGATGGTGGTATCCTTAAATTAGGAAGAGGGGACAATGAACTCAGTTTCAGAATATTGAGTTTAAAGTATCTACGGGACACACAGTTTGAGATATCCAATAGGCAGTTGGAGATGCCAGATTGGAGGTTAGGAAAGAAGTTAGGACTAGATAAGAAGATTTAAAAGTCATCTGAATAAAAGTGATAATTAAATGCATGGGAGCAGATGAGATCACAAAGTGTGAATAGTATAGAGGGAGAAGAAAAGAGGGCCCTGGACAGAGCCTGGGGTAACAGCCATGTTTAATGGGGCATGACCTGGGTGAGGATCTAGCAAAGGATATTGAGAAGAACAAGTAAGGTGGGTGGGAAAACCAAGAGAAAGAGTGCAATGAAAACCTAGAGGCTATGAAGGATGAGGGTCAAAGACTATAGATAAGTCAAGAAGGATGAGAACTGAGAAGACTATTAGTAAATATAACAATTAAGAGATGACTGGTAAATTTGGAGAGAGTGGTTTCAGTTGAATGATGTCAGAAATCATACTACAAAGGGATAAGAAGAGAGGGAGAGGAAAGAAAACTGAGGCATTGATTCTTTTCAAGTAGTTTAGCCACAAAAAGGTAGAGAAATATAGGATGATAGCTAGCAGGGTAGAATGGATGAAGTGAAGGGTTTGCTTCTTTTTTGAGGATGGGGGAAGATAGTGGAATCTTCACAGGTAGGGGAAAAGCAGTCAGAGAGAGATTGAAGATTGGGGAGAATAGTCTTGATTGGGGGAACAATCTACTGGAGAAAACAGAGAGGAATGGCATCATTTATGCATGCAGAGGTGTTTGACTTGGTAAGAAGGGCCACCTCTTTATGTGATAGATGAGTAAAGGAAAGAGATATGAGGGAAGATGGTGTGATATGAGGAAAAAGGGAGAAGAGGGAGTTCTTAGTGAATGGTCTCAATTTTTTCAGTGAGATATGAAGCAAGGTTCTGACCTGAGAGGAGAGGTAGAGGAGGAGTAAAGAAAGGTTTGAAGAAGGAGAAAAAGGTTTAGAAAATTCACTGAGGATTGCTCGATGCAATGAGGGGCCAGTTGAGATCATGCAACATAAATTTATAGGGGATACAGTCATTTCTCGGGCAGCTAGATGGCTCATTAGATAGAGCCGTCTATCACTGGGCCTGGAGTCAAGAAGACCTAAGTTCAAATCTGGCCTCAGACCCTCACTAGCTGTGTGACCCTGAACAAGTCACTTACTCCTATGTGCCTCAGTTTCCTCATCTATAAATTGAACTGGAGAAGGAAATGGCAAATCACTCCAGTATCTTTGCCAAGAAAATCCCATGGACATGTTCAGGTAGAATAACAGTAAAGTAGGATTGTTGAAAAAGAAAATAAATTCTTTAAAAAATAAGTTTAACCGGGGGGCAGCTAGGTGGCGCAGTGGATAGAGCACCGACCCTGGATTCAGGAGTACCTGAGTTCAAATCCGACCTCAGACACTTGACACTTACTAGCTGTGTGACCATGGGCAAGTCGCTTAACCCCCATTGTCCTAAACAAAACAAAACAAAACAAAAAATAAGTTAACCTTTTTTAATATGCAAAATAAATAAGCTCTGACTCCATGTCTATATGAGAATTCTGGTCCTCTCCTCCTGTTAAAGCAAATAGCAGAAGAGAATCAATCCATCGATTAGAAACCATTGATTAACAGCTCCTTTTTTCTAAGAGAGACACAGAGGTAATCAAAACTTGACCTCATAGTGCTTACAACTATATTTACTTACTATACTCACTGCTATAGCAGAGGGCATATGAAACAGACACACAAATAGACAGGCAGGTGGTACAGTGGATAGAGCACCAGGGCTAGAGTCAGGAAGACTCATTTATCTGAGTTCAAATCTGGACTCAGACACTTACTAGCTGTGTGACCCTGGGCAACTCACTTCATCCTGTTTGCCTCCATTTTTTCATCTGTAAAATGAGCTGGAGGGAAAAAAATGTCAAACTACTCCAGAATCTTTGCCAAGAAAACCCCACAGTGGGTCATGAAGAATCAGACAAAACTAAAATGACTGAATGGCATACAATGATGATAACAGAGAGAATTCAAGAACATACAGGAGGTACAAAGTGCTGTGTAGGTTCAGAAGAAATATCTTCTGGTTAACTTAGGGGTATGCCTATGTATTAGCATGGGCTTCCACAAGCTAGACTGCATCTAGAGGAGAGACCACACTATATGAAAATCAGTGGAAGAACCTGGGAGGTTTTGTCCAAGCAAAAGGAGTTAATGGAGTTATGATCATTGTCTTTAAGTATTCCAGGGGCTGTCATGTGGAAAAGATAAATTCTTCTTGTCCCCACAGGGAAAAACTAGAAGCAAAGCACAGAAGCTGTAGAGAGGCATTTGTCAGCTGTGTATAAAGAAACACTTGCTAACTATTAAGAGTTTTTACAAAGTGGAATAGACAGTATCCAGATGTAAATTTCCCTTCATTAAATGTCTAATATGAGAGTTTGGATGGCAAGGTACCAAGATCGATGGCCTAGATGATTTCTGAAGACCCTTTTGTGCTTCTTTGATGTAGAATCATAGAATGTCACAGCTGAAGATCTTAGAGATGATCTAGTAAAACTTCTTTTGACAGATAAAGGAAATGAAACCGAGAAGCCAAAACTTGCTGAAGGTCTCACATGAATCATTGCCTGCCCCATTTATTTGTATGTTTTGTTTTGTTTTGTTGTTGTTGTTGGGTTGTTTTTTTTTGAGAAGAGGGGAATATATGAAACATTTTGGCCTGTCTTTGATCTCCTATTAATTGCTGCCATCGTGATGGGTAACTCACTGGATTGTGACTCAAAAGAACTGGGTTTGAGTGTTGGCTCTGATATTTTGTCATCCATATAACTTTGGTCAAGTCACTTATCTTTCTGGGCCTGGGCCTAATTCATCTGTAAAGAGAAACAATGCCATTTACACTAATCCCTGGGTACCCTTTACCTCTTCTACTTATACCCCCTCCCAAATATCCAGAATTGCTAGGTAGTAGGAAGACTTGCTGCCATTAGAGATGCCCTCTCCTCATTGGCATTCCCCTTCAATTCCTCCTCAGGAAGAATAACCAGGTTCTAGGAATACCTACCATAAACAGAGGTACCCTGCCCCAGCAGCTTGACTACTTACACAGGATACAATGGAAAATATAGGTTTTATTCCTTCCTGTGAGATGGGAGACCACCAGGTTTTACCATCTGCCCTGTCATTGCTTCCTATAGTCCTCTAATCCTTACCATCTGTTCTACAGTCCCCCTCCCATCACCCCATAAAAATGTAGGAATGCTAGATAGTGAGAAGACCTGCCACCATTAGGGATGTCCTCTCCTCATTCACTTTCCCCCTCAATTTTTCCTTAAGAAGAATGACCAGGTGGTAGGAATACCTGCCACAAACAAGGGTACCCCATCCCAGCAGCATGACGCCTTACATTGGATGAAATGAAAATCACAGGTTTTATTCCTTCCTGTGAAATGGGGAACCACCAGGCCTTACCATTTTCCCTGTCACTGATTCCTATAGTCCTCTAATCCTTCCCATCTGTCCTATACTCAGTCATATACCATCTGATCTACTTAGGTAACTTTAAGGACTCCTGGGCCTTGCCATCTACCCTGCAGCTGAACTCCCTTTTATGTATTGTCTCCCCTGGTTAGAATGTGAGCTCCTTGAGAGCACAGACTGCCACACTCTTTCTATTTGTACCTCCAACATTGATTACAGCACTTGGCATATAGTGCTGCTTAATATCCTTTTTTCCCATCCTTTCATTCAGTCATATGCTATATACCTCACAGGGCTGCTGTGAGGAAAGTGCTCTTCATTCTAAAGCACAATTTAAAAATTCATTAATGATGAGTTGTTCTTATTTCTAGTGAGAGGGAAAAGAGGGTGTTAAATTTGAGTCACAGAATTTCATTGATGAGCAAATCATGTTGAACTCACCTGTCAACACTGCATCTTTCCCCTTCTATTCTTTTGTTTTTTTAGCTGCAGGGCTGTTCCCCATTAATCAATTTCTTCCCACTCCTGCTGGTTACCTCCTATTGTGTGGCAATCAACTGAAATGAGGTGATGAATGCTGCATATTTCTTATTAAATAACTAAGCATATTCAGGTCATAAAAATGATGCACTGCCAATGGGAAGTTACTTCATCATTCATATGCACCGAAGAAGTCCTATACTTGGGAGGCAGAAAACCAAAGTTCTGGCTAAGCAGAATGCAAGAGTTCAGGCTCTGACATTGGCTAGTAGTATTTGACCTTGGGCAAATCATTTGGCCTCTCTTTTGCCCTCAATTTTCTTTATCTGTAAAATAAAGGGGTTGAATCATATTTCCTCTCAAGTTCCTTGCTCTACCATTTTTATATTTTAATAAGACACCTGTGATTAAATGTCTGTAGAGATCAGCTATTCTCCTTATTTTTTCCAGTATTAAGTTTAGGAGAAGACTGAGGAAATATTGGTCAGGAAACCCTGTATGTGTATATGTGTATATATCTGTGTATAAGCTCTTTAAGGTGACAGGTCATGTCTTAGAATTCTCCATAGGCCCTTTCCCCCAATGCTATGTACAGAGTCTCAGACAAAGGTGTTCAGATCCATATTTGTTAAATTAATGAGAGTAATGGGCAGTAGGTGAGTGAGATAGGTGAAAGGAGAGTAGGAGAGAAGTGGTTTGAATTAATAATCAATAATAGGAAATAGTCAATAGTAAATAAACTGAATGATTTTCCATGACTGTCGATACATCACCTATCCTATGTAATAATTAAGAAATAAGCCCATTATATAGCATGTGGATATACAATGTCCATACCCTTTTAAGAGGAAAACCTACATTGGGCATGTTTTGAGTCCTCAAATGGTTTGGAATTTAAAGCATAATCTGAAATTTTCTCCCCAATGGAGGAGTTTTGTAAAATAATGAAATGCAGGTTAAGGGAAATCCATCTTCCCTCCTCAGTCTAACTTAGAATTTGGTTGTCCATATTTGTACCCTTATTAGTTTTGCCCCAGGCCCCTGTAGACGGACCAATCCCCTTCTGGATAAATAAATAGCACCAGAACCCAGAGTAAGGTTGTTTGAATCCACTCAGCTTGTTTTATTTGCACCCTGGGCCAAGGAGGACAGGGACTGTTTTGTGTGCTTGTTTGCTTGGGGAGAGGATTGATTAATTATGTGCTTCTGGGAAAGAGAAATCTCACAGCAATCTGGATCCTCCCTCTCTCAGATTCCAACGGGCCCTTTCTGAACATTTCTGTTAGACTCGATGTGAACAGCTTGTATGCAAACAAGCACACTAATGCCACCTAATTGTTCAGTATGATGGGAGCCTGGGATTTGGGAGTTTTCTCAAGTACTGTTACCATTAGTTATTACAGCTCACTTTTTAATCTTCTTTGGTTGAGGTTTAGACCCCTCTGACACTGACAGCAGGCCTTGGGAGAGAATATATTCACAGCATTGCCCCTGGTCCGGAGAGGCATTTTAAGGCTGCAATCCTCTCTGCCCTTAATCTTCTCCTCCTTTAAAATGATGGAGAATGGGGAAACATTTGTCTCCTAGTGGAGGTCTCTCCTTTGCCCAATGACCTCAAGTCTTTTAGTTGTATTGGGACCCTTAAGATATACTTCACATGGGTACTGTTTGGAGACTCCAATCTGATAAACCCTTGAAATTTTAGTTTTCTTTCCATTTTCTCCATGTGGTAATATCTTGCCTCCTTGGCATCTTATCGTGCATCTGTTCTTAAGTATGATAACTTTGTGGAGGAAGTGGCCATCACACTCAACTACCTCCCCCCACAACCCCTCCTCTGTGGGAACTTACATCTCTCTCTCTCTCTCTCTCTCTCTCTCTCTCTCTCTAATTAATGGATTTTTCTTTCTTTCTTTTTTTTTGTTCAAAGCCATCTGCCTATTTCTTGGGGTAGGGGGATAGCACATGATTAATGGGCTGTTCATGTCCCCTGTATCCACATACCTTACTGTATATCCAAGGCTCTGTTGGCTTTGAAATAGACTTCAAAAAAAAGAGGAGAAACTTTTGAATTAATATGAGCATTGCACTTCATGTGACCTTAGGTTTGCAGCTTCTAAACAACCTCTCTCTAATAATGTGGCTCATTAATGTATGCTGATCTCGAGTAGAGATTCTGTTGAAGCCAAAATGGCGTACACTTTAATAAAGTAAGTCAGCTTTATCTGGGTACCATCCCCTACTTTGGCCTCTTAATTAGGGCTGCTTTTGCTTCAGTCTGTTATCTCTTGGGATTGGACAATCTGCCAGGCCAGTATCTGAGCCCTACCATGCAATCACTGGGTTAAGGCACAGTAAAAACAAAAAACAAAGAAAAAAACCCCAAACAACCAATTGACATAGTTGTGACAGACTCCAGGGATGACTAGACCTTTTCAGGTCAGCAGAAGACTCCTTCTATCGGTCTCACAACCAATCCCCAACACACCATTTTAAACTAAATCTTCCAAGAATAATTTTTCCTGTGCTCTTTTCCTGAAAATCATTCTTATCTTTTTTATTTTATTGCTTGGATCACATGCCCCCATTCATGTAGATTTACAAAATGACTCCATTTGAGTAAAAAGGTATTCCTTAAGCCAACATCCTCTGGAAGTTGTCAGCAGAAAGGCATCCTTCCCCCATTCATCTATCCATTCAAAAACCCTTTATTAAGCACCTGCTTGTTGCTAGGGGAGATGCAAAGATAATCGAGACTTGGTCCCTTTCCTCATGGTGCTTCCAATCTAATTGTGGGGGGCATGACAAACACACACACACACACACACAAAGACTCGATACCATATAATAATGATAATGCAGAATAGAATATAAGAACATATAGATGCACAAAGTACTATGTGAGGTCAGAGGAAGTATCTTTTGTTTAATTCAGCACTAAGCCTTTAAAACAGTGACTCTTTCCATCTTTAAAGGATATTTTGAAGTATCTTCCACCAAGAAGACCTTTGTATCCAGTAGGACATTTTCTACATTAGGACAGTCTTTGGATGATCTTTGTCTAACTACTGCCCTACTCAGCTTCTCTCTTTTTGGAGGGAATCAAGAAAACACTGAATTAACCCCAGGGGCCATTAGACTATTCCAATGCATAACTCCCAGGGGGAAGGATTTTTCCCTTCTGTTTTGCATAGACATATTATGAAAATCACAGACTCAACTATCCCCCTCTGAAGAGCAGTTCCCAGCTGGTTTTGGACAGCTATTGTATCCTGAAGTGGCACTGGGAGGAAGAGAAGGGAGCCTGGTTCTCAAAATGATTTCTGAGAAATCAGCTGCTACTCCCTGAAAAGCTTAAAGGACCATCCTCATCTTCTCATCTTTGTGGGGCTGCAACACCAGTCTCTTACTTTTTCCTCTTGGATTCTCTCTCTCTCTCTCTCTCTCTCTCTCTCTCTCTCTCTCTCTCTCTCTCTCTCTCTCTCTCTCAGTGTGTGGTCCTGGGCAGTGCTGGTGACAATGAGCTCTTAGCAACCTGGATGCGATCAATGTGTTAGTGTGTTTGGGGATAGGGAGGGGATAAGAGAGTGGCTAGATTTAATATATTTGCTTCAAGAGATCTCTTTCCCACTTTTAAGCTGAACAAAATAAGGGGATAATTCAATTAAATTCTATAAATACTCATTAAGTGCCTACTACACTTAAGGCATTGTGCCAGATACTAGAGAAACAAAGATGGAAAAATGATGTAGTCCCTGCTTTGAAAAAGCTTAAAATCCAATGTGGGTGAAGAGGACAGTGAAACAAACACAAATAGCTATATTACAAGTCAGGATCTGATTAAATTAGAATATAATGAAGAATGAAGAAAGGACTACTTTCTATTGGAGGCAATGTGGTATAGTGGAAAGCATAAGGGATTTGGAGACAGAAGATCTCCATTTCAATTCCAGCTCTGCTACTCCTTGGCTGAGGAACCTTGAGCAAGTTACTTAATGTAACTAGGCTTCAGTTCCTTATCTGTAAAATATGGGAGTTGGACTATATTTACATAGTGTTACCTAGTTACACAGCTGACCTTCAAAATCCCTTCTTGCTCTAAATCTGTGATCCTGTGATGAGAAAAGATATCATCAAGGAGGTGGCATCTGAGCTGGCCCTTGGGGAAAAAAAAGGATTTCACTGGGTAGAAATGAAAGATAAATCCATTCTAAACACAGGAGATAACATAAGTAAATGCAGGACAGCACTGAACAAGAGGAAACAAGTTAGAAGGGCAATGAGTATTCCATTTTGCCTGGAGCATAAGGAGATTAAAGAGGAGTAATAGGAAATTAATTTGGTAAAGTATATTGTGGAGAATCTTGAATGCCAAGCTAAAGTTTGTACTATATTAGTGGGAAGGGTGGCTACTGAAGGCTTTCGATCTGGGCAATATGATGGTCAGCCCTTTGCATTAGGACTATTGTTTTCATCAGGAATATGAAGGATAAAAGAGAAGAAATTGGAAGGGAAAACCAATTAAGGGGCTATTTTCAATAATCTAAGTTAAAGACGATGGGGGCTTTGATTAGGGAAGTAGTAATTGAACTAGACCAAAAGGTGGTAGATGTGAAAGGTTTTATGGATATAGAATATAGTGATGGGATATGGGATAAGAAAGGGAGACTGACCAAGGTTTTGAGTTTGGTTCACTAAGAGAATGGGAGTAGCAATGACAGAAATAGGGAAGTAAGAAGACAGATCAAGTTTGGGAAGGCTGATTTTGAGATCAGTTTTTTGTTGTTTTTTGGGTTTTGGGTCTTTTTTTGTGGGGCAATGGGGGTTATATACTGAGTTTGAGTTATTGGCAGTAATTCAGGCAGAGATGTCTAAAAGACAGTTGGAAGTATGTGACTATGATTCAAGGAAGAGTTTGACCATCAGCAGAGAGATGATCATTTAAGGCATGGGAATGGATGAGATAGCCAAGAAGGATAATGTATTGAGAGAAGAAAAGATACCTGAGAGCAGACATTTGGGGATGCCTGCACTTAGAGGTTGGAGGGAAGGAAAAGAAGCAGAAAAAGTGATTGAAAATAGAGTGGCTAGGGAGAGAGAACAAAAATACAGCCTTTTCATAGTGGACAATGAAGAAGAGAGTATCAAATCAGTAGATCAACAATGTCAACTGTTGCAGAAAGGCGGTGGAAACAAAAGTCATTGTAGGGGGCTAAAAAGTGGGTGGCTGAGGAAATAGAAGAACCAGGTATAGACTATTCTCCCAGAAGATTAGCAATGAGGAGTAGAAGAAAGATAGGATAAAGGAGACCTAGGCTGAGTATATTTATGTTTAAAGGGAGAGAAATTAGTGGAGAATCACAGTAATAATAATAGCTCTCTCTCACAAACACACACATATACACAAAGCTCTTTACAAATGTTATCTCATTTTATCTTCACAAGAATGATAGGTAGGAGCTAGTTATTCTTCCTTATGAAACTAAGGCAGGTAGGGGTTAAGGGATTTGTTCATGGTCACACAGCTAATAAGTATCTGGGTCAAGATTTGAACTTAGGCCTTCTTGGCTCTAGGTCTAGTTCCAACTACCAGGTAACTGCCTCTATGGGGGTGGGAGGGAGGCAGAGGGAGAGGGAGAAACTGAGTGAGTGAGTGAGTGAGAGGAAGTGAGTGAGTGTGAGCATGAGAGTGAGTGCTTGTGGAAGCAAAATCCCAGAGGAAACAGTAGGTCATGAGATCAAAGGAAACAAGTGGAGGTTTGAACTTTGGCAAGAAGGAGTGCCACATCTTTCTCTAAGAAAGAACCAAGCATCACATCATTGTAGAGGTGAGAGTAGAAAAGGATGGGATGGGGTTCTAGAAAAGAGCCAACCAAGAAAGTTCGTAGGAACATTTTTATGAGGAAAACAATGGTATGACAATAGATTTGTAAAGATCTTCAGTGAAGGATCTATGGCAGAACATGGACAAAGTTGTGATCTGCCCAAACAACCAGAGGACTAACATCAATGAAAGTACAGCTCCATTGAAGTATGTAAATTCTATGGGACAAGACAAGGACTCATCTAAAAACAAGATCCTTTACAAAGGGGCCTGGAGGAAGGGAACCTTCTCTCCAAGAACACAAACCTTCTCATTCTCTGTCTCTGTCTCTCTCTGAATCTCTCCTTCTCTCCCTCTCTCCATCTCTCTCTCTCTCTCTCTCTCTCTCTCCTCTCTCCTCTCTGTGTCTTTGTCTCTCTATCCCTTTCTCTGTCTCTGTCTCTGTCTCTGTCTCTCACTCACACACACACACACACACACACACACATAAATACAGAAACACACAAAGTCCTAGGAAACTGGCATTCCACAGACAACCTCTGGAGCCCTTTTAATAACCCCTGAGACTCAGGCTTCCAATTGGAACCTGAAAAAGTAAGTTAATGATAGTAGTTAATGCATTGGATCACAGGGTCATGCTGTTCTGACTTCCTCCCTTCAAGGAGAGAAAATATAGGACTTGGGACAGGAAATGTGCCCTCTACTACTTCTTCCATAGCCACAGCACCATGATGGGAAAACAGCATGTTTAGTATGTTCTTGTCAGAACATTAACAGATGTGGAGGGTTCCTTCTCTCTCTCTCTCTCTCTCTCTCTCTCTCTCTCTCTCTCTCTCTCTCTCTCTCTCTCTCTCTCTCTCTTTCTCCCTCTCCCTCCCTCCCTTTCTTTTTTCCCTTCTACTCCCTTCCTCATGTTATATCAACATTGAATTCCTAACATCTACTCTTTAAGTATGGCCAATGGACTTGTTTAGAATCCATCTAATTGTATTTTCATTTAATCTGTATCACTCCACACTCCACAAAAATAGTATGAGGTACTTTATCAAAATCTTTGCTAAAATCTGACTAAACTATATCCACAGTATTCTCTTCATCTATGAGTATGGAGACTGAGTGATGGTACCTTTAACAGAAATGGGGAGTTTAGGAAGACAAGTGGACCTAGGGGAAAGGGTAATGAGTTTCATCACAGAAACTTAATGGGTCCTCTAAGCAAGATGACAGTGGGCATGCCCATTTCCATGGGAAGGTGCCCTTCAGATGCCTCCAAACAAAGGGCTACATCCTGTAATTTCATCAGATTGTCTGGAGAACTCAGCAAATTGGTTAGGGATTCAATCTCCCTTATATGGTATATATCATGGCCTCCACTTTGGGGACGTATGAAAGAATTTAAACACAAATTTTAAATCCCACTCTCCCTCTAAAGTACTTGTTTACACACCTAGACTATAACTTTCCATGTAACACACGGCTCCAATTGAACACCAGTAGCTCTGACAATTCCTATTTGATGGGATAGAAGGTTCTAGCCCACTCATTTTTTCATTCATTCTACAAAAATGTTTTGAAGACCTACCACATGCAGTTATAGCTCAAGAATTTTCCTCCTCCAACTCATCTTGCACACGATTATCACATTATTCTTCAGAAAATATTACAATTAGATCCTGATTAGTATGATTAATAAATCCCATGAAGTGGCTGCATTATTCAAATTAGCAGTGCATATTTCCATTGGGCTGTAACCGATGATAATATTTTAAATAATCATAATTTCAAATAATGCCAAATTGAAGACAAGCAACAATTTCTACCTATTCATTATTCCCATTAATCAGTACCTAACAGTGTTTTCATTATCACTAACCTGCTCCAGAACTTTGAATAGCTTTCAATTAAAAAGAAAAGTTTAAACTCCTCAGCATTTCTGTTCCTGGAAAGCCCACTTTAAACATATTTTGTACTTTCCTGAATCCATATGTTTGCTCACAGTGTTTCTTCTACCTGGAATAAATACCTCTTCCCTCCTCTCTGCCTATCCATATTTTACCCATTTTATGGGTCAACTCATTTCATAAGGTCCTTAATGTTGGAGGTCTTTTCTTATTTCCATTCCCTACCATGCCAAGTACCTCACATGATGTTTTGCACACAGGAGACACTAAATGTTTGTTGAATGTTTGTTTGAAATTCCCTCTCTCTTTCATTCTCCTTTTTGCCTTCTATAACACTTATTTCTATATACCATTTGTTATCATGCTGCTAATTACCTTTTTATTTGCATTTGTCTTATCTCTACAACTAGACTATTGGCACCTTGAAAGTCCTGCCCATCTCTTATGTTTCCTAGGATCCCTTACAGCACTCATGCACAGTAAGTGTTAACAACATAGCCAGTGATTGATAGATTTTTACAAAAAGGAGCAGATATTACACTTGGGGGTGGGATGGTTTGTGCCAACAGTTCTGTGCCCTTTTTTTGTGGGGCAATGAGGGTTAAGTGACTTGCCCAGGGTCACACAGCTAGTAAGTGGCAAGTGTCTGAGAAAGGATTTGAACTCAGGTCCTTATGAACCCAGGGTTGGTGCTTTATCCACTGTGCCACCAAGCTGCCCCCTCCATGCCCTTTCTTTGGAGACTTTTCCTATTTATGTTAGGCTGTTTAGTTCTGATGTCAGGGGTGGAGATGAAAGGTTGTGCTTAGACCCTGAAGAGTCCTATTCAGCTGTGGCTGAGTCACACACAGATGTGGTTAGCAAGGTTTCCAAGGGTATGTGACAGTGACTATGTGGGGAACTGTAGCTTTGCTGGAGGAAGTGAGGAACAGGGTTAGTGATGGAGGGGAGAGTAGAGTGAAAACAGCAACTTGGCTTGTTCATGTATATCTACCTGTTGACCATTTCAAGGTTTTATGGATTATGGATGTTACACCATCACCTCACTACAACTAGTAATTGTAAAAACATGTGCATTACTATGAAAATGCAGTGAAAATGATATACTATGGGTAGGATTTTGATGATTCAATCAGTGTATCAATATTTTAGATAATAAAGAAATACCAAATTAAAGGAACAACTACATTTCTCCAGAATTATTTTATGCATAAACCATCTATTTAATATGTAGTTATAGAGAAACAGTATGTAGCAGTAGAAGGAAATATCTGAGTTTTAATCCTGCCTCCCTTTCTTCCTAGTGTGATAAAATAATGGAATTTGGCAAATGCCCAGGGGCCCCACCTGATTGATTTAGTATTGTTTATGGGGCAGCTAGGTGGCACAGTGGATAGAGTACTGGCCCTGGAGTCAGGAGGAACTGAGTTCAAATCCGGCCTCAGACACTTAACACTTACTAGGCAAGTCACTTAACCCCAATTGCCCCACCAAAAAAAAAAAAAAAAGATTTAGTCTTGTTTGAATTGGGTGAGAATGAGAAACTGACTAAATACCTACTTATGGATGATTAGGTGGAGGCCACACCTGGCCGGCCCTGAGTGCCATGTTGGTGCACTACTGACATCAGCAAGAGACCACTCTCAACCAACCAGCTTGAAGGACCTCCCCTATGGGGGAGGGAGAGAGGCACTAGAAAGGGAATGCTCGCTGATAGAAGAATTCTCTTTTTGGTGAGGAGGAACTGGTGTGGCAGCAGACAGAGAACACGGAGGGGGAGGGGCTCTTAGTTCAGACACCGGCGTGGTGGTGAGAGAGTTCATGTGGGCTGCTAGGAAAGGAAATTGCTTTCTTTCTCTCTGGCTATACCAAATTAGATCTGAGTTAGGATTTCCATGCTATAAGGAATCTGTTCTCAATCTCTCTCTCTTCACTAACTTATAATATATATTTTAATAAATCTTTAAAAGCATAAACTCTTACAGAATTTATCAGTGATTTTAGCCAGCTTCCCCCCAAGACTGGGGCAGGGCGCAGATTAGAACCCACAATTTAGATTTTAAACAACACACTAGATATAGGCAGGTCACAAACTCTCTGAACCTCAGAGTTCCAAAAAAAAAAAATCTGGAAAATGGAAATAGTGATTTTCATTTCATAGGTTGTTGTTTTTATTGTTTCCCCTAGTAGAATGTAAGCTCCTTAGGGTCAAGTCATTAAGCATTTATAAGGACCTACTATGTGCCAGGCACCTTTCTAAGCACTGGGGAATACAGAAATAGGCAAAAATAGTCTCTGTTTTCAAGGAGCTGCCATTCTAATGGAAGACTGTTTCATTTGTTTTCTTTCTGTTCAGAATACTTCAGATAGTGCTGGGTACATCTTAAGCACTTAACAGATTTTTGTTGAATTGAATTGTGAGGCAAGCTCTTGTTAAGCATTAAAGTTCTTTACAGATTGGGGCTATTTGTATTCGCATTTGTTTTTTTGTTTGTTTGTTTGTTTTGGTGAGGCAATTGGGGTTAAGTGACTTGCCCAGGGTCACACAGCTAGTGTTAAGTGTCTGAGGCCTGATTTGAACTCAGGTCCTCCTGAATCCAGGGCCAGTGCTCTATCCACTGTGCCATCTAGATGCCCTGTTTTTTTCATATTTGTTTTTTAAAAGGCAATTATTCATCATTATTATTAACTTCAATGAAGTGTTCCAGGTGTGGCACAGATGATACAGTTAAGTATGGCCTCTGTCCAGGGAGGGTCACCACCTCAATAAGTCTTTGGCACTGAAATCATCCATTGTATTGCAATGTTCCACACCTCCCTTTCATTCCCCAGCAAGAGGCCTGTTGCCAGATCTAAGTCTTTGCTAAATTTCCAACAGAACTGCTGTCATCCAGCTAAGTTCCTTGGATACAACAGAAGTTCTCATTTAACCCAGAGTGATTTAGTGGGGGGGTAACTAATAAGCCATCAACTCCAAGGCCCAGGAATTGCTCACTTGAGAAAGTAGTCTAGGGACACTTGATGGGAATTTCTTTTGTATAACAATGCCATCTGTTTACTCAGAAGGTCCGCAAGTAAAGAAAATGTTTATTTTAAGTTGAGGTATATCTACTAAAGCCATAAGTAAAAGATCTCATTATTGTTCATCCAACAAGACATCAGGCCTTCTCTCACAATCCCCATCAAAAGCAAAGAATCTCCAAGATTTGGCCTTAGTTTTTTGTTTGTTTGTTTTGGGGGGGGGCAATGAGGGTTAAGTGACTTGCCCAGGGTCACACAGCTAGTAAGTGTCAAGCATCTGTGGCTGGATTTGAACTCAGGGCCACTGCTTTATCCACTGCACTACCTAGCTTCCCCCTCAAATCTTTCTGTTTTGCTGAAATATCATTCTGTATTCTAATTTTACATATAATGAGAATTTTAAGATTGATATGATTCAGTTTCTCCAGTAGTATGTCAATTCATTGGTCATTGGACAAGGATATCCCTGTCAGAGTATCTACAATTAGGTTCATTTTTGTAGACAATCCCCAAACTGTGATTGAACACCCTTTGCCCTTCCATTTCCACCATTCTACCATAGTCACTTAAGAAGCAGAAAAGTAATTCACAGGATTGGGTACCATTTTGTATTTGGTTTTTGTTTCACGGTTTGCCAAGACCAAAGAATTAATCATTTAGTGTCCAGTCAAGTGGAGATGAGTGTCTCCTGTTTTATCTAAGCTGGCCCTCAGAACACAGAGACAGTCTATCACTGGAACCAAGCTGAAAGTCTTTTGAGCATTATATGACTTGTCTGAGCTTGTGCTCCTCTGGCATGGTCTTCAAGGTCCCTGGGTCTTCTCCACAACATGACAAAATAGTGGAGAAGAACTCTTGTGGAGGAAGGTGTGTACACAACAGACAAATATAACCATGTATTTAAATTGGAAGAAAAGTTGTGTTACTGGTAAACTAACACATAGAACTTCTGGATTCTCTACCCAAATGGCTTAACCTAGGTTTTGCCTTTGCCTCAAGGAATGAACACTTTCCAGACGTGTAGGGAAAATATAGCTTTTTCTATCTCACTACACAGGAAAGCTGCCTCCTGAAGTCATGGTCCTTGTGTTTGATACAAAAAGCAGGAGGGAGAATTCTAAGCAGACTGAGAGAGTTGGAGAGCATACCTTGTAAAATATGGAAGTGACAAGAGACTCATCAACTAGTTCCATTTTTGTCCTTTCCCTCAAGCCTGTTTATACACCTAGTTATATATACATTGTCTCCTCCGTTAAAATGTAAGATCCTTGCGGGCAAGGACTGTTTTTTCTTTGTAGCTACATCTCTTGGCATCATGTGGTGCCTAGCACACAGTAATTGCTGAATTGTTGACTGATTTATTAATAAAGGCAGAGTTCAAATGGAAGCAATCTGAGGAGACTGAATCTGCCTTTCAGCAACCAGAATCCATTCCACAGATTTATTTAGGGATTGTGTCACTTGTCACTGTATAATGGAAAGGTCATTAGAATGTGATTCAGGAAGCACTGGATTTGCATTCCACTTCAGACACTTACTAGCTGTGTAACTATGGGGAAGTCACCTAACCTTTCTGCAATTCAGGTTTTTTTTTTAATCTATAAAATAAAGGTGTTGAATTGGATGAATTCTAAAATCCCTTTCAGCTTTAAGTCTATGAACCTAATACTAGCTGAACTCTAAAGTCCCTTCCAGCTCTAAAGGTCTCTATGATAGAAGGATCAACATCAATCAGACAGTAAAGTTCATTTTATTTCAATTAGACACATATCTAAATAGTGTATAACAGTCAGCAGTACACTTTAAGGTCAATTGTTCAACCTTCATTGCAGTTGGATTGGGGTTATCTCAAGGCAGAGTTAGGTGATCTAAGATTTGTCTTTGAAAAAAGTCATTCATCATTTGTGAATGAACCATACCTGGGTGAACTTGGAACAGCAGCAGGAAGCAACTTAGACCTGGAAACCCAACCTTCTGGAGCAACAGGATTTGAAACATATCCATAGCATTGTAAATTTCACACTTCTACCATTACATGCTCAGAAAGAAAACCATGACTATCCTTTTCCTCTGTAAAGACAATTGTTAATGGCTTCCTGAGGGTTGGAATTTTTTTGTTGGACTTTTTTCAATGGTTTATCCTGGCATATAATCATATGATATGAAGTTCTCAGGCTATACCTGTTTATATTCCTTCTTCATCACTGTTACCTCCCTCCATCCTCTTTATTTTGAATGGAAGCTTGCCCCTAAGTGTTCTTGAGTGGACTGTTTAACTTGTTGGCTTCCAGGGTTGTGCTAGATCCAGTTCCTGAGAGCCGATTGTTCAGTGTTCAGGATGAGCATTTATTTACAACCTGGAAATCAACACATCTGCAAAACAGGGCTTGATTTATTGTTTTATTGGTTGTCTAGACTTAAGAAAGTGATAGAAAACATAAATAATGCAGAGTATATTATGTCTATTTGGGGGAGGAGGCATGAGCCAGTTGTTAAATATTTTACCAGTATACCTCTGAAACTTAGAACCCTGGGAGAAGATCCTTGACAGTTCATGAGATCACAGATGTAGAGATGGAAGGGTCTTCAGAGGTCATCTAGTTCAATTCTCTTATTTTGTGAGACCAACAAAAATTAAGTGATTTTTCCCAAAATCACCAGATAACAAGAGTCAGAAGCAGGATTTGTACCCTATATCCTCTAACTCAACAACCATTGTTAAATAAATTAAATAGATTTCTATGCACTAGGTACTTTTTTACTTCTTCAAGTGTAATCAGAATACAGACCTTTTCTGAACCATTACTTCCCCCACCCCTAGCTACTAGAAGCTTGCCCCTCACACCAAAAATATTTCATATATAATTACATATGCATTTAATGCCTGTCCCATTCACATAGTACTTATTACCTTTTACTTTTAATTCTATTTTTTAAAAATTCAATTTTTTTCAAACAAAAATCTGCCTTCTCTCCCTCCTGTCCCCAATTGAGAATGAAAAGAAAACAACCCCCTCTATTTTATATGTAAAATCCCTATATTTTTATACTAAAAAATAAACCCTATTTTTACACACACATATTTTCAAGTAGCTTTTTTATTCATATGGTTTATCTCCCCATATAGATTGTACTTTCCTTGAGGGCAGGGAAATTGTGTAATCCTACAGAAGCTAGAAAAAATTCAGAGGAAGATGCAAAAATTGGAATCATGCTGAGAAGCACTTGAAAGAATGGGATCTCTTTAGCTTTGAGATGTAGGAAGAACATAACTACTGGCTGTTCTTTCAGTATAAAAAGGGCCACCCTGTGGGAAAGAGATTCTGCTTGGTTTCAGAGGACCAAGAATTATGGGTAGAAATGTTAAAGAAGAACGTTTAAATTGCTATAAGGAACAACTTCTGGAAGACCTAGAGATGTCCTAGTGTTGAATGGGCTGCCCCCACCCCTTCACCAGAAATGACCAAGGAGGTAGGGCTAAATGATGACTTGATGGCAATATTGTAGAAAGGGTCATCAGATGGTATGAAATGGATTCTAAGGTCCTTTTCTAATCTCAGATTCTGTGACCTGGCTTGACTCTGACAACTCATTTAGTGTATGCTTGGGAGCAAGTAACATAAATAACCTCCCTGACTTTAAGTTTACTCATTGGGAAAATGGAGTTAATAATGTTGGTACTTCCCATTGCAAAGAACTATTGCATTAAAAACACCACCACCAAAAATTATAGGAGTTAAAGCCAGAAGAACATTGGCATATTTAGGGGTACGTAGCCTATTTTTGTGTGCGCATATCATAGACCCCTTTGGCAATCTGATGAAGCTCAGGGAGCCCTGAGCAGAACATTTTAAAATATATAAAATAAAATAAATAGGATTTTAAAATGGCCAATTATACATAGTTATAAAACATAGTTATAAACATAGTTATAAAAATATTTTAGAAGTTCATAGACCCCAAGTTAAGAACCCTTGATCTTGTCCAATTCCCTTATTTTGCATGCAGAAAAAAATAAACAAGAGAGGAGAAATGTGCTATTTGAGGTCAGTAAATAGAAATCAGGATTTGAGCCATGTCCTTTATTGTCAAAGTCAATGCTCTTTCCATGACACTAAAGTGGAAATAGAAAATAGAAAAAAATTCCCAAATAGAAAGTACTTTATAAATAAATGAGCTAATATAATTAGTTGACCTAAACTGTTTCTTGCTGTTTCAATATCTGCCACTTAGACAAAGAAAACTTGAAAAAAATGGGATATTATTGTTGGCAATATTTCTTTGTCTTGACATAGCCCTTTGTTCACATATGGAAGTTTGATCATTCAGATGTCAAGTTTAAGCTTGATATAAGGAAAAATATTGCTAATATAATAAAGCTGTCTCAATTTGGCTTATAGAGAGGCATGAATAGATACATCTCGAGAAGCTCCTCCCCTTATTCTTCTTCAAGGGCTCTAAACAATTCCAAGAGCAGCTGGTCACTGTATTCTCAGAAAGAAGGGGTACCGGTCTGGAATTCTATACCTCTGCTCCCTTAAATAATATTAGTCTAGCAGATGTAGTTTTCAAGTTCATGCTAAATTCTTTGCTGATTGCTATTCCTTAATGGGGAAAGGGGGACTCCAAAATCTGTACTCAAGGCTTGACTCCCTTCTTGCCAAATACTAGTTCCCACACTAAGAAAATAAGCAGGAGATTCATTTAATTAAGTTGATAGCAAAATAGAAATCAATATACATATAAACACATATGCTAGACAATACACAATAAAGGAACTCTCCCATTGGGAGTGATGTAAGTTAGCTCAACTAAGAGAGAGCAGTAGAGAGAATGTTAGATCTCACCTAAAGGAGAAATTCTCTGAAGCCCCTATTGTAAGAAGCTGAGAATAAAGGAATAATTGAAACTTCCAGCTCCTCTCATGTCATCTTTTTCCTAGCATCTTTTTTCCCCTTTAGCAACCTGAAGTGGAGTTGGCATCACCCATCTGCTCTCTTAAAGCTGGAAGCCAGAAGAGTCCTGAACCAATTTTCAAAGGCATATTTACTTCAAAAGATAATCACAAATATACAATCTTATTCCCTTAATATGTTGGAGACAGAATTCAGTTCATGACATCCATGCTGCACATAAATGCACAGTCGAAAGGAGCATCCAAGAAATACTTGCCACAAAGAGTGAGCCTTGTCACTTTTAAAGACACAGGCAGCAAATCAAAGGCGGCCACCCCTGAATACATGGTAGGGGATTCAGAGGCCTCCATGTTAGGCCATCTCCAAAAACCATTCAAGAACATCTCTATGTTAGGCAAATTGAGCATGCCTTGAGAAGCCAACGTACACTAGCAGTTAGAGCTAAACAAAAGTGGAATCAGTTGTTTTGGCAGGTAGTGAATTCCTCTTCCCTGGAGAATTTCAAGCAAGGGCAGAAAGACCCTTGATCTCCTTAGATTTGTTGTAGAAATTATTGTTCAAGTGGATTGGATTGGATGGCCAATAATTTCCCTTTCAATTCTAGAATTCATAGATTAGTCCCTTTATAGATTGACCTTGGCCGGGCCTCTGATTCAACTTTAGAGCATTGAAGAATGAGTTTACACCTTCTTTTTTCTCAATAACTGTATCATTATAGGCACGCACACACCCTCATATACATGTACACACTACAATACTTAAATGATTGATTTCAGTTCTATAATTGACATATCAAACAGAATTTTTTTTTGCAGGGCAATGAGGGTTAAGTGACTTGCCCAGGGTCACACAGCTAGTTAAGTGTCAAGTGTCTAAGGCTGGATTTGAACTCAGGTCCTCCTGAATCCAAGGCCAGTGCTTTATCCACTGTGCCATCTAGCTGCCCCACAGATCTTTTTTAAAGTCAGGAAATCCTGGGTTCTAGTCCTACCTATGACACCTACTGGCTATGTAATTCTGGGCAAGTCTCTTAATCTCTCAGTAAACTAGGTAACTCTTTAAGACTGTAATTTACAGAACAAATGCTGGTTTACATTGGTATGGGGAATTACATCACAGGAAGTTCTCTATATCAATGAAATAACAGTTCCTATCTAAGAAAATAAAAATTACAATAGTGTTGGCCTGGTACTGTCTGATGTATTTCAGAAATAGGTTACACCAAGAAAAAAAGTTGATTTTTTTCCATATTATTTTGTCTTTTTTAGGCATCCATTTGGCTTTCTTTTCTCACTGTTGTGTTCCCACCCTTTGAAGACATTGTCTGTGTTTTACCAAAAAAATGTGCTTTATTAAGTCTACTGAAACAAAGGAAATTAATCCATATGTCAAATAGAAAATAATTAACTACATCAGAAGCTTATTTGTTCTGTCACACAGGAAGATGCTAGGATCATGTCCTCCTTAGCACAGAAGTAAAAAGATTCCTTTTTTGTCTTCCTACCTCATCCCTTTAACTCACATGGCTGATATTATTATTATTTATTTTTTTTGGTGAGGCAATTGGGATTAAATGACTTGCCCAGGGTCACACAGCTAGTAAGCATTAAGTGTCTGAGGCCAGATTTGAACTCAGGTACTCCTGAATCCAGGGCCGGTGCTCTATCCACTGCGCCACCTAGCTGCCCCAGTAGGTGCTATTATGATCCCCATTTAACAAATGAGGAAACTGAAGCTTGGGAAAGGTTGAGTTACTAGCCCAGGACCACATAGCTAGAAAGTATCTAAGATGGGGAATAGAGGGCTAATCTTCTCTCTGACTGAGTTCGGCACCCTATCCACTACACCAAGCTGCCAGTATAGATAGGAACTCTGTAGTGAACAGTATGTCAAGTGAGTGATAGTGCAAGCTTACCCACTTGCCCCCAGTTTAGAGAAGAGAAGGGCAGTGAGGTATGGTGGAAAGAGAATAATATTGGAGAAACCCACACTTGGGTCCTGGCTCTGCCATTCAGTGGTTGTAAGGCCTTGGGAAAGTCATTTAATTTCTTTGGAGACTTGTTAACTAACCTGCAGAATGAGGGATTGGGTTAGCTGCCCACTAAGATGACTTTGAACTCCAAGATTCTGTCCTCAGGGTTCATGAACTATAGGATGGGATTCATTACATTGTTCTGTGCTTCAGTTTTCCCATCCAACAAATGAGAATAATAATTCTCACTGTTTTCCTACAGCACTTTCTACAAAGGAATATTGGAAATATTCAATGATAATGAATGGATGAAAAAATTGTTTATTAATACTATCTGCCACTCTTTGTGTGCAAAACATTCTTTTAAGCTCTGGGGCAAATACAAAAGAGAAATAGAACCTGCCTTCAAGGAGCTTACATTCTCCCCAAGGAAGACAGTCCATATATGTGAGTGGTGGCCAGAGAAGGATTTGTTTTAGTCTGGGAAGTTCCAGGGATAGTAAGAGGAGACATAGGGCAGTCATTTGCCAGCAACTTTTCAGAAGCAATCATAGTGTTGATTTGATTAATGATCCAAGAGCCAGAGATAGGAAGGGGAGAGGGAAATGTGGAGTAACTGGGCAAAAAGATGGCTGGGGAGAAGCAGAGTTAGGAGCCTGAAAGCAGTAGGTTCTATTAGTACTTACTTATCAAGGATATCATGGACCCAGGGTGAGAATTAGCTTAGCTCAATTATGGCAAGGTCTTTGAAATCCCTGATACTTGGAGTTGCTATATAAATGTAAATCAATATTCACATTCTATATTTTTCACTGCTTTGTATATGTCTGTGCCTTTCCTAGATTGAGGGTTCTTTGAGGGAAAAGACTATACATACACATACACGTACATACATATATACACACATATACCATTCCCTACCATTCAGGATGGCCAGTTGACTTCCCTCAGCAAGACATCCCACTCCATTCTACACAGACAAGAATGAGTAATGTTGCATCATTTCACTTGTAAGCATCAAAGGAATATAGTGACAGGAATTTCTGATGTATATATTCAGACATGTGCACACACATACACAGATACACACATGTAGTACATAATTTATATGCTGTATATGTATATACTTATGTATACATATATACATGTGCATGTGTATACACATAAACATATTCATATAAATATATACACAATACACTTACATATATGTATACACAGATATATGTATATATGTAGGTGTGTATATGTGTATACACACACACTATTTTTTCACCTTAGCATAAGACCAGAGGACATTAGAGGGTCACATGATGGGTTTGTGAGAAGGTGGCTACATATAATCAATGAGAAACTTCAAAGAATAGGAGTATAAAATGTGATCAAGAAGATACATGCTACATGAAGAAGATGGGCCAATAAGGTATCTGGTAAGGGATGACAGACAGACACCCCAAGTACTCCATGGTATCTTCACAATGTCAGGAGATATTAAAGAAGGTCTCCAGGATACTGTATGGACTCCCTGTGGTCAGTCAATGGGAAGATGTTTAGACATGGGTCCTATAGGAGGGTCATACATGGTTGGTTTGCAATCCAGACCATGAAAATCAAAGAGATCAGAAATCCATTTGAGTATTTGAGGGAACACAGAGTACTGGGCTGACTATATAGAAGGCATTTGATAAATGTGTGTTGATTAATTCTAGAGACAAATGATAGAGTCCTGTTGCTATGGCTCTGTAAAGGGATCTATGACTATCATTTTGTTTTCCTTGAAAAGGCAGTCAGTCATGGGGCAGCTAGGTGGTACAGTGGATAGAGCACTGGCCCTGGATTCAGGAGGACCTGAGTTCAAATCCAGCCTCAGACACTTGACATTAGCCATGTGATACTGGGCAAGTCACTTAACCCTCATTGTCCCCCCCCCCAAAAAAGACAGTCACCTTCTTGTAGGAATATTATTACTTGGCTGGTTAATGACCAGATGTTGGTAGCATCCATGTTTACTTCCCTAGAAATCTGATGAGATCAAATTTTGGCAATAATGTCCACCAATGTTCCAGGTATCACTTGCTAAATAGGTTGGAAATGAAGAAATTAGAACAAGTTCTGTTGCTGTTTTTCCTTACGACCTAAATAAGAGTGAGGAAGATATTTAAGGAGGGACATCAGCATTGCTGGAATGTTGGATGAAATGGTGAAACTGCTAGTTATCTCTAAACTTGTTTTGTCGATTATGAACCTGAGAATTACATGATACGTTGCCAGTAACCTGGAATTAGTCTTACTGGATTCATCAAATATACTTGGGGTTGGGAATCATCATTAAAGAAAGGATTGACAAGATGAAAATTTGGTCCTGTGTGTCATTGGCCTACTGGGAAGAAATAAATGCTTTTAATTTAAGAGACAATGAGCTGGGGTGGCTATGTGGCGCAGTGGATAGAGCACCGGCCCTGGAGTCAGGAGTACCTGAGTTTAAATCCGGCCTCAGACACTTAACACTTACTAGCTGTGTGACCCTGGGCAAGTCACTTAACCCCAATTGCCTCACTTTAAAAAAAAAAAAGAGAGAGACAATGAGCTGGTGCATTATGGAGGATAAAAAGACCTCACAAACCCAAGGACTTCTGAATGTCTATGCAAAGTCAAAGTCTCTGTTAATCACAGAAGCCAGTTTCCTCTCTTTCCCTCTCCCAACTACAAAAGAGCTTTCCTTCCTTTACCTTCCCTCCACACTCCCTGTCCCACAAACTATGTTATGAGAGATTTGAGATTTAGCAGCTACAAGATTTAAAGGAGAAATCATATTGGTCTATTCTGGGGCAAGTTTGGGGCGTTTGGAGCTGCTGCTTTCTCAGGCCTTCCATGGACACTGCCTTGGGGACCTGGCTTAGGTGACTAAGTGTTCTAAAAGGGTGGGGCTAAATGGGTAATACTGCTCAAGGGCAGAACATATGTGGGAAAGGTAGGCAAGGAGATCATTCCCACTAAGAGAAAACCATCTTCCAGAGGCCCAAGTAACAGGCAAAGTGCTCACAAACCCAAGGCTATGGTTCAAATCCACTCCTCTTTGTTCTCCATTGGGCAACAGCATCAGCAAACCTGGGTTTGTACCTTCAGCCACTCAGGGAATGGGGACTCACATCTCTCCAATAAACATGGACCAGTATGGGATGGAGGCTAACTCATACATCTTTATCCATCTTGAGAGATTAGTCTATTCTAAGTGATGACCCCCTCTTTTCTTCCCCCCCCCACTGAAGATGGCCAGCTGAGATCTCTCTGCAGGACACCTTACTTCATTCTATACAAACAAGAGTGAAACATGTTGCATCTTTTCACTTGTAAACCTCAAGAGAATATGGTGAAAGTAGGGTTTCAGATGTTGCTTTGCAGGTATTTTCCAGATTTATTTGTGCAAATCTGGACTCCTGAGCTAATTTATAAGCTCCTTCAAATAGTTTAGATTTCTCAGAAAGCATGCTCTATTCCTCTTCCTTATCTGCCCATACCTGCTGCCAATATTCTACCACTGATTCCTTTGGGTTAAGATTGCTTGTTTCCCTTTAAAATGCACATTTTCCTTGGAAGAGCTAATTCATTAAGACATTTTCATGATGTGTGAGTTTTGGGGTTACTTTCCTCCAGGTGGAAATATCCAATGCAGCATGTGAAATTTGACTCTGGGAAGAGGGGGTTGGTAAGAGGGAGGGTGTGGGAAAGGGTTCACAAAGGGGAGACTAGGTTCCCAGAAGACCTTTTCATCTATTTCATAACTCCACTTTGGGCTGGTCTTACCTGTCTGTTTACAGGCTCACCAAATGCCAAGAGGCACAGTTGATTTTAAAGTAAAGGCAAGATGTCATAGGAATCTGAGTCAGACAAGATTCTGGGAGCCTAAGCATTCTTGAAAAACTTCCTGACCACCTGTCTGTATTCTCACCAGCACAAGCTAAATGTCTAAGGAACCTTTACAGCACATGTGGAGCACAGGACATCTCAACATGACCCTGTTTTCTAGGGGTTGTTGATGATAGGAGAGTTCCTGTTCTGAGGCAATGTCTGAAACCCCTAACTCAAGAAAAAGCACATGACAATTCCATAGTATAGGACAGAGGAATGAATTACCAACAGAAGCAGGGGGCACATTCTTCAAATTCTGTGATCCTGCCCAATGATCATATTTGGGTATGACTCAGACTTGGGACAAAAACAACAGATATTGGATAACTAACCTCAGTGAGTTGAATTGGTCAGATAAGAAGAGATGATAACTAGCCATGTTGGTTGGTGCTAAACTATCCATCTTTTAAAGTGCCTGCTAACCATAGAAGGGGCAGATTGCTGATAATCATACTACCGGCAGACCCCTGTCTGTTGATTTTAGCTCCAATGGCTCTTATCCCGTAGGTGGATTATTCCTCTCACTGTGGCTCTGTGATCAAAGTTACCTCCAAAAAGGCTCCAAACCATTGTTAAACACAGACCTTGAAGACATCGTGATAATCTACCATTCTGTAAAGCCAAAAATGACCACTTTTGGAAAGATTCAATTTAGAACATGCTGACGGAAAGTGCCAATGGAAATAGGAGAAGGGACGGATATAGAACAGAATGAGTGGGGAGTGAACATCAGTTGATACTCAAGAGAACTAGAGGAGGACCATCATAATTGAACTCTGAGTAGAATGGGATCACATTTCAGGGCCTTAAAAAAATCTCATTTGAGGGGCCATTAAGGAAAAATTTAGACTGTGCAAGCTCCCTGTCAGCTACTTCAATACCTTGTTAAAAACGTACAGTAATATCCTTGGGAAATCGCCCTCCAACACTGTGGTTGTACTGCAGTGTGGAGATATTACTGACAGTTGTTTTAATAGATTCTTCCTCAGCTCAGCTCCAGTCCCTCTTAATGAGCTGGACCCTGGAGCAGCCTTTCAGACCTACTTTCAGTCATCATACTTTGGATTTTCCCAGCATTTTTTCCTCAAAGATATATTCCAGCATTTCCTTGTTCATTCTCAAGATTCTATCTACACTCTGAGCAACAATGAATCCTGGCTGCTTACTTAATCTTGGGTGGGGGTCGTTTGCTTATTGATTGGTTGGTTGGTTTATATTTTTAATTAACACACAGCCCCAAGGCTATTGGAAATAGGGACAAATTTTTTAGAGTTCATTAAGGTAAACTCTGGGTTTAGCTAGTGTGGACAAGGTAGACATGAATCCATTCAACCTGCATGACCGAGATGGAGGAGAGGGTTTTCCATAGGTTCCATAGGTCTTTCCTGTAGGAATTGGATATTCTAGTACCATTTCTATTTCTCCTATTATACTTGCACATATACCTAGAGAATTTTAAACAAAGAGTCCACTTTAAAAATGCCCAAAATGTTAATACACTCATATTCTTCTTGCCTAAATAGAGGAAAGGATTGTGTTTTTCAAGTAGAATTACTAGTAGTTCAAGTTACAATCTGGAGTTTCTCAAACCATATAGATAGCATTACAGTGAGGGCAAAGACATGGAAATAAGGTTTGACCTTTCATGTTAATTGCATATGCTTAAGGATGCTACTAGCTAGAGACACATCCAGGAGTCACAAAGTCAATCGGTCAATAAACATTTATTAAATGCTTACTATGAGTCTAGCACTATGCTAAGTGCTGGGGTTACAAAGAAAGGAAAAACAGCCCCTGATCTCAAAGAGCTCACAGTCTAATGGAGGATATAGCATGCAAATTAACTACACACATACAAGATATATATGGTATAATTAGAAGGCAGTAGGGACTGGGAAAGTTAATGGTGGGGATCATGGAAGGCCTTCTACAGAAGGTAAGATTTGAGCTGTCTTGTAGGAAAACAGGAACCTGGGGAAAGAAGTGAGGAGGGAGAACATTCCATGGATGGAGGCCAGATAGAGAAAAGGGTCAGAGTTGGGATATCAAGGTGTAAGGAGCAGCAAGGAAGCCAGCATTATCAATGGATGAGAGGGTAGGTGGAAAGAAGTCAGGCATGTGAAGGCCAGAAAAGTATGATGGGGCCTGGTTGTCAAAAACTTACAAATTCCAATAAGCATTCTGTATTTGATTCTGGAAATGAAAGAGTTTACTGAATTACTAGAGCATACTGAGTAGGGGTTGATTCAAACAGACCTCCTTTCTAGGAAAAACATTTTGTTTTTTTATTAATAAAGTATTTTATTTTTTCCTGTTACATGTAAAGATAGTTCTCAACTTTTGTTTATACAAGATTTCCAATTTCAGATTTTTCTCCCTCCCTCCCCCCTCCCCTAGACAGCAGGTAAGCTGATATAGGTTATATATATATATACATATATATGTGTGTCTGTGTGTTATATACACATATAATGCTATATATATAATGTTATTATGTATACATATACATAATAACATTAAACATATTTCTGCATTAGTCATGTTATAAGAGAAAAATCAGAGCAATGATGAAAAACCTCAAAATAGAAAAACATCAGCACCAAAAACAAAAGAAATAGTATGGTTCATTCAGCATCTATACTCCACAGTTCTTTTTTTCCCCTGGATTTGGGGATCCTCTTCTATCATGAGTTCCCTGGAACTCTTCTGTACCATTGCATTGGTGAGAAGAATATAGACCATCACAGCAGATCAACACACAATGTTGATGATACTGTGTACAATGTTCTTCTGGTTCTGCTCATCTCACTCATCATCAGTCCATGCAAGACCCTTCAGGTTTCTCTGAACTCCTCCTGATCATCATTTCTTTTTTTTTTGTTTGTTTTTTGTTTTTTGTTTTTTGCAGGCAATGGGGGGTTAAGTGACTTGCCCAGGGTCACACAGCTAGTAAGTGTCAAGTGTCTGAGGCCGGATTTGAACTCAGGTACTCCTGAATCCAGGGCCGGTGCTTTAACCACTGTGCCATCTAGCTGCCCCCTGATCATCGTTTCTTACAGCACAATAGTATAGGAAAAACATTTTGACAACTGAATGGAGCATGGCCTAGAGTAGAAAAAAAAACTTATGTCAGGAAGATCAGTGAAAATGCTGTTGAAATAGTCTGGGCTTAGGTGATGAAGACCTGCATCAGATTGGCATCCGAATGAGTAGAGAGAATGGGAAGTAGTTTTGGATGCAGCTATTTCTCTAAAAAAAGAGAATTCTGAAATGAAAACCAGGGAATGGCTATGAATGGCCGGAGACCATAGACTCAAAAGTCTTAGTGCATTTTTAAATGTTTTATCCCTTAAAACAAATATTTACCTTTATATTTCTTCCATATTTTCCTGCTCTCACCAAAGATCAATGTGCCTGGAGCAAGGAGCTCCAGACTGAATTCTTTCCTTGGCTACTTAGGGCTGTATGAATTTGGAGAAGTCACAACTTCTCTTAAATCTTAGTTTCTTCTTCTATAAAATGGTGATAATAATGTCACCACAGGGTTGCGGTAAAGACCAAGTGAGATAATGAATGTGAAGTCATTTTGTAAGCTATAAAAACAATGTAAGGTGTTATTGCTATCATTACTCTAATTGTTGAAATGGTGAAGGATTGCTTCAATATTTCGAAGATCACGTCTTTGTTGGTGCAAGCATTCCTGCTACTGATGAAGACTGCAGCCCTTCATTGACTTATACATGATTTTAGACAACTATTGGCACTGGTGAATTTGTCACCTTGCAGCCAGCTGGGTGACGAGGCTCTCTGAACTTTCTGTCTGAGGCTAGACCCTGGAGGTTGGGGCTGTAGTTGAGGCCTTCCTGCTTTGTAGGACCTGTCAGAGCTTGTGTTCTTTTGGCAAAACCTTCAAGAATCAAGGGTTATTTCTATGCCATGATGAGGCATTAAAGTGAGACTTTAATGGAAGGTTCCTTCTAATAATACTAATATCTCCTATGCCGCAAGATGAACTATGTTCTGTTTTCATCTACAAATGGAGAAGCTTGAGCCCAGACAGAGGTGTTGTAACTTGGACAGGTGGAGTCCCCTCTCTATCTAGCCCCTAGAAGAAATGCACCTTCTGACCCAGAAGAACTGGAGTTAGGCCAAGTATCCCAGGAACCATTCCCAACCAATAGAGATTCAGCTTCTTCCCAATAAGTGAATAGAGGCAGCTCACTGAGCGTCAACAATTAGCACAACCTATAAATTAGAGAGTGGAGGCCTGCCAAAGTCTTGCTCACCAGCTTCCAAAGTTACTTTGATGTGTCTTAACCTGTTCTGAGTAATTGCTGTCTGAATTGCCTTTAGAGTAACTTCAAAACTATTCCAAAATCCTCAATGAAATTGGAGTTATATTAGAAGCACTGCAAACTCCCAGGTACTAAATGTTTGGTTTGTTATCCCCTCTGGGGCCACCTCCTCAACTGAAAAAGTTGAGGAATGAACATTCCTCATGACAGAGATGGGCTGAATTTTGTGGTGATGTCATTGGATCCTATTGAGGCTTAGATATTTGGTTCAGAATTTTAAGCTAGACTTGAACCTTTTCAGAATCTTCAACTTTGCATTCTTTTAGCAAAACCTGTTTTAGAGTGGGAGGAAAAAGCAAATTGGGATTTAAAAAGGCTTTCCAAGAAACCCTAAATAGCTTGTGGAAAGGAAATAGTTTAAAAGCCAAAACATGACAGTTCAGTGGTTTAATTAAAATAAGCATCTGAATTCACATATTAGAATCTCAAAGTTGAAAGGGCAACTTGTGCAATCCCCTATTTAGTGGACCAATCATTTCTAAAGCTAGAATTCAGTTTAACAAACATATCTTCAATACCTACAACATGGAATGAAGGAATGATCCCAGGCCTTGGAATTAGAGTACCATGGTTTAGTGTCATGACTGATTCCTACTAGCTGTATGAACTTGGGCAATCCATTTAACCTCTCTGAGCCTCAGTTTTCTTATCTTCAAAATGGGAAGAATAATAATTATACTACCTACCTCATAATGTGGCTCTAAAGAAAGTGCTTTATGAATTGTAAAGCACTTTGGTGCATCTTGAAATAAATAAATAAATATTTGCTATTATTATCATTATTATTATTAAAGAAACAGTGCTATCATTCCCTACCCTCAAGGAGTTTATGAGGGGAGATAAGATATGTATACTTACAACACTTGGTTCACCCTCCTAACCCTATTCAGATGGATAGTTAATATACCTACATAAATATGACACATGGTAGCATTTGATAAGGGCAAAGGAAAGATCCAAACCCAGTGATATGTTATCCCAAACATTTGAGTTTAAACCCCTACTTATTGTGTATCTCTCTGACCAGGCTCTCCGATCACAGATGAGTAAGCAATATTAATCTGCTCGCATGGCACCTATTAACATCTAATTGAAACCAATATGATTGTAATTTATGAGTAGCCAGGACAATTTTCTGGCAGGAGACAAAATATGACATTTCAGGGAACCTAATAAGAGTCAATCTGGCCACAGATATCTTAGATGTGTATAACACAGACACCAAAGCAAAATGGAGTCGAGAGGTTACAACAGCAAGACTGGGCCACTGATTTCCTATGTAGCCTTGGGCAAGCTGCATCACCTCTATGGTCCTCGGTTTTTCCATCTGTGAAGTGGGATAATAAAGCTTCCCATCTACCTTACAGGAGTGCTGAGAGGATTATTAATGAGCCAATTTTCACAAACCCCTTTGAGGTATTTGGATGAAAGGTGCTATTTAAATGGAAAGTGCTTATTAGTCTGTTAGATGACATTCCGGTCCCCACTGAAGATTCTTTATTATCATGTAATTAAGTCCATCTGCTCACTGACATCCCCTTGATTTTTTTTCAGACATAGTTGGTTGTATTCCAGAAGGACTAAAAAAACACATTGTTTCCTGGGACAGAAGAAGAGCCCCACAAAATGCTACTGTGTGGCTATCAGGCTGCTAACTCAGTCAACATTTGATTATCTGCATTAATGAGGCTGTGGGTATCTTGCACAGATAATTGAAAAGGGCCAAATAATCTGCACACCAAGTTTGAATAGTTATAAGCTTCTCCTCCATTAAATCTTTTACCGAAGGAGGTTTCTTCCTGCCCTTTCATAAGCTCGCTCATACCCAAGAAATGGGTCAGTTCCTGGAGCAAAGGAGAGAATCTGGTTCAGTTCTTGCTAGAACAATTATATTGGCAGCTGAGCTTAGTGGATGACACCTCAAGGGCTGGTGATGTGTAAGACAGATTCAGAACAAAGACACAAATGAGTAATAAGTTGGCATATGGTGAGAGGTTATAATGTACAAGTGGAACTTCTCTTCCTGTGTCTGAATTTGGGAGCAATTTGTTAGCCAAATTTTGCCCTCTTGAGTTTGAAAGGAGGAACTGGGGTTTAGGCTTGCTTGATGGAAACTTTGCAACATTGGTAATCATTTTTCTTATTGGCAATAGTGAAAATAGTTCCAGTATGGCGACATGCCTACTAAGGAAGTAAAATAAAAAAAGGAAACCAAGTTAAAAAAAATAACAATAACAACAACATGCATATATAATGAGGGCAGCTAGGTGACAAAGTGAATAGAGTGCTGCTAGCCCTGGAGTCAGGAGGACCTGAGTTCAAATTCTACTTCAGACACTTACTAGTTGTATAATTCTGGGCAAAGTCATTTAACCCTGTTTGTCTCAGTTCTTCACTGTAACACGAGCTGGAGAAGGAAATGGCAAACTACTCCAGTATCTTTGCCAAGAAAACCCCAAATGGGGTCACAGAGAGTCAGACACGACTGAAATGTCAACAATAACAACAACATATGACTTGTGTTATGTATTCAATTCATCCTTTTTTTAAATAGTAAGGGTCTACTATTTGCAAGCCCCTGGGTTAAGTGCTGAATATACAGAGACGAATGATATATGATCTAGTAGTGGGAGATAAGACAGTCATACAGATAAGTATGATACAAATTAGAGTGAGCATGATGAACTCCTGTCCTTAGCCTCATCTCCTCCCCACTACAACACTGGACTAGATCCCTGAATCTTCCAGCTATGATAGGTGAGCTTTGGCCTTATCTTGCTGAGAACCAGGCCTCCTTGCTATTTCTTGGCTCCATGCTATTCTGATTATGATCCCACACATTATCCTCCTCCTGCCCAATTCCCTTGTTTTCTAACTTTTCTTTATGAGTTGTCTTCTTCCACTAGAGAGTAGGTTTCTTGAGGACAGGGATTATCTTGTCTGTTTGCATTTATATCCATACTTAGTATAGTGTCTGGCACATGGTATGCATTTTATAAGTGTTCTCTCTCTCCCTCTCCCTCTTTCTCTCTCTCTCCCCTCTCTGTCTCAGTCTCTCATATGGAAAGTATATAGAGGACCATATAAATGAGAGGTCACTCACTGTTTGAGGGAATCAGGTAGGACTGCATGGTAAGGATATGTCAACAAACAGAAATAGTGTTAGGAAAACAGAAGTTATTCCAGGACTAATATTCATTAAATTTGGTTGCAGGAACAGAAAAGTCTTAAAAACCTGGCATGAAGTTTTTATATTTGAAGATTTAAAATGAGTCCTTTTCCTAGAAGTTCTACAAATAACCCTATTATCACCATCATTATCAAGCTAATTAGTGACTATTTAAAAAGTGTTATTAGATTTTAACCATTTTGTTAGTTCCCATTTGGATCTGGAAATGCTTAGATAAAAGGAAATTTTTATTGAAGACAACCTATTTTTCCTCTAAATACTCTTTCAAGAGCATTCATTTAATTGTCATCTGATTTGCTGATCTCCTCAAAAGAAAGTGATCTCTCAGCTGACATCATCGAATTTATGAAATGTCCTTAAAAACATATAATAAGGCTTTCATTTATGAGAATGTTGAGGTGGTGAGTAAGTAAAAGCCGGAATAGAGAGAGCAGCACCCTTTTAGCCTCTGGGCTAACCTTAGACCCTAAATAGAACATTCTCAACTGATTCGTCTGCTGTTCAGCTTGTAGACTGACTCTGTGTCAAAGCTGAGGAATGTGAAGTCTGAGTGGCTTGTCCTTCAAACCATGCTTGCCCGGTTGTTCACCTAATCTTGACATGTCACAACGAGGCTTTCCGGCTACATCTTACTCATGAGGAAGTGACTGACATGCCTTTCAATTTCCAGGTAATATACATGCTTCAAAAGCAGTCTCACTCATGGATCATTTGGGAAGACTTGCTTACTCATTTGGATTAAAACTAGAATCTTCTAGTCCATTGGCCAATGATGAAAGGCCCTGTGGATTGATTTACTTTCTTTGGGCTCCCAGGCACCAGCAGCATCTGCTTCTGAAACAGCCTTTGCAATCATACCACTATCACTACCTTTTGATGACTCATCCTCAAGTCTAGTAGAGGGTCTCTTTGTTCTTTGTAAACTCTGCAGATTAGGCAGATCTTCTCTACCTTTCTTTCAGCACCTCCCCCTCTCAACTTTTCTTCTAGACAATGAAAAGTGATATGATAGAGCCAAAATACAACATAACTTTCCACTGACTTGTAGCATATCAGAGATAGAAGAGGATCCAATTGGCATCTAATACATACTACTTACAAGTTTTCCTTGTACGATAGACCTAACAATGTGGCAGCTAGGTGGCAGAGAGTTGGATTGGGAATTAGGAAGACCTAAATTCAAATCCAGCCTCAGATATTTCCTAGTCATTCGACCCTTGGAAAACCACTTTAACACTTAGTCTCAGTTTCTTCATCTGTGACGTGAGGAAAATAGACTTGGTGACCCTTTCAGCTTTACATGTATGATCCTATAGTAATACAGCCTATGATATGACACTATGACTTTCTGAGGAAGTCCATTCTACTTTTCTTTGGATAGCACTAATTGTTAGGATTTTTGCCCCATATATAAAAGTCTAATTTCATCTAAATCTGCCTCTTTGTCACTTCTACCAGTTATGTCTTAGATCAGTCCTTTTAGACCAAGTAGTATAAAATTTTTTACCCCCACCCTTTGTGATTAGAATTCAGTAACATCTTTATTTCTAGGTACCTCCAGTGGGGCTACACAATGCCTCTTGGTGCAGTGATAACAAGAGATAGGCCTAAGGTACATGCAGGGCTAATGGCATAAGCTGGGGAGAGGAAGAAAGAAAATGAAAATTTTCTATGCCAAGCAAAGCAAGAATATGTCTGGTCAATAGATTAAAATCTTAGAGGTCCAAAGTTGATGGGGAGGGGCTTGGTTGATTGGAACAAAATAAAAATTATTGGTTGGATTTAAGAAAGCTACTCAGATAAGCAGGAATTGAGATCAGTCATTGCTTTGTGGAAAGACAGGTAGAAGGTTTAGATAGCTAGAGACCAAGCGCAATTAATCAGGCAAGACAGATATGAGCCAGGGTTGTCACAGAATCAACGATAGCCCAGTGATCTAATTGCTTGAACTGAAGACAACTGTTTCTCTTTTATCCTTGGAAACAAAGGTCTTCTTGTGGCAGTCCGTTCGAGGGCCTTCTAGACCAGAGGTTCTGAACCGTTTTTGTGTCAGGTACCATTTTGGTTCTCTGGTAAAACCTGTGAACCTCTTCTCAGAATCCTGTTTTTCAATGCATAAATAAGATAAATAGGATTACAAAGGAAATCAATTATATTAAATTAAAGACGTAACTTTTCCCATCCAAGTCATGGAAACCTTGGAATACATCCACAGATCCCCTGGAGAGCTCTGGACCCCAAGTTAAGAACCTTTGCTCTAGACCTTACAAGATTCAGACCTGTTGAGGGGAGGAGGTAAGATCCTTATTTCACCAGGGACTTTCAGGAGTCATCTCTGATAGTATAGAATCCTTTCTAGCAGATTGGGGATCCATGTAAAGGGTTAGAGGCTCCAGAAAGCTTTACAGTCTATTGGGACAGCCTTCAGACTCCCAATCATAAATCATCTTTCTTGGGAACCAACTGCTCTTCTGAAGATAAAGTAAGCATACTGGCAATGTAGACTTTGACAAGGGGAAAAGGAAAAGAAAGAAAGAAGAAATAGACAAAATGAAAGAAAGAGAGAAGAGAAAGAAATTACATCGTTGATGTGACTTTTGTCACTGCTTTATAGGTTTAGTTTTGCAAGGCTAGCACTTCAATGAGAGCTTATTTCCTCTTAGGTATTATGACTAGAATTCAAATTGCTGTCACCACTAGATAAATGGTGGTTACATAGGTTTATGTCTGTGTACCCAAATAAAGTAGGATTTCTGCAGGAGTGGGAATTTCATCCTAGGGAAACAGATTAAAATGCAATTTGGTTCATTATGATTTTCTATAAAAATAACTTATTAAAACATCCAAATAACTACTCATGTCTAATACTTGATATTAATGCCTAATCCAAGAAAGTGATATACTATTTAAAGTAAGATTTAAAGAAATACAAATACTTGGGTACAAATTAAATATAGACCTAACTAATTTTCAGTTGTTTTAAATTGCTATTGAATTTGCACTATTTATTTTTTTAATCAGTCATCATGCATTTATTAAGTGGCTACTATGCGACAGGCACTGTGCTAAACACTAAAAAGTTTTATTTTTTAAAATGAATACAGATCTATTTCCTTTCCCTTCCATCTGCCACATACCTAATCCATATATGAGATATATCTAGAAACCTGAGGCATGTACATAGTGTGTAGAGAGCTAGCCTTCAAGTCAAGGGGACATGGGTTCAAGTCTAATCTCTGCTATATGCAAATCGCTTAACCTCTGAATGCTCAAGGCAACTCTCCAAGACTATAAATTGCCAAGAAGGTGCTGCCCTGTTTTGATAGGGGGAATTCTGCACTTAAGATCCCCCTAAACCAATGAAATCATGCCTTGTCCTTGTCCTTATTACATGGTTATGCAGTAAGTTATTTTGTTTACATCTAACCATTAACATGGAGACAATTTGTAGCGGATAAGCTCTGGGATCACTCTCCTCAAGGCTCTGTGCTCACAACTCTAATTAGCAGTTCACATCCAGTTCTAGGGGTAACAGTGAGAGGTTTGGGGTGATAAGTACTAGAGGACACCAAAGCCCTAACTTTGTGTGATTTCCGCAATATCAATTACCAGTTAATTACTCCCTAATGTAAATTAACTTATCAAGACCTCCTCAATATCAATTAATCATTTTTTTTTCCGGCGAGTTACCTCGCCCCGGAAGATACAGCGCTGTTGGATGGCCGACTTCCTCTTTCTAGCAAGTCCAGAGCGAGACCTCTCAAAATAGGCCGGGTGATCCGTGGTCAGAGAAAGGGCTCGGGCTCCATCTTCCGCGCTCACGTGAAACACAGGAAAGGAGCCGCCAAGTTCCGGCTGTTGACTTCGCTGAGAGGCATGGCTACATTAAGGGTATCGTAAAGGACATAGTCCATGATCCAGGTCGAGGAACTCCTCTTGCAAAAGTAGCTTTTCGAGATCCTTACCGATTTAAAAAGAGGACCGAGTTGTTCATTGCTGCCGAAGGCATCCATACCAGCCAATTTGTGTACTTTGGTAAGAAAGAGCTCAGTATCAGCAATGTCCTCCCAGTTGGCACTAAGCATGAAGGGACCATTGTGTACTGTCTCGAAGAAAAGCCTGGGGATCCGGGTAAGCTTGCTCGAGCATCTGGAAACTATGCCACGATGATTTCCCACAATCCAGAAACCAAGAAAACACGGGTGAAACTACATTCAGGATCTAAAAAAGTCATCTCATCTGCAAACAGAGTTGTTGTTGGTGTTGTTGCTGGAGGAGGTCGTATTGATAAACCTATTCTTAAGGCAGGTCGTGCCTACCACAAATACAAGACCAAGAGGGCTGGCCTTGTGTCTGGGGTGTGGCCATGAACCGTGTGAAGCCCATGCTTCGGAGGAGGTAATCACCAGCATATTGGAAAACCATCTACCATTCCAAGAGATGCCCCAGCTGGACGAAAGGTCGGTTTGTACTGGTTGCCTCCAGGGTACAAAGACTGTACAGGAGAAAGAAAACTAAAGTACAAAATCCTGACAATAAAAATTATTTTGGAAATTGTAAAAAGAAATATCAATTAATCGGATATTATCAATTAGCTTCTAGGAATGGTATTTACTGAATAGATAGAGCAAGACCTGGAGTTAAAATAAGCAAACTTCCCAAATCAGAAGCTCACTTTTCTTTACTATTGGGATTCTCGAAGAGCATGGATTCAAACTAAAAGTGACTATTACCGATATTCCCCTCACCAAGTTCTTTTCTGTGTGTAACATACCTAGTGGTTGAGTTAGTCCCTCTCCTCTAGTACACAACTTGGTGCTGGGAAAACAAAGATGAAAATAAAAGTCCATGCCCTCAAGGTGCTTACATTCTTATGCATGCAAGTGTAATGGAAAGAATGACCAATGAGGGCCTAGTTCTTAACACATGTGTGATATTCCCTGCCTGATTCTAATCCATATGAACATTTCATCAGTTTGCTTCCAGGCATGAATAATGGAGGGGCACTTCCTCCCCACACTCCACACACCTTTTGATTATCTACCGAGAGAGTGATGGCATATATAAAATTTTGAGTTATTAATCTCTTATTCTTTCCCCTGTTGGTTTTCCAGAAGGCTTCTGCTGCCCATCCCCCAACCAGAGCTTACAGTAGTTCTGAAGCTATGCTTTACTCAGGAGTAATCAGTATATGGTATTAAATAGCACTGGAATCAATAGTGGTACTTTCGTATATTGGTGGCACTCTACATGCCCTACCCTGTAAAAGGTGAATTGATACCATCTCATTGATAAGTTGTAAATAAATATCTAAAGGCTTTTGTTACTAAATTGTACTAAAGCACAAAAGTAATTGAAGAATTGTACACAAGGTTCTTTTTCAATACCCAAAGCTTAAGTGAAAGTTAAATTTTTCTTCTTAAAACAGAGTAATCCATGATTTATAGGAGGTGTTTTTGGAGGGTGGGGCAATGAGGGTTAAGTGACTTGCCCAAGGTTACACAGCTAGTAAGTGTCAAGTGTTTGAGGTCAGATTTGAACTCAGGTCCTCCTGAATCCACTGCATCACCTAGCTGCCCTCAGGAGGTCTTTTTGTAGTAGCAAAAAAATCCTTGAAACTAAGGGGATGCCCATTAGTTAGGAAATGGTTAAACAAATCATGGTATATGAATGTAATGGAATACTATTTTGCTCTAAGAATTGAAGAAATAGATTTCAAGTAGACATGGAAAGGCTTATATGAACTGATGTAGCACGAGGTGAGCAGATATAGGAGAATAATTTATACTATAGGATCAATATTATAAAAATGAACAATTTTGAAGATGTTTTAAAAAACTGAGAAAGAATGAAATGAGCAGAACCAGGAGAACCTTGAGGAGAGTGAACTCAGAGCTTATCTGCTACAAATAGTCTCCATGTTAATAGTTAGATGTAAGCAAAATAACTTACTGCATAGTCATATAATAGGAACAAGGGCAATATGAATTCCTTGGTACAGGAGCATCTTAAGTGTGGAATTCCCTTTACCAAAACAGGTCAGCACCTTCTTTGCAACTTACAACCTTAGAGAGTAGCCTTGGGTACTGAGAGGTTAAGTGATTTGCCCAGGACCAAACAGCTGGCATATAGAAGAGTTTGGACTTGAACCCATGTCCCTTTAACTGCAAGGATGGCTCTCTATACACTATGTACATGTTCTAGATATATCTCATCTATGCTTATGCAAGCATATCCAACAAATCCTACTTACAAGAAAAGTCATGGTATCATATGTGATGTTTATAAAATGTATCTACATATGTTGAAGGCAATCTTAAAAATTTTGAAATGTTAGGCATGAAGTATGAAGATATTTTCAATATAACAGAGATTATATACTGAAGCATGAGTATATCCAAACATACAAACACATACACAGACAACTTCTTTGCGTGAATTTCTATGTACTTGGATAGAAATATACATACAGAAAAATTGATGCCCCAAAAAACTTGTACTTGCCAAATTTTCTAAAGTGACTGGTGTTCTATCTAAGGCATAGTCTTGTGTGACTTCCTTATAGTTTACTTCTGACAATAATTTCAAAATGTGTCCATATGGACAGCAGTACACATAGCAGGAACCAGGAAATGTTCAACTCAAGATTTGGCTGAAAAGTGAGAGGCATGCTTCCCAAGCATTTGAGAATGCTCAGACCCTAGGTATTTGGGGGAGGGGAGAGGCTGCAATGACAGCTGGTGAGTTGTGGCCATCTCTGTAGAACCCATCATCCCTTCATGGAAACAGAGGTAAATTAGCAATTCCCTAAGGTCAGACGCTGTTACATCTTTCCCAGGATTCTATCTGCCCTCTGCCCACAGCAGGAAGGTAAGCAAATGCCCCATGTGTTGTCTTCACTCAAAGAGTCCCCACTGTCCTGGACAGAGCTGGAAGGATACAACCACTGCCAAGGGGCAATAACGGCAAACCCGAGAGGAAACTCTCGCAAGTGGTGGCTGGATTCAGTAGGAATTTAGATCAAAAGACTACAGCTGTGGGAGGACTTTAGTGGGCTGAGGAAGGGTCCTGTACACTGCTGCTGGAGAGAAGGCTACTCCTTTAGTCATCAGACCTGGAGCCAGAGAACTAAAGGAGTGACAAGTGTAAAGGCTATGAAAACTAATGGTTGGCACACTTCAAACAGAAACAGCTGAACATTAGCATTTCACCTGGCATGGAGAGTCCTAATCCTGAGAGGCTGCTTTAGAAAGTGTTTGTTTTGTTTTGAACCTTCCAGTTTTCCACATTGCTGTCTCCTTATGGGTTCCCTAGCATGTGGCACTCCAGGGGTTAATTGGGCTACTTACATTTACATAGGAATTCCTGAGTAGCACTAAATCATGCTCTTTATCCTTCTGTGTTATAGGAGAACATAAACGGTAATCAATACATCAGAGATAATTTGAGCTCAGCTCTGGGGAGATCTGGGTGGCTTTTCCTTCTAAAGCAAAATGAGCAAGTCTGATCACTTTTTCAATCCCCAAAGCATTTATTTACATCCTAAAAATACCATGCTGGGTACACAGGAACTAAAACTCTCCTTTGGCTGGCAACCGGACTAAGAACTGACTTATCCAATGGTTCCCAGTGAGTGAGAGATGAAATCACAGAGAGACTCTGAGCAGCCTGGCTTTCAGTTCAGTCTTTTGGGACTGTTCTAGAATCCATGAAATTATCAGTCAGTCAGCAGTCATTTTCTGAGCACTTAGGGTATGCTCAGTGTTATTCTAGGCACTGTTGGGGTAGTAAGAGGAGGACAAGACATGGTATCTGCCCAATTGTTTGCTGTCTAGTTGGGGAGATAAGATAGAAATTCAATCAATCAATAAGTTTGGATTAAACACTTACTATGTGCTAGATGTGTATGACACAACACTAGATGTTACAGAATTAAGTTCCAAAGGATTCCAGAGAAGGGAAAAATCATTATAGTGTAGAGTAGTCAGGGAAGGCATGATGGAAGAGATTGTTATAGAGGGAAGTCTTGAAAAATAGGTATGATTTCAATTAGTGGCAAAGGTGGAGAGAGAATTCCAGACAGTGAGAACAAAATGAACAGAGATATAGAAGTATAGTGTATTTTTTCCATAAAGAGATTGCCAGACAGAACAGTGGAAAATAAGGTGAAATACGAAGGGCATCATTGAATGCTAGACTATCTTTGGACTTGAAGATGGTATTCTAACCACTGGGAATGGGAATATTTGGAAAGGCACACTAGGAAGGAAGGAAGGATACTCAACCCAAAACTTCATGTGTAACTGACACCTAAATGATGGTCCTTAGGTCACTAGAAATTCAAAATTAAGGTAAGAGTGAGCCATTAAGGCTAAATCATAATGTAGGTCAGATAGAGTCCTTAAGTTAATAGTAATTGATACTATGTGAATGGATGAGTTTACTAAATAAGTGAATATAGAGGGATTGATGTGTACAGGAAACTCCCTGTGTAAAAATCTCCCTTTACCAAAGCAGGTTGGCACCTTCACTACAGAATATAGTGTCCAGAGCACTGAGAGGTTGAACAATTTGTCCAGAGTCACACAGCCAATATGTGTCAAAGACATGACTTGAACTTGTTCATGCTGAAATACATTTTCTCTTAACTATATCACGCTTCAATCAAACTGATCTAGAGAAATGAAAAAATTATTTACAAATTAATACCTATAAGATTCAAAAGTATAAATTATAACTCAAAAATATAGATAATATTTCATGACAATAACTTCTAGATACAAATGGATTATAAGCCAAAATTCTACAAGGAATTGTAAACATTTTCACATGCTTGTCAGTATTTTCTTAAGTAAAGTGTTCTTTTGATGACAAGCAAATTAACTGGTATACAACTACTTCCAGATTTGGCATGAGGTAAGCACTTAAAAATAATTTTGTACTCATTCATTCATTCTTTCATTCATTCAACTGCTCCACATTCCAGCCAAACTAGGTTAGGGGTGCTGATTGATTATTCTCCAAATTCATCATGCTATTTTTCACCTGTATTCATCCACAGAGAAAATTCCCCATGCCTTGAATTCACTCCTTTCTCATTTACACCTGTCAAAATATTTCTTTTCCTTCCAAGCTGAGCTAAGGTATCACCTCCCATGTGAGGCCTTTCCCGATTCCCCCAAATAAATATATTTTCTCCCTCCTCAAATTTTACTGTAGCACATTGTCTGGAACTCTTCTCCCTCATAATCTGTCCTACCTGCTAACGTATCATTTCCCCCGTAAAATATAATCTCTTTGAGAAAAGTGCTATTTAAAAAACTTTTGGGGACAGCTAGGTGGCAGAGTGGATAAAGTACCAGCCCTGGATTCAGAAGAACCTGAGTTAAAATCTGGCCTTAGACACTTGACACTAGCTGTGTGACCTTGGACAAGTCACTGAACCCTCATTGCCCTGCCAAAAAAATAAAATAAAAAAATAACAATTAAAAACTTTCTATTCATGGCATGCAACACAGTTTCTTCCACAGTAGATGGATTTCTGGGCCCGGTGTCAGGAAGACTCTGACCTCAGATATGTGGTGATTAAAAGGCTTCAAGACATAATTTCTGGGTAATTTAATAATTTTTATTAATAAAGCCAGCACATTTATTAATAAAAGGATGGTTATTTGGCTGTCTCTCAGACCAAAGACAATCATGGTGGCAGGCTCACAGTTTATATACCCTTAGGAGAGTAGATGTTCCCCAGGGTAAGAATCAACCCTGATTAGTTAACAACTAATAAGAGAATCAATATTACAATGAAGGCCTGAGAATGACATTATGTCGCCCTTGGACAGAGAGACCATCTCAATACCCTGACCACCTCCAGCCTTGGGCAATTTATTAAAATAAATTCTGTCCTGAAGTCTGAGCAGAATGCAACGGCTACTCCACGTGAGTGGAGTATGAACAAGAAAGTTAGTCCAATCTCATTATAAGCAATATCCTTCAAGGCACTGAACTTTTTTTTTTTTTTTTTTTTTGCAGGGCAATGAGGGTTAAGTGACTTGCCCAGAGTCACACAGCTAGTAAGTGTCAAGTGTCTGAGGCCAAATTTTAACTCAGGTACTCCTGAATCCAGGGCCAGTGCTTTGCCACTGCGCCATCTAGCTGCCCCCGACACTGAACTTTTAAAGATAAGGACTTTAAAAAGGGGGAAATTTTGGATCTTCCCAAATCCTTAGGTAATAATAATAATTTCTCTCATTTACTTCCTAGCTGTGTGACTGTGGGCATGTCACTTAACCTCAGAGTCCCTTGCAATGCAAAATGTATGTAGATAGGAATTTTGATCTAGGTAAGGATTAGACTAGGTGACCTTTATGATGACATTTTATGATTCTCTAATAGGTATTAGAGACCCGTTATAAGTTCTTGAGCAGGAAGACAAACAAGGAAGATCAGTCTAGCAGTGACATCTAGGATGGATTAGAAGAGAGAGCCTAGAGGCTGGGAACCTGGCTATCCTGCATTTCACATAGGACACTTGAAAAGCAGGGGTTCCCTAGAAATAAAAGTTTCCAAATTTTGAAATCTTACAGGACCATATCTTCCTACAAATGGTTTGTGACTTATTTCTTCATAGTATCCTTTAAAAGCTATCCAGGAGTAATGCTGACAAGCATTCCTTCCCCCTATATTAGAAAGATTGCAGGGATGAGAAATGAGTTTGTCTTCCCTTTTTACCATCTCTGTTTTGTGTAGCTAGATGACAGGAATGTAACAAGAAAACTTGGGCTTTGAGTTTGCTCGTGCTACTGGAGTAAGCTGAGGGAAGACTGCTTATAGGGAAGATGTGGTGAGCTGATTTAAAAGAGCCAGCAATGCAAGAAGAAGAAGAAAAAAGCCTTACACAGTCTCATAGGAGGTCTCAGTTCAAAGTAAAGAACAATTTCCTAATGGTATGTTTAAGAAGAGACAATATCAGGGCAGCTAGGTGGCACAGTGGATAGAACGCCGGTCCTGGATTCAGGAGGACCTGAGTTGAAATTTGGCCTCAGACACTTGACACTTACTAGCTGTGTGAGCCTGGGCAAGTGAAATAACCCCAACTGATTCACCAAAAAGAGAGAGAGAGAGAGATTACCATCTTCCAGGGTTAGACTCTGTAGGTCTGTATAAAAATGAAGCCTTCTGAAAGACTCTGCTGACCCCAAGATTTTGTAAATTATCATTTTTTTAAAATCACTAAATTTCTTCTCTGAGGGTTTTGATTTTGCTGGATTGAATAGATGAGGCTGCTATTATCTATTTTACAGATGAGGAAACAAAGCCTGATGACCACATTGTTAATAAATGTCTGAGGTAGGATTGAAATAAAGTCTTCCTGGTTGCCAGAGGCCAGGTAGGTGGCACAGTGGCAAGAACACTAGGCCTGAGTCAGAAAAAATCCTCTTCTTGAGTTCAAATCTGGCTCAGACACTTACTAGCTGTGAGGCACTGGGAAAGTCATTTAACCCTATTTACCTCAGTTTCCTCATGTGTAAAATGAGCTGGAGAAGTAAATGACAATCCACTCCAGTTTCTCCGCCTAGAAAACCCCAAAAGGGGTCACAAAGAGAGAGAGAGAGACAAGACTGAAAAACCACTAAACTACAACAGCTTCCTCATAGCCAGGTTAGGGTACATTGTTCAACCCAGCTCTCTATACCAACATAATCACAGATCCAGTCCAAAACATGACCACCGCCAGCACTCCACTCAAATCCAAGTCTAGTTTTGAGAGCCTGAATCAGCAGTCACTACTTCAGAGCTTTCAGTTCAGACTGTGGCCTCTAGTTTAGCACTGAATATGATCCACAACCTTAGTACTTTAGGCTTCAATTTCCCACTTTGCTAAAAGATAATAGAAAACACAGTGCCTAAAATGGATTTCGATCAGGCTGAAATACATTTTTAAAGGGAAACCAGAATTTTGTATTTCTCTTCTTTTCCATTGCCTTCATGTTTTTATCTCAGTTTGTTCTTTTCAGCTCTTTTCAATGATGTCTCTGTTGCTGACCCAGAAAAATTCCCATTTTTACCCTGTTGTATCCTATGCTTCAGAATAAGACCAAGGGAGATGAGTTTAGAAATTCTTCTTCACTGAAAATTACAGCTATCAGCTCTCCTAGTTATTTCTCTCATTTTAAAAAATATCATGTTATCCTGAACATCATGGATTTTTAAATTGCTGGCTTGTTATTGTTGTATTACTTTGCCTGAAAACATTGTTCTGATCCTCTTCCTATTCCATTAGAAAATGTATTAGCCATAAATCTCCATAACTATTGGCTGGTTGAGATTTGTAAGCAACTTTCAAAATCATTTAGGAGTTTGTCAGGAGGGCTGGGTAATGGTCACAGCTGTGAACTGCAGGACCTCTCAGAGCATGGACCCAACTGGTCATGACACTTGCCTTGCATTGTTAAAAGCCCAAATGTAGGCTATGAAGGAGTGGGGATGTTGGTAGGATGGTGGCAGGAATGAGTCTGTTGTCACTTATTGGTGAGGAGTACAGAGATGAAGGGTATCCACTAAAGACCTCTATATTTAAGCCTGTAGACTTCCTGTAACAGTGTTCTGCAGGTCCAATCACCATAGAAGGATGGAATCTGCTTGACTCTTCTCCCACTGGGTAGGAAACTAGGCCATCATAACCTGTGGGGGGAACTTGATCTAAATTTATCAAAGGGAAAGTCGATTTCTCCTCCCCAGTAGCAAGTAAGCTTTTTAAGGGAAAGGTTCTTGCTTCTGTCACTTCTGCCTGTGTGACCTTGGGCAAGTCTATGTATCTTTCTTGGAATTTGGTGTCCACATATTTAAAGGGAGAGGGTTGTACCAGATAGTATCTAAGGTGCCTTACAGCTCTAAATCTATATTTCTACAGGAGTAATGTCTAGAGTTTTATATCCCCAGTAACTCTGTAGTATATAGATTGGCCCGAACAGCCAGACTTAGAATTGAGGACAGTTCACTTTCATCCTAGATTAGGTCCATCATGCCCAGTTAATATATTTCTCTAACTTAGTGTATGCAATATAATTTCCTATTAGCATGATTATAGAGTAGAACCTAGTGTCTGAAGTCCTGATTACTAGTTAAAATTCTGTCATGTAATAGTTAAAGGATTGTGAACATGAATATCTGTTGATTAGTTGTCAAATCATGTAGCTTCTCTGAACTTCGGTTTCTTCCTCTGCAAACAAAGGGTAATGACATCTACCCTATTTCACAGGGTCAAATGAAATACTGTGTATGACAGCACTTTGATGGCTCTAAAAATGTTCTACACAGATAAAACATTTTAAGGCTATCTTACAGCCTATCACTTCTTCAAGTGGAGACTTGCCCATTTTTAGCCTGTTGTAAATTAAAAAAAGACAATTCTTGATTTAGATATCCTGCTTTGGTAACAAAGGAAGTCTTGTGTTCAATAATATTCCATTATCAGTTACAGAATCATGGGCATTCACAGTTGGAAGGTACCACAGAGGTCTTCTATTTTAACTTACATCAGAGAAACAATTGGATCATACTCAAATGGTCATCCAAACTTTGCCTGAAGAACTCCAAGGAACCTGTCACCTCCCAAGAAGTCCATTCCACTTTGGGGGTAACTCTAATTGTTAGGAATTTGCAAGCCTAAATCTCTCTGTCTTTCTGTCTCTGTCTCTCTCTATCTCTGTCTCTCTGTATGTCTCTCCCTGTCTCTGCCTCTGTCTCTCTCTCCTCTCTGTGTCTGTCTCTGTTATTGTCTCTCCCTCCCCCCACCCCCAACCAATTGTTGTTCTTAGTTATTCCCTCTGGGGCTAAACAGAACACTTCTCAACCCTCTTCCTTATTACTGAATTTTAAATACTTAAAAACAACTATCATGTTCCTGCCTCTGCCCCCAACCCCCTCAGTTTTTTGCTTCTTCAGATTAAATCTCCTCAATTTCTTTGAATGATCCTTAGATGACATAGACTCAAGGCTCTTGATTACTTTGGTTGCCCTCTTCTGGATGCTTTTAGCTCAGGCTTATCAATGTCCTTCCTAAAATGTGTTGCCCAGAACTGAACACAATACTTCAAATGGACTCTGACCAGGGCTGGGTACAGAGAGACTATCAGCCACTTATGCCTGGTAGTTCTTCCTCTCTTAATATATTCTAAGATTTCTTTAATTTTTTTGGCTACCATATCATACTATTGATTTATATTGAGCTAATATTCCATCAAAATATAAGGACTCCCCCCCCCAACTACTATCTAACCAGTTTACACTGGGAGAAATGTCCTTTTCTATTCTTCTAGGTCAATATTTTTAATCTAAGTTTAAGGCTTTAGATTGATCAATACTAAATTTAATCCTATTAGATTTGGCCCAATATTCTAAACCATCAAGATATTTAGGAGTCCTCACTATGGTCCACCGTCTGTATTAGCCATCCTTTCCAGCTTTGTGTCATTTACATTATTTACATATGAAGAGGACCATGGTAACCCATCATCATGTAGCCTATTCTCTGAGTTGTGTTTCCAGGAGAAGGGATGGGTTATCCCCAAGCCTTTTTGACAAGCATATTATATTTGCAAAACAGCTGTCTGGGATTAGGGGTGTAGAGCATGCCTATGGCACAAGGATTTTCTCCATATGAAGCAAATGATCCCACATTGGGATCAAAATGAAATTTTAGCCTCTAAAACTACCCTATCATAATGAATGAAGAGCAGGTTTGCAGAATGATATACCAAGTGCCAGACTACAATATAGACTGACACTCATTTCAACTCATTTATCATCACTTCCCTTGTCTAAACCCAGAGGTGGAGGCTTAATACCAGACACAGCTGCTATCATAGATTTTGAAAGATCTACTTTGAGTATTGACATTAAGAGTATTGATGATGCTGTCAAATGTGCATGGGCACACATGGCCTCCTACCACTGAATTTAGTTTCCCCTACTGTCCTGAGTTTTACTCTTTAAGAATAGTCAAGGCCATGAATTCTACAAAGGAACTACTAAAATATCCCACAGTAATCTATAAGAATGATATAGCTTCCTTAGTTGCCAATTCTTCCTTAGTATTTGTAGAATAGATATGATTCCCACCAAGACAGATAGAAAGAGAGAAAGGTATATTTGCCTTTTATGTAATAGAACCATTCACTCATTTACTTCTAAACACCCTGGAAAAAGGACATACTCATCAAGAAAGGTCAGCGGAGGGGGGAGGGAAAAGAAGGTAGCATTTTCAATGGAGACTAGAAAATGTCAAGACTTGCAAGAAAAAAACCACTTTCCCCACAGTTAAGGAATAAATATTTGTTGAATGAATGAGTGAATGAATGATGGGGAAGGGAAGAAAGAAGCCAGGTGAACAGGTCAAATGAAATCTATTTAATTGAACAGCCTTGTGAAAATTAGCTAAGAATTCTAAACACAACACAACTGCAGGGGCTGCAAATTCTGATGCCACAAATGCCAGCCATTGTCACAGTCATAGAATATTGGAGATCACCTTGGCCAAGGCTTCTTTCACAGATGTAGCAAGTGAGAACTAGAGAGTGGAAGAACTTAAAACCATATTAAACCCACTTTTTACTCACTTTATATATGACAGGACTCTATTCCATATAATAAAGGATTTATAACAATTTGTCATTATTGCTTTAGTTTATTCCTGAATGCTAAACAATTTCTGCATGAGCTAATCTAAGAAATAAATAGGAAGTTCAAATTTCCCCCATACTTCTTAGCAGAGACATGACTAGGAATTTTGGTACCAGGATACATATAGTTGGGGTGGTTTCAGATAGTGGTTATAAAATGGTCTGGTGATGATGAGAAAGCGCACTGTTTTTTGGTTGGCCAACTATGTTGCCCCTGTCTGAATTCTTATGATTCAGTCACAGGCTGCCTGGGTGAAAACTCCTTTTTTCCTATTAGTACTCTTCAATCCCTCATCACCCTTTATCTCAGCTCACCCTCCCCTCCCCTAGTACCTATCCTGCTCTTTGCAACCCCTATGCAAGTCCTCCACTTCCACTTCCATTGTTAATAAACTACCCTTTGTTTAATATCTCCTTTTAACATTTGCTTCACTTACTCCTTGATCTATATTCTTTGGGACTGTATTTTTGCCTTTCTTCATATCCTCTGAGTTTAGCACAGCGCTTGGCACATAGTCGAGGATTCAGTAAAGGCTTGTTCATAGATTGGTTGATTGGATTAAAACAGGAACAACAGCAACAGCAGCAGCAGCAGCAGCAGCAACATCAACATCAACATCAAAACCAACCAAAAATAACCCAGGTTGGCAGATGTGAGAATTGTAGAGCCTGTGAAGAATCCCAATTAATCCAGTGGTGCTTTGTATAAAAATTTCCAAAAGAGCTTCTAGAAAAAGCTCTTAAAGGTGACAAGGTAAGATGTATATACGATAACAAAAGATAATTTATGAAATTATGCGTGTGGAGGAGGAATGTGTGTATATATGTGTGTATAAATACATACATATGTGTGCATATCTAAATGTATCTAAGTATATGTGTGTATGTGTGTGTATAAAATACCTAGCAGATCATAAGGATATATAGAAACAGTCTCAAATGATGTTGCCAAACCATGAACTTCCAGAAAAATAAATTAAGATTTCAAGCCAGAAGTGATCTCAGGTTTTATCTAGTCTGTCTCTCTCTTTATCTATGAGAAAATGAAGCTTTAATGTAGTGAAGCATTTTGCCTGAGGCTCTGTAAAGTGTAAGCAGCAGATGCAGATTTCAAGCCCAGGTCTTCTGACTCCAAACCTAGTTTTCCTTCAACTCCATCTCATGGCCCTGGATAGTCTGATAGGTGGTGGCAGGAAATGGTATGGATGGCTGCTCATGAGCAAAGGTTTCAGGTCAATCTTGACTCAGAGACTGAGAAGTAAACAAGAGGTTCTTCAAAGAACATTGGAAACTACAGACCAAAGAATGGTCTACACATGTGCATAAGGGACGGAGGGCTGGTGGGGACCCATTGAGCCTTTCACCGTACCTGTTGCCCTCAGAGATGCCAGCTGCTATGGGCAACATTTGTGCACATAATTTGGTGTGTCCAGGAAGTCTGAGTGGTAGGAATGTTTTCTTCTGCCATGCATATTGAGGGACATAAAGATTGGATGGTTCCCTGAAGGTTTGGGAATTTCATTTAGAACTGAACGAAACTGTTTTTATCTCATAGGCCACATATTTCAGATAGAAATTCCAAATATATTGTAGTTGTAAATATATATATCTGTCTATACACATATATATACATACATGGATATATCCACACAAAATATAACTATATCTATATCTATGTGTGTACATACGAATTTATGTAGATCTATACCTATATAATATAATCTATATGAAGCCTTTACATCTATGTCTAAGTCTGTATCAATTTCTGAATCTGTATCTACATATATCTAATATATAGCTATACCTATATACGTATCTTTATATTTTATCTGTCTATACATATAGCTTCAGCTATAGTTATGTTTGTATCTGTTTATATCTTTATCTCTATGTAGCTGTAGTTATATCCATATCTTTAGTGCTAGCTATAGTTGTTACTTTATCTATCTATCTATCTATCTATCTATCTATCTATCTATCTATCTATCTATCTATCTATCTATCTATCTATCTATCTATCTACCTACCTATCTATCTACCTATCTATCTGTATTTATAGAGTTATAGCTATATTGTATCTATAGCCACAGTGCAGCTATGGCACTAATAGGCAAAAGGAATTGGGATTTCTGAGTCTTCTTTTAACTTTGGCCACTATAAAATTTTCATTGTGTGGTAAATTTTTATTGCTTGGTGGTAGCAGCAGTCAATGGAATATGACTCCCCATCTTCCCATCTTCCCATTATTCCCCTCTTTCCCAATGTACATTCATTCTCCTACCCTCGCTCTCACCCCAACCTTTCAGCCTGCCTTATAGTTCACCTTTCTTAGGACCCACTGTGGCATCAGGAGATGCTTAGGGATCCTTAGGGAGAAAAGAAAGGTACCGAGGATTTGATTCTGCCAAAAAACAAAACAAAACATAGCAATTGAACACAAGATATTTGGCTTCACTCAGCCAATAGCTAACAGTGAATTCAAGGAATTGAAGAATGAGACCCCTTTCCCCCTTCCAACAACATTGAAACATTCAAAAGAAATCCCAGGAAGCGTTGATGAGAACACTAATTACTATTATGACATTTAACTGGTTGTCAGCCTCATTCCAAGTGTAACATTTATGTTGAATATCTCATTATTTCCGTATGCAGTTGAGGCCAGAGACAAGGGTCTAGTGAGGTCCTACAGAAAGAGAACAAGGATTGCCAATGCTATGTCTCCATGGCAGCACGGCTAATCTGGCAAGATCGCCAAGCACACACAGAGGAGGAGAGGTTATTGACAAAGCTATCTTTGATACAGGGACTGTGCAGAGAGGAAAACAGTCCAGGAAATCCATTTCTAAAGGATGTTCTAACCCTTTAAATATAGCCTTTGCTGAGAAAGAGAGATTGAGAGGTAGTGGGGGGAGGGTGGGCAGAGAAGCATTCCATTTTCAGGAGAACTTTGTGGTTTGGCCTGGGCTTATTTTTGCTATAATGCTCTCGAAGGGCATTGGCAATCCACATTAGTGGTTCCAGGCATTGTGGCCACTTCAATCAAGGCTTTTTGTTTTGGATCACCTGCCCTGCTTCATGGAAGTCTTTTATTCTGAGGGCTGCTTCACAGAAATCTAATCTGGCCTCGTGTTTAAAGAAGTGAGCAAGAGAGCATGGGGGAAGGAGACAGCCCTTTTCTCATGCATGTTAGTGTGGTCAAAGCACACACACCCCTACCCACCCAAACAAGGGGCTAATTTCTGCCTAGAGAAAGTTTACTCTGGGATGAAAATAAAGTAAAACTCTACCAGTTTGGCTTCAAACCATGACACAACATTGAATGAGTGTGTGTGTGTGTACATACTGTCTAGATGAAATGAGAATGAAGGGTTGAATTTATGGGAACTGAATCTCAATAGGAAAAAAAATGTAAAGTCCTAGACTTAGTTTAAAAAAAAATCAACTCTACAGTCAGGTCCCAATTACTGCAAATAAGGAACCTCATGAAGTGGTAACTTGATTCAAATTTTCACAGCATATTCCAATGGGCTGAAACCAGTTACTGTATAACTGTCTCTAATGATGTCAAATCATCCAATTTTGAATGCATGTGGCTACTTCATGGGATTCATTATTCTCTCTAATCAGGACCTGGTTGTCTAAATACTAGGGATGGGTGAAGTTGAGTAGGCAGCAGTTCACATAAAAAAAAAAAAAACAAACCCTAAAAATTCTAGTGTACCACATGTTCACATAAGTCAACAGAATGGGCTGCTAAGCTAATAGCAAATATAATTTTAGGATGCATTAATTGAAGCATAAGGAGGTGATCATGGAAACTCCTAATCAATCATAGGAGCTCCCTGTCTCCTCTCAACAATGTTCAGAGAAATAGAGGTGATAATCTTATTATATTCTATCTTAGGCAGACCACATGTGAGGTTTTTTTGAAAGGGTTACTAAACTCAAGCAAATGTTGGAGATAGATTACCTAGATTTTTGCGGAATTTGCTCATCTTAGCTAAGGTAGCTAATTTTGCTAAATTTAGCTAAAAATTTTAACATTTGATGAAATTCTTCATGCTATTTTTTTCTGCAAAAATTAGTTGGACTTGAAACTGGTTAAATAGGCATACTCTGGGCAGCTAGGTGGCGCAGTGGATAAAGCATTGGCCCTGGATTCAGGAGGACCTGAGTTCAAATGTGACCTCAGACACTTGACACTTACTAGCTCTGTGACCCTGGGCAAGTCACTGAACCCTTATTGTCCCACCCCTCCCCAAATAGGCATACTCAAAGTACAGTCATTAATGATTTCATGTAAATTTGGAGGAAACTCTTCAATGGAGTGTCCTCAGAATAGGTTCTTGGCCTGAGCTATTTAACATTTTTATCACTGAATCAGGCAAAGACATAACTCATTGCCCAAATTTGCAAATGACAAAGTTAAGAGCTATACCTAACACACTGGATGACAGATAATCTAAACCAATCTTGACAGGCTAAAACAATTGACCAAATCAAATAGAGTGAAATTCAATAGAGATAAATGCAGTCTTTCTATTGGGTTAAAAAAAACATCACCTTCACAAGTATGAGATATCAGACATTTGGATAACACTTTATCTAAAAAAGCTCAATTCTATCACACTATAAACTGGGTATGACTCAGCTATAAAACATGATTGCCAAGAAAGCCATTTCTTTTTTTTTTCTTTTCTTTTCTTTTCTTTTTTTTTTTGGTGAGGCAATTGGGGTTAAGTGACTTGCCCAGGGTCACACAGCTAGTAAGTTTCAAGTGTCTGAGGCTGGATTTGCACTCAGGCCCTGAATCCAGGGCCAGTGCTCTATCCACTGTGCCACCCAGCTGCCCCAAGAAAGCCATTTCAATTTAAGGATGCACTTGAGAGGAGATAGGTCAAGACACAGAATGCTGTCTCCTCCCCTCTTTTTCCTTTCCCTTCCCCTTCCCCTCTCCTACTCTCCCCATTCCCTTTTTCCCATATACATATACACATGCATACATATGCATATACATAGATATTTACATATCTATACATGTACACACACATGTATATATATACATGTATTGCCACCAAATCAAATATATGTGTATATATGTATATACAAATATGTTCACAGACAGATATTGAATATCAAATGGTATTGAATAGCTATTAAATAGTACATTGATTTATGTCCTAATTGATGCTAACCACAATAATAACACTTGTATATATTTCTTTGGAACTTTGAAGTTTACAAAGCACAGGGGCAGCTAGGTGGCACAGTGGATAAAGCACCAGCCCTGGATTCAGGAGGATGTGAGTTCAAATCTGACCACAGACATTTGACACTTACTAGCTTTGTGACCCTGGACAAGTCACTTAACCCTCATTGCCCCGCAAAAAAAAAAAGTTTGCAAAGCACTTTACATACATTATCTAATCATACCCATATAAAGTCAGTAATAATAAGAGCTGGCACTTATATAGGTAAGGTTTGCAAAATTTTGTACATATACAATCTCATTTGATCTAATCTGTTTCTCACAATTACCTGTGAATTAGGTGCTATTACTATCTTCAATTTACAGGTCAGGACTCAGTCTGAGGGGTTTAAGTGCCTTGTCCAGGGTCATACAGATGATGAGTATCTGAGGAAGGATTTGAACTCAAGGGCATCCTGACTCCAAGTACCATACTTTATCCCATTCACTGTCATCTGCTTACTCTGTAATATCATCTAGTGAAGAAATAAATGAAAAGAGAGGTGGCATGGCATAGTGTGCATGGAGAGCTGATGGCAGAGTGAGGAAAAGCTGCATTCAGGTTCCTCTTTTTACATGTTCTGGCTGTGTGACAGTAAGGAAGTCAGTTGACATCTCAATGCTCTATATGACTCTCTAAGACTAAGTTGCACAGAAGGATCTGACGTGCATCAGGTCAGATAGAGGATGTTTGTTTCCTCCTCAGAAGTCCCCTATACCAGTGAAACTACAGGTGCAGTTCTTATCCTTAGAAATGAGAAAATTGATGATTAAATGATTTGTCCATGAGGATGATAATGAACATCAGAGGTAGAATTTAACCTAGTTCTTCTTGACCCCAAATTCAGCACCATATAGATCATAGCACATTCAGTAGACTTCTCTATGGTTGCATTTGTGGAACCTTGCATGATCTTGACATGCATGAGAAAGCATAAAAAGGTGTCAGGCATGATGAACACCAAATGACATCATAAAAATGAAATGAACTATATCTTAATGGACAAAAAATGACTCATTACCTTTATGGGATTCATATCATAATCAAATGCCCCCATCCTCCTTTTTGAAGATTGCATTTTGCTTTACTGAATAAAATGCTTTAAAAATATTCACCAAACAATAAACCCAGAAGGATTCTCTACACCTTCTAATTAATTTAGGGAATTATTTTGAAAATCTGTTTCCTTCTCATAATTTTATCACAGACTAAATTTTTTTTTGTAAAAATGAAAAATCATACAGAAGGTATTGGGTTGGTAGGGTAGATATTCTTTACTTGTCTTTTTAATAATAGAAGAAGAAATATTGTTTAATGTTGCTATAAGGAATAGTAATTATTAATAATGTTTCCTTATTTTTTCCATTCTTTTTGTATCTTCATCTTCCTGAGCTATCTTATAAAAATCCCTCATTGTGCTCAAGATTATGTCATCTCTAGAATAGAATTTCTCACTCTGGACTTCATCTTGTCCACCTAGTCTTTCAAACTTCAATAACCTCTTTGCCATTTCAAATGCCTCTTGTAGCATATTGGGGATTGAGAATTGCTAATTTGGTGTTTTCTTTATCACTGATGATGAGAATAAACAAAGACAATTTTTTTTGAGTATTTTTATCTGTTGTTCTCATGCCTATTTCTTCTAGGAATTCTTCTTGAGATGGTATGACTTAATTGAATCTCACACAAAGTTTCTATAGACTTGCCTTTCACTGTTTGAGGTAATACTATTTATAATCTTCTTCCATATTTCTCTGTAGTGTTTTACAAATAATTTTCTATTCTAATATGCTGCTGTTTCCCTCATCCACCATATTTCTCCATCTGGAAAAAGTGCCAAGTATCTCCTAGCTAAGATGGATTTTGAACTTTTTTGGCCTCCTCCTTTTGGTGACTGGTTTGTGTCAGTTAAGTTTTCATGGGATATTAAAGTCAATAATCAAGATCTTTTCCATTTCCAGTTTTAGATCATCAGTAACTTTTTAATAGGTAGAGTTTAAACTATTATAATTATTCAACTGGTTATTAAAATTTTTATCCATTCTCCTAATTTGATGGTGATTTGGTTTTGCTTTAATAAGTTGTTGCCAGATCACACTTCCCCAGGGATGGCTAACCAGATAATAGCTATGAAGACTGTGCTAGAAGCAGGGCCAGAGGGTGCTACTGCTCCTAGGGCTCTTGAGAATAGTGTGATGTTTAAAATCTAATGTAGGCCCTAACCTTCTCCCCACCCAGTTTTTTTAGGGGGGAATAGCTAAGATTAACTGATAAATTCAGCAAGAATTTAGGCTTTTAAGTATTTATTAAAGTGTATTAGAAGTTAGTGAAGAGAGAGAGGTTGAGAATAGATCTCTTATGGCATGGAAAACTGGAGCTTAGATCTATTTGGTATAGCTAGAGAGAAACCCTTGCTTTTCCTAGCAGTCCACATGAAGTTCTGCCACCACAAGCCAGTTCCAGATGAAAAGAAGTACCCCCCCCCCAGTTTTTCTTTCTCTGCTTCCAAGCCAAAGTCCAAATGAAAAAGAGGCCGATCTTCAGCGGCTTCTCCCAGAAGCCATCTATGAAACAGGAAGCAGGGCCGTGCACCCACACAGCTCCAAGCTAATTGGCTGGTAGCTTTGATTGACAAGACTACAGGCAGTTCTATAGACATAACTTCTGGATGCCAAGTCACATGCTTTCTCCTCAGGGCAGAGCTCTGATTCTCACAATAGGTACCCGGGGGTAGCAATTGGTCATTGGTTGGTACTGGTGGCATCAAGGAAAATGGAGCCCCTGCTCTATAATAATATCACTTTTCAATGAAGGCTATGTATCCTGGCTTGGAAGCAGGGTGGAATTGAGGTAGTACTACTCCCAAGGCTCTTGGGTTCAGTGTCCTGGGCTATCTCCATTATGATCTGAGGGGTAGTTTTGGTCAAGTTAATCATTGTAATTTGACTTGCCTGGCATATGTTGCCTCCTATTTCTTTTTATTTATGACATATATTCATAAGGTTTCAGAAGAATTCATGCATGTGTTGCCTGTATATGTGCTTTGCTACCAGTGTTTTCTATTACCACGTATATAATTGCTTATAATACTTTTTATATTTATAGGAAAGTATACCCCCAGGTTTGGGGGATTTCTGGGTAATTATTTAGAGCCACTGTTCATATTCTCTCATTTTGGGGGCGGGGACGATGAGGGTTAAGTGACTTTCTCAGGGTCACATAGCTAGTAAGTGTCAGATTTGAACTCAGGTCCTCCTGACTCCAGGGCCGGTGCTCTATCCACTGCACCACCTAGCTGCCCCACTATTTACTTTTACTAAGTAAATTGTCAATAGTCTAATAAGGATCATTATATCAGTAGAGTCTTGTCAGCTTTAGTTTTAGAAGAATGAACTCATAGAGTACCTTTGAATCTTGAGGTAGTAGTTATCCCCTTAGGATCCAATCTATGAGTGTGAATGTTAATTTGGGGAGGTAACCCAGGGGCTATATGTATAATTTGCTTCCTTGTAGACTAGATTTCATAGCCTTCTTCGATTGTTTTTTCTTTTTTTTTTTTGTAGGGCAATGAGGGTTAAGTGACTTGCCCAAGGTCACACAGCTAGTAAGTGTCAAGTGTCTGAGGCTGGATTTGAATTCAGGTCCTCCTGAATACAAGGCCAGTGCTTTATCCACTGTGCCACCTAGCCACCCCCCTTTTTTCTCTTCTTAAGGGAAAAACCACATTACCATAACAATTGTCTTGTTTTTCTGTTCCTTCTTATCCAAATTAATGATTTCCTATAAAAATACTTGCACCTGACAAATGAGGTAATTATGAAACCAACTTTGACCTGAAAAGCAGAAGGAATTGTGTAGCTCCGTGCACACCTGAGAATTGTAGCCAATATCAATCATGACTTGACAAAACTGACTATGATCTTAGGAGCTCTTATGAGAGGCATAACTTCAGGAATAAGGAAGTAATACTCTGTCCTGAACATATGTGGCATATTGTAAGAAATAGGCACTACAGTTTAAGGACAGTGGTAAGATGTAGAGTATTCAGAGGAGAGTAATCAGGATGGTAAAACCTGTCATATAAGAACTAGTTAAAGAAACTGTTCATAGCAGTGAAGAGAACATGGAGGACCTGATAGCTATCTTGAAGTACGCTATTTTGGGGGTGGGGAGGCAATGGGTACAAGTTGCAAGGAGGTAAAAAAAATTTTTGCAGGGCAATGAGTGACTTGCCCAGGGTCACACAGCCACACAGCCAATAAGTGTCAAGTGTCTGATGCCGGATTTGAACTGAGGTTCTCCTGAATCCAGGGCCAGTGCTTTATTCACTGTGCCACCTAGTTGCCCGTAAGTTTAGTCTTGAAATTAAAATAATTTCCTAAAAATTAGCAAAAAAGAGCGGTTGATGGGCTGACTCATTTGGTAGTGTGTTCGTCTTCACTGGGAGGTCAGTCTTCAAACAGAGGCTGGATAAATACTTATCATGTATGATGTAGTGGGAAAATCATTTTCAAGTACAAATTGTATTAGATGACCAATAAAGTCCTTCCAATTCCAAAATTCTTTGATATTGTGACCTTTCTTACTCTTTCTTTGAGAATATCTATAAAATGTGAATGGAAACAGTTGTTCTTCCCACCTATAAGATTGTTATGAGGGTCAAATGAGATCAAATACTGGGAAATATTTTGAAAACCATAAAATACTGTAAAAAGTGAAGGCATTATAGTTACTATTGTCATGCTAGGGACAGAAAAGATAAAAGCAGTCCATCTTCTGTGGTATTCAATTCCATTTCTCCCAACTAGGAAATTTCCTTAGCTTTATTCCCAAGAATAAGTGGACAAAACAGAAATTACTCTGCCATCCTGTCAGCAATGATACTTTATTGCTAAATTTGTTTTAAGCTTTAAAAGATATTCCCATATACAAAAAAATCTTTATGATAGTAAAAAGCTGGAAACAAAGATGTTTATCAAGTAAAGAATGACTAAACAATGAATGAATGAATAAGAAACAAACAAATAAATAAATGGATGGATGGATGAGTGAAAGAATAAATAAACACAGGAATAAAGAAGTTAAAGGGTGAATGAATAAATATGTGACTATGCCTATATAGATATCTTTATTTTAATAAATCTTTTCCTAAAGTGCCAAAAAAGAAAAGAATATCACTGCACTATAAAAATGATCACTATGATTCAGAGAAGTATGGAAAGACTTACATGAACTGATGCAAAATGAAATGAGCAGAGTCAAGAAATCAAAACACATAATGACTACAACAATGTAAACAGAAAGAACAATAACCACAAAACAATAAAAAGTGAATTTTGCAGAATTACAAAGAACTAGCATGGCCCTTAAGCAAACATAAATAACTCTTTTGCAGAGTTGAGAGGTCTATTGGACTGGAACATTGCATTTATTTTCATACTGTTTTGATGTATTGATAGACATTGCTAATTTTTTCTCTTCGTCCTTATTTTCTTTAAAAATTTTCTTTGTTATATGGGATGACTATGGGAGGGGAAAGAAAAGGACATGGTGGAAATTTTAGGTAATATAAAAATCAGTGATATAAATTTATTTTTAATGCTTAAAAAAAGCTTTTGGAGATGTGCAAAGGTTTACTAGACCACTATTACTAGTTTGTTTGAAAGGAGCTAGTCTTTCCTCCTAAAGGTAGCTGACCCTCATCCTATCAAATGCCATCAAGAACAAAGCATGTGTTTGCTAAATCATTCCTTTATGTCCCAGAATAATAGACCTGGAAGGGACCTCCCAGATCAACTAGTTCACCAGTTCGTCTTTTACAGTTGGGAAGCAGGTGCAAGGGGATTCAATGACTTCATATCATAGTCACACAACTCAATGGCAGAGCTCAGATGCAGGTCCCTAGAATTTTCATTCAGGGTTCTCTCTTCATTACTTCATATGTCCTCTGCCTTCTTAAGGTCCTTCTGATAGCCCACAAGTCTCCCAGAATTACAGAGAGGGAGGAATCCTCTCCCCAGGGCTACCCTGGTGGAGAAAATGATAGAAAGAAGATATGGGGGAGGGGAAGCGAATTCCTTTAGGTCAGAGAATTAGGGCAAGTGTTCTAAGAGTGTTTGGTTCACCCTAGGTTTACAGAAGGTCACAAAAAAAGGACCCAGGCTTAATCCTACCATTGACATCAAAAGAAACCCTGGGCCCAGAAGTGGGGGGGTTCAGCAGCCAAAAAATCCAGCCTACCTCCATCATAGTGCTTTGCCCAGGGAATTCTGGTTTTGTCTTGAACATTGCAGCCCTGTGTCTTGCTGCCAAACGTTTGAAAAGGAGGCGGCTCACCCAGGGACCTACAGAGTTTTTCTAAAGTGCTAAGCAGACTCTGTTCTCCAGTTCTAATTATTTTCTAAGGTTTTGGCACATCTCTTGACAATCTGTGCTCCTCCACACTCCCAACCTCCACCCCATGACAAGTTCCATAGTCTAGTCATCTTGAGACTCAGTCTATATATTGCTACAGTTATTATTTGGTGAAATCATTGTAACCTCCAAGAAGGGATTTAGAAGGTAGCCATGTGACTCAGCAAGTAAAGCATCGATCCAGTGAGAGCAATATAATTGCAGAAATTCCTAGGGCACGAAGAGAGTAATGACTACATCTCTGCTGACAATTTCCTCAGTGTGTCCTGCATTACAACCTGACAACAACCTGAAGGAAAATTGATCCTGGAACAAAAACCACTAGGGGATCTAGGAAATGCAGTAAAAGAAAAAAAATGAGTTATGTAAGTTCACTTGAAATGCTAAATGCATAATTTCTCTTGCTGTATGGGAAAGAGGAAGGCAGATTCTGAAGGCAAAGAGTTTTCAAAGCACAAGGAGACTAAATCAATTAGCCTTTAAGCAATTGTCTTTCAAGGAAATGATTCACAATAGAAAATTGTTTCTGATAATATCAGACTGATTGCTACTCTGTGGCAAAGACTTAAACGACAGGGAATTAAAGTGCCCATCAAAACCTCTAAAAGGGAATTGTGAAACTTAACAGATGCCAATGGCCACTGGGTATAGAAAATTGCCAGCTCTAGCCATAGTTCTCCAAAGAAGGCCAGGACCTTTTTTCTGTGCCAAATCAAAGAATGGGATAAAAGCCTGCTTTCCTCTATTTTATATACATGCAGCTTTATTACATTGAAATGAAAACTGGAGACCAGGGAAAGGGGAGGATATAAAGGTTCTCTGGGCTTGAACTACTTGCATGGGGTTATTGAGTCAGCAATTGAAGTTTTTTCCCTAATATTTACTGGATTAGTCCAACATTCCCTTTGAAATCTTGCCTGGCTTGGGGGATCTCTCTAAGTTTTGAGGAAATCTGAGCAGAATGAAAGGAGGTCCTCATAATAATGTGTTCTCAGGCATATCCAGAATGCATGCCTGGCTTCTGTGTTATTGCTACATCTGCTCTTTCTTCACCACCCTTTCCCTGGACCCTGGTCAGGCCCTTTTAAAATCTAGTCTCCATTGTAGGGCCCCCTTCAAAGACTGTACCGCCCCAAACCCCACATTGTTAGTCCCTATAAATACCACCATAACTAGATGACACAAATATTGGCAACTGTATTTGGGTGGAAAACCATAAAATTTTGCAAGGATCTACATGAAACTCAAAATAAGGTTGGTTCAATAAGCAAAGAACACTTATATGGGTAGGCATGCCCAGAATGGGTTAGGTAGGCATATGGTATATGCTAATTTTGGATTCACTTGAATGTCCACTTTGCTGAGAAGCGCAAAGGATTTGACTCATGCTGCCTCTGCTGGCAGAATGGAAAGTATTCTGAGTTTGGAGTCAGAGAACTTGGGTTAGAGTCCCACCTCTAACAAAGGGCTACCTCGGATTAGTCACTTAACTCCCTAAGCCTCAGTTTCCTCATTTGTAAGATTAGAAAATTAGACTGGATCAGGGCTTCTTAAACTTTTTTTTCCACTCATGACCCTTTTTTGCCCAAGAAATTTTTACACAACCATGGGTATATAGGTTTATAAGATAGGTATACATAACCTTTTACTGTTGCTAATTTTTTTGTGATCCCCACAATCAGTTATGTGACCCCATAAGGGGTCACAACCCACAGTTTAAGAAACTAGGGACTTAGATAATGTCTAAGGGCCCTTAAGATTCAATTCTATCAATTCTATATGATATTATGCTTTGAGTTGGCTGGGAGTTGATCTCCTTCAACCTTGTCCACTCTGAACATTCCCAACAATTAAATGGTACATCTGAGTCTGCTCTAATTTAAATATAATCCCTACACATCATGGAGGCTTCCAAACAAGATAACAGTTTAATGATATTAAATGAGGATTTCCTAATGATTTGAATAAACTAACAGGCAAGAAAAGGCAAAAGCTAGTCATGATTCCTTTAGGAGGTGCCAAGTTATCAATGGAGTCATTTGATGGCCAGAAGGAACATGCCTTCAGAAGATAGGAATGAGAATGTATCCCTTCTCTCTCTCTCTCTCTCTCTCTCTCTCTCTCTCTCTCTCTCTCTCTCTCTCTCTCTCTCCCCTCCCTCCCTCTCCCTCCCTCCTTTTCTTTGTCTTTCTCTCTCTCCCCTCCCCCATCTCTTTCTCTGTTTTTATCTCTCTTTATCTTTCTCTGTTTCTATCTCTGCTTCTTTGTCTCTGTCTCTGTCTGTCTGTCACTCTCTCCGATAATTAGAATCTAACCAGTGATGCTAAGAACAGTACTTAGATTGGGCCAGTATCATGCCTGTTGGCATTTATGGGAGGGAGGTCTTCTATCCAAGTGATGAATATGACCCAGATGTGATGGCAAATGAATGATACATCTACATGCAGACCCTAGGATTAGATCTGGGACAGAAGCTAATGACAGATGGCAAAGAAAATCTTTCTTTGAGGCAGAAGAGTCCCTAACTGTGTTATTTTGGATAAGTTCTCTATGACTAAATCAATCAGAATGAACCAGTACTAACCAACAGGGAAAGAGGATTATTATCTTAAGCACTTCTTCATATTATATATCCATACTTTCTCCTTAATATTGCTTAAGAGATTATTCTTTAGGGTGCAGCTAAGTGGCATAGTGGATAAAGCACCGGTCCTGGATTCAGGAGTACCTGAGTTCAAATCCAGCCTCAGACACTTGACACTAGCTGTGTGACCCTGGGCAAGTCACTTAACCCCCATTGCCTCACAGAAAAAAAGAGATTATTCTTTAATTGTTGGCTCTCAGATTAAGGACCATTGAATCATGGACTTAAATTGGAAGGGACCTCAGAGGTCTTCTAATCAAGTCAATTCAATTCAATACACATTTAATAAGAATGTACTATGTTCAGCATATTGTGCTAGAAACTGGAAATGCAAAGATGAAACCATTGGCTGGAAGATAGAGGATGTGAAGAATAGTAATATGAAATATGTGGAAAGGTAAATGGGAGTCATATTCTTGAGGACTAGAAAATTTATATTTTATGTCAAAGGCCAATAGAAATTTCTGACCAAGGGAATAACATGGTAGGTATTTGTCTTAGAAATAATAATTTGACAACTATGTAAAGGATAGATTAAAGAAGGAAGAGAAAAGGGATAGTTCAGACAAAAAGTCATGAGCATCTTGAACTGTGCCAATAGGAGAGAAGGGAATGGATAAAACATGGTTCACAGAAGAAGCATCAATAAGACTTAGAGTATGAAGCTGAGGGAAGAATCAAAGATGATGCCAAGGCTCCAAACTTGAATGACAGTTAATAAACATTTATTAAGCATCTACTATGTGCAAAACACTGTGCTAAGCTCTGAGAATACAAAAAGAGGCAGAAAGGATGATTTCAGAAAAGCCTGGAAAGACTTATATGAACTGATGTATAGTGAATTGAGCAGAACGAAAAGAACATTGTGCACAGTGACAGCAATATTATTTGATGAAGAACTGTGAATGACTTAACTATTTTCAACAATACAAAAATCTAAGACAATCCCAAAGGACTATTGATGAAACATACTATACACCTCTAAAGAAAGAACTGATATTGATAGAACACAGACTAAAGCATGCTATTTTTCACCTTCTTTCATTTTTTATTTTATTCAAGTTTTCTTGTACAAAATGACTAATATGGTAATGTTTTACATAATCATACATGTATAACCCATATTTGATTGCATACTGCCTAAGGGAAGGAGAAGGGAGGAGGCAAGGAGGGTTAAAAATTGGAACTCAAAACTATAAATAAAAGTGTTTATTTTTTTTTTAAAAGAGGCAAAAGATAATTTGCTCTCAAGGAACTCACAACCTGGTGGGGGAGACAATAAGTAAACAAATATATACTAACAAGCTCTATATAGGATAGATTTTGTTGTTGTTCAGTTGTTTCTCAGTTGTGTCCAACCCTTTGTGACCCCATTTGGGATTTTCTTAGCAAAGATACTGGAGTGGTTTGCCATTTCTTTCTCCAGTTCATTTTATAGATGAAGAAACCAAAGCAAACAGAGTAAAGTGACTTGCCCAGGGTCACACAGCTACTAAGTGAGGACAGATTTGAACTAAAAAAGATGAATCTTCCTGACTTTAGGCCTGGAACTCTATATACTGTGCCACCTAGGTGCCCAGTACTTCCTATAGGAAAGAAGTAATTAGGATAAATAGGATAGGAAAAATTAAATGAGAAAAGGCACTAGAAGTAGGAAGGTTTAAGAAAGACTTCCTATGAAAGATGAGCTTTTATCTGGAACTTTAAGGGATCTGGAGAAGCAGTACATGGAGATGAGGAAGGAGGAACATTCCAGGCATGGAAGATAGCCAGAAAAATATGTAGAGTCAAGAGATGGAGTGTCTTATTTTTGGAACAAGGAGCCCAGTATCAGTGGATTGAAGAGTATGTAATGGAGAGTAAGATGCAAGAAGACTGAAAAGGCATGTGCTTTGGGGGGAGGGGGGTTATGAAGGGCTTGGAATGCTAAAAAAGATTTTGTATTTGATCCTAAAAGCAATGGGAGCCACTGGACTTTATTGAGGAGAGTGGGGAATAACATGATCATACCTGCACTTTAAGAAAATCATTATGCAGCTGAATGAAGGATGGATTGGAGTAGAGAAATACTTGAGTCAGGTAGAACCATCATCAAGCTATTGTGGTGATCCAAGTGAGAGGGGATGAGGGCCTGTATGAAGGTCAGGTCGTGGAAGTAACAGAGGAGAAAAGAAATTACATTCTAGAGATGTTTTAAAGTTGAAATCAATAGGAATAAAGGAGATTATGCGCCCATGATCTAATTCCATCCAGTCTTCTCTAGCAGATTGTCCCTTTTATCATCTCCATCCTCTCACTAATCTTCAATCTCTCCCTATCTATTGGCTACTTCCCTGCTACCTATAAATATATCTGTGTTGAAAACCCTCACTTGAGTTCAACATCCTTGTTAGCTGTGTACTATTTTCCCTTTCATGGCTAAACTCCTCAAAAAGGCCATCCACAATCATTGCTTTTACTTCCTCTCCCCCAGTCTCTATCTCTGTAATCTGGCTTTTGATCTTATCGATTAACTAAAAGTCTTCTCTCCAAAGTTACACATGATCTCTTAATTGCCAAATCTAATGGTCTTTTCTTGTTTTTTGTCCTTTTTGACCTCTCTTACTCCTTTGACACTCCCAATCACACTTTTCTCCTTGATATTCTCTAGGTTTTCATGACTGCTTACTCCTATTTGTCTTCCTACCTGTCTAAAAGCTCCTTCTCAGTTTCCTTTACTTGCTCTTCCTCCAGGTCATGACCACTAACTACATCTGTCCTCAAATGGCCTGTTATCAGCCCTCTTCCTTTCTCCTTCTATATTATTCTGCTTGGTGATATCATCAGTTCTCATTCATTCAATTATTAAATCTATGCAAATTATTCTTATATCTAGGCCTAGTCTCTTTCCTGACCTCCAGTCTCCCATTATCGACTGCACCTTCAAGATCTTAAACTAAAAATTCAGACATTTCCAACTCAATACATTTAAAACAGAACTCATCCTCTTTCTTCCCAAATTCCCTTCATTTAAACTGTCAGGTGCACAACTGTTCTTCCCCTTACTCAGGCTTACAGTCTCTTCCTCAATTCCTCACTCATACGCACCCCAAGTATTCAATCTGATGTCAAACACATGTAAAAAATATTTGGCATTCCTACTACCTTCACAACACTTCTTGTACCAATCCCTTTGTAATCACACAGCTGCCACCTTGGCCATCATCACCTCATGTCTGGACTTTTTCAATAGACTTCTTTTTGTTCTCCCTGCCTCAAGTCTCTTCCCATTCTAACCCATCTTCCATTTAGCTGCCAGAATGATCTTACTAGAGCACAGGTCTATTCACGTCATCCTCTGATTCAATAAAACCTGGTTGCTCCCTATTATCTCTGAGTTCAAATATAAATTCTAGTCAGCTTTTAAAGTTTTTCAAAATCTCTCCTCTTCCTACTTTTTCAATCTTCTTGTATTTTATTCCCCTCCACATACTCTATGACCCAGAGACACCGGGGTTCTTGTTCCTCACATATGATTCCCCATTCCCCAACTTTTCAACCTTCTACCAAAAAACCTTTCCTTCCCACTGTTAGTGTCTTACCACTGAAAACCTGCCAACCTCAGCCCATCCCAAGTGTTTATTAAGTAGCTACTATGTGCTTACCATTGTGCTAAATACTTTACAAATATCTCATTTTATTCTCACAACCCTAAGGGAGTAGATTTTACTATTATTATCTCCATACTACATATGAGAAAATTGAGGCAGATGGAAGTGAAATGACCTGCCCAGGGTCATGCAGCTAAGTGTCTGAGGCCACATTTGAACTCAGATCTTCCTGACTCCAGGTCCAATGCTCTATCCATTGTGCAACCCAGCTGCCTCTGGCCAACTCACATTGTTAAGACATTTTTCCTAACACAAAAATAAAACTTGCCTCTGGAATTTCCATCATTGTTCCCAGTTTTGCTTTCTGCGACTAAAAAGAATAAGTCAAATCTCTCTTCCATGTGACAACCCTTCAAATGTTTGAAGATGACATTCCATTCCTTTCATAAGTCATTTTTTCAAGCTAACAATCTGTAGTTCCTTTAACTAATACTCCCATTGAATCATCTCCATCCAGTTTACTCATCACCCTGGTCCCCCTCCTCCAAATTTGTCTGGAGTGATCAAAGTCAATTTTAAACCTAGAACTAAAGGCAGTGTTCCAAAGATGTAGTCTGATAAGAACAGCAGATAGTGGGGCTCTCCATGCCACTCTTGTTGCAGCCTAAGATCCAGGTAACTTTTGTCTGGGGAGTGAGGGGGTCTGGAGAGGGGAAGCTATAATATGCTGGAAAATGAAGCATTTTGGAGTGGAGAGGGCACTGCATTTGGAGTCAAGAAACACTAAGTCAAAATCCCACTTCAGATACTAGCTATATGAATGAGCAAATCACCTAACTACTTTGTGCCTCAGATTCCTTTTTTAGAAATGAGGGGGTTGAACTTGATGATTTCTAAGATCTTTTGCAGCTCTAAACTAATGTGCATAATAGCTAACATTTATATAGCACTTTAGGGCAGCCGGGCAGTGCAGTGAATAGAGCACCAAGCTTGGACTCAGGAAGATCTGAGTTTGAATTCAGAATCAGACAATTACTGTGTGGACCTTAACCCCTATTTACCTCAGTTCCATGTCTGTAATTTGGGGGCCTGTGGAAGAAGGAAATGGCAAACCATTCCAGCATCTTTGCCAAGAAAACCCCATGGACTTTTTTTTTCTGTTTAGAATTTTATTTTCCAAATTACTTGTAAAAACAAAATTTGACATCAATTTTTTAAAACTTTGTGTTCCAATTTCTCTTCCTTCCTCCCTTCCTACCCCCTCCACCCCCAAGAACTCAAGCAATTCAATATAAGTTATACATGAGTAGTCATGGAAAACATCTCCACATTAGCTAGGTTGTGAGAGAAAATAGATAAAAACAAAACTTCAGATTAAGGAACTGTCAAAAAATATGCTTCAATCTGTTTTCAGATACCATTAATTCTTTCTCTGTAGATGGATTGCAATTTTCATAAGTCCTTCAGAGTCCTTCAGATCATTTCATTGCTGAAAATAACCATGTTCTTCACAGCAGATCATCTTACACTATTGCTGTTGTTTTGTATACAGTACATTTCACTCTGCTTCAGTTCATGTAGGTCTTTCCAGGTTTTTCTGATCCCATGGACTTTTAAAAGTCTATGGAGTCACATCAAATCAGACATGACTGAACAACAACAAGAACATACAGCACTTTAACATTTACAAAACACTTAGCAGATATTATCTCAGTTCATTATTAATTCATTTTAAAATGAGGAAACTGAGGCAAACAGGTTAACTAACTTGTCCAGGGTCACAGTGCTAGTAAGGTCCTGAAGCTGGATTCGAACTCAGGTGATCATTTCTAGGTCCAGCATTCTCCCCACGGTACAAATTAGCTGTTATGATGCTATATCACCCTTTTTCCTATTAGTGAGCTTGCAGTCCACTAAACCTTTTCATCTTCTCCTTGTGAATTTCTATCTCAATGTACCTCCCCAAGAGCTCATCCCTGTGAACTTTGCTATTTTGCACACAGATGTAGAATCTGGTCCCACTGCCAACAAAAGAATTTGCATAGGGAAGCCAGAAATCCTTTAGTGCAATGCTTACTCTGTGAGTTTGGAATAGGTTGAATGAGGGTGACTAAAGGGGTTTTGCAGAGACGCTAAGAGATTTGTCTAATGTAAACGTCTTACAAAGTTTACAGAGCCAGTCCTGCTCTCTCATTTTTACAAGATTTCTCAAATGGAATCAACTTCTTTCTGAGATAATGAACCTTTCTTACGAGGCTACAGAAAGGTGAATGTGAGTCTTTCCCCCTCAGGTTGGTGAGCAGACCTGTTTTGACCTGTTGTGGAAAATTCTTTAAGGCTTTCAGGAAGGAGGCTGTCTCCACTCAATTCTGCTCATGCTTAAGGTCACAATATTGCCCTAGACTTGGCTTGTTCACTTATATCAGCCTGTTTAATTCCACAAAATGGGATTGGCAAGAGGCATCTGCTGATCCTGCAGGCATTTTCTGGTTGGTTCAGCTGAGTCCTGCTTTTATGCCTGTGTGACAGAGGCCCCTCACCCTCCTCAGGAGTTCCTTTGAACCTGGCCCATGGAGATCAAGGCCCAAAGTCCAGCAATGCTACACTCATACTAGGCAGAAATTAGAAAGGGGAGAGTTATAGGATAGCCACAAGAGTCCTGGCTCTGTAGTCATAGATTTATAATTGAAAGGGAATTTCTGTGAAGGAACTAACATTAATGTTGTTCTCTGGGCTATCCTATGAGAACCCCATAAGCAAAGTGGCATGAGGAGGGTTGGGAAGGTTGGTGAGTGAGGTACCAACCCTTTGAGTTGTTCCCTGAAGATCCCATTAGGGTTCACAAGGAAGGCCCTCAAGCTCCAAATATCTTTTTCCCCAACTACCTCCCACTCTCATTAAACCTGAAGGAGAGGGTGTTAGATTTGGCATAAAAAGGCTGTATTCCAACCCTATATACTTAATAGCTGCAGGCTCACTGAGGAACATAACCTCACTCCTCTGAGACTCATTTTCCTACATCTTAAAAATGAGGGATAGGGGGCGGCTAGGTGGCGCAGTGGATAAAGCACCGGCCCTGGATTCAGGAGTACCTGAGTTCAAATCCGGCCTCAGACATTTGACACTTACTGGCTGTGTGACCCTGGGCAAGTCACTTAACCCCCATTGCCCCGTCAAAAAAAAAAATGAGGGATAGGGGCAGCTAGGTGGCACAGTGGATAGAGCACCGGCCCTGGAGTCAGGAGGATCTGAGTTCAAATCTGGCCTCAGACACTTGACACTTACTGACTGTGTGACCCTGGGCAAGTCACTTAACCCCAATTGCCTCACCAAAAAAATAAATCAATCAAAATTTAAAAATGAGGGACACTATTATTTGCCACATCTGTCACACAGGGGTGTTGTGAAGTAGATGATTTATAAATCACAAAGTACAAAATGATATAATGGAAAGAACACTAGATTTGAAGTTTAAAGACTTGGTTTCCAATTCCTGGATAAGCTCCTTCTTACCTGTTTTGAGTTTGGACAAGTCTGTCTTTACCTCTTTGGGATTCCTCATCTGTAACATAAAGGGTTTGGACTATATGGTCTCTGAGGTCTATGAATGATTTACAATCCTTCCTTTAGCTAGAAAAAAAGTAAACTCCTCTGGCGCAAGTCCAATCCGAATGGATCAAACAACAGCATTTATTAAATGCTGGCTACCTGCCAGTCAGTGTCAAAGGAGCTGGGGACACAAAGAAAGATAGAAGGTAAAATGGTTCACACCCTCAGGAAGCTTATAGTCTATTTGAAAAAGGCAACATGTACAGGTATACAAATATATAATCAAAAGTAATCAAGGGGAGCAGCTAGGTGGCACAGTGGATAAAGCACTGGCCCTGGATTCAGGAGGACCTGAGTTCAAATTTGACCTCATAAACTTGACACTTACTAGCTGTGTGACCCTGGGCAAGTCACTTAACCCTCATTGCCCCACCAAAAAAGAAATTAAAAGTAATCAAGGGATGGTGGGGAGGCAGTAACTGCTGAGGATTTCAGAAAAGGCTTTATATAGAACAAAGTTTCTTAAACTGTGGGTTGCGACCTCATATAGGGTCATGCAACTGAATGTGGGGCTCATGAAAAATTTGGCAGTAAATGTTTGATTTGTATCCCTATTTTATGGACCTATATACTTGGGGTCACATTAAAATTTCTCAGGTGAAAAGGGGTCACAAGTATAAAAAGTTTAAGAAGCCCTGCTATAGGAAATGGTGATTGAGGTGAGCCTTGAAGAAATAAAAGGATTCTGGATGATGGGGGTTAGAAGGAGGTAAATTCTAGAAATAGGGGATAGCCAGTACAAAGGCATGGAGGTGGTAGATAGAGTACTGTGCATGAGAAACTACAATGATGCCAGTTTGGCTGGCATTTAGGCCACATGGAGGGGAGTAATGTGCAATGAGGCAGGAAAGGTAAGTTGGGACCAAGCCATAAAGGACTTAAGATTTCTTCATAGAGGAATTTATATCCAATAGGTAATAGGGAGCCACTATATTTTATTGAATTTTATTGAGTGACACAGTCAAACTGTATTTACTTCAGGTATTAATCTAAAGAATTAAAAGGTATGTTTTTAAAAGGGAAAATCATAAGCTGCCAAAGTTATGTTTCTATGGTGATAGTACATACGTGCTTGACTAGAGGGGCCCATCCTTCTTACCCTCTCAGTTTTTCCATTGGATTGAGAGACTTTGTATTTGTTAATCATCCAACTAATTGGGAAATGGGGCAAGGCTGGATCTTTGAATGCAAACTATCTCAGATGTTTGGTTTCTACCTACTATACTAGGAATTCTTTTTTTTTTTCTTTTTGGTGGGGCAATGAGGGTTAAGTGACTTGCCTAGGGTGACATAGCTAGTAAGTATCAAGTGTCTGAGGCTGGATTTGAACTCAGGTCCTCCTGAATCCAGGACCAGTGCTTTATCCACAGTGCCACCTAGCTGCCTCATATACTAGTGATCCTTAATGTACAACTTGGGCTTTCTCTTTTATTCCAAACTAGCAAATTCTCCATCAGTCATCTCCCATCAGACTCCTGAGTCTCACCATTTTACATTTCCTTTACTTGTGCCTCTATGGCCAGTGGAAAGTCCAAATGTTTCAATGGTTGTGAAATTTATTCAGAAGTAAAGAATCATTTCCCTTACTCAGAGCCTATTTGACATGTTTATTTATTTTTCTTTAAAGTGCTGCTCTCATACTTTAAAAAAAATGACTCAGGAATTCCTCTTTTTCTGTTTCCAGGCAGACAGCTTGAGCACATTTGGAAAATGATGCCTCCAGGGTGACAAATGGAGAGGTCCCAGATAATCATCTGCTATTTTGGCTCCTGAAATTGCCAATTATAGGATTGCATCTACAGTCAATTCTCAATTTACCTACATGTCGATTATACACAGAAAAATTCTATTCCTCGGCTTTCCCTTCCACCTACCAGATTTTGAGGCATGCTCCCACTTCCCCTTCCTTCTAATTATTATTCCCATTTATCAACGGGTGAAATTGGCTCAATTTGGTGAGTTTTTCAATTATTTTTCATTCCTGGGCTCAGGAATGGAGAAATTAAATGGTAGGGCTTCTTCAGGGATGTGAATTAGGAGATCAGAGACAGTAAGAGGTCAGGGGATAGATAAAGTACTACGTCAACAAAGTTGGGTATGACAGCGAAGTGGTGAGAATGGACTGAGAGAACAGAGAAGGATTAAAGCATCAAAGATACTAATGAGGACAGAGAGCAAGCTTAGTATGAACTCATGAAAGAAGTGGATGGAAAGGATGCCCTATCAGCCAGTATGCACTCAGAAAATGCACTCACTGTTTCCCTAAACCAGACCAGACATAATTAGGAAGGTAAATTAAATAAAATACACACACACACACACACACACACACACACACACACACATATATATATATATATATAAAACTATCTATCTATATATGGAGAGAGAGGAGAGGAGAGGAGAGGAGAGAGAGAGAGAGAGAGAAAGAGAGAGAGAGAGAGAGAAAGAGAGAGAGAGAGAGAACAGCATGAGAGTGAATAGAATGGCCTTAGAGTAACAATTGAGCAGGGTTCAAGTCCTTCTTCTGATACATACTAACTATGTGACCATAGGTAAGTCACTTAATTTTGCTGTCCTTGGAAACTATCTAATACTAAAGGTCAGTAACAAGTCACAGGAGTATTCATACCAGGGAATTCCTGACATCAGTGAAATCACAGATATATACTATCTGCCATCTATCCCTTTCCCTCTATATCTATTGTATGCACATATGTGTTGTGTGTATATTATAAGGGTATGTCATTTTTTTAAATAAAGTATTTTTTCCCATTACACGTAAAGATAGTTCTCAACTTTTGTTTATACAAACTTTCCAGTTTCAGATTTTTCTCCCTCCCTCCCCTCCCTCCCCCCTCCCCTAGAAATCAGGTAATCTGATATAGGTTTTATATATAAAACATTAAACATATTTCTGCATTAGTCATGTTATAAGAGAAAAGTCAGAGCAATCAGGAAAAACCTCAAAATAGAAAAACAACAGCATCAAAAACAAAAGAAATAGGGGCAGCTAGGTGGCTCAGTGGATAGAGCACCGGCCCTGGAGTCAGGAGTACCTGAGTTCAAATCCGGCCTCAGACACTTAACACTTACTAGCTGTGTGACCCTGAGCAAGTTACTTAACCCCAATTGTCTCACTAAAAAAGAAAAAAAAATAGAAATAGTATGGTTCATTCAGCATCTATACTCCACAGTTCTTTTTTTTTTTTTCCTGGATTTGGAGATCCTCCTCCATCATGAGTTCCCTGGAACCCTTCTGTACCATTGCATTGGTGAGAAGAATATAGTCCATCACAGTAGGTCAACACACAATGCTGATGATACTTTGTACAATGTTCTTCTGGTTCTGCTCATCTCACTCATCATCAGCCCACGCAACAAAGGGTATATAATTTCAACTTTAGTGGATCATCAATATACTGACTCTATCCCTTGCTACAAATCACAATTCTGTGTAGTTTCTGTACATGTTCTCCCCCAGGTGCTCTATAGAGCACCTGGTCAACATTCCATACTCTAGATGAATTCCGGTAGTAATTTTTATACTTTATGAGACCAAGGAAATACTTCGGCGCTTTCTCTGTCTCTCTGTTTCTATCTTTCTACTCTCTTTGTTTCTTTCTGTTTCTGTATTTGTCTATCTCCTCTCTTTATCTTTTTCTGTCTCTCTCCCATGTATAATATATAATACATATGTCTATAATATATGTAATATGTGAGTATGTATATAGGATGTCCCAAAAGTCTTAGTGCAGTTTTAAGTTTTTAATAACGTCGGAAGTATAAATGTTATAAATTTATGAAAAAACATTTTTAAAATTAATTATTTAAAGTTTAAACTATGTATACGTTTCTTTTTTGTTTTTGTTCTTTTCTATATAAGTATTTTATTATTTTCCAGTTACATTGAGAGATAGTTTTCAACATTTGGTTTTATAAGATTTCTAGTTTCAAAATTTTCTCCCTCCTTCCCCTCCCTTGCCCCTCCCCAAGACAGCAAGTAATCTGATATAGGTTATATATGTACAATCACATTAAACATATTTCTGCATTAGTCATGTTATGAGAAAAGAATCAGAGCAAAAAGGAGAAACTTCAAAAAAGAAAAACAACAACAACAAACCAATAGAAATGGTATGGTTCGATATGCATCTAGATTCCACAGTTCTTTTTTTTTCTAGATTTGGAGAACATTTTCCAGGGCAGCTAGGTGGTGCAGTGCATAAAGCACTGGCCCTGGATTCAGGAGGACCTGAGTTCAAATCCGGTCTCAGACATTTGACACTTACTAGCTGTGTGACCCTGGGCAAGTCATTTAACCCTCAGTGCCCCACAAAAAAATAAATAAATAAAAAAAGAATATGTAGAACATTTTCCATCATGAGTCCTTTGGAACTATCTTGGACCATTGTATTACTGGGAAGAATCAAGTCTATCACAGTTGATGCACACATAATGTTGTTGATACCATGTACAATGTTCTCCTGGCTCTGCTCATCTTACTCATCATCAGTTCATGCAAGTCTATGTACATGTTTCTTAGTAAAATTCATCATAACCTCCACATGTGTGGATACCTCTAGTTGATTTTTGAACTTTACAAAATCTTTTATGAACTGCTAATCAGTGGCTGAAAGGATTACATTGGTAATACTAACTTCAAAATCATCCAAAGAATGAGAGTTTGGTGCAAATGTGATAGTTTTGACATAACCCTACTAGAAAAAACCTATTGGAGATGGGTCTGGTGATCAAGGTGGCTCAGCAAGAAGTTATCTACTAATACACTGGTCTGTGAAAGTATCATACAGAAATAATCACACATGCCAATTCATAATGACACGATGTTTTATCTTGTAAAATTTTTTTTAAATGTTATTTTAAAAATTCACAAAATTAAATGTGTCAAAGAAATTTAAATAAACCTGTGGTTGATTTTTTTGGCAAGTTTGTAGCATTTATACTTCTGAAATTGTAAAAGCTTTAAGCTTCACTAAGACTTTTGGGAAACCCTATATGTGCACACACAGAGCAATAATATATGCATAAATATGTATGTGATAATTGTTATTGTGATAACATTTTAAGGTTTGCAAAGTGATATATATGTATATACATGTGTGTGTTATACATGTGTTATATATGTATATATGTGTGTATATATGTATACATACATACATATATATACATACATACATATATATATATAATATCCCATTTGAGGTAACTGGTGGTTTTATTGGTATAGAGAGCTCCTAGTAAGGAACTTCTTCCACCAATACAAATCAGTACCTTATCTACAACTTATAAAGTTAGGGCATGGAAGAGAAGGGTGGCACTTGGACTTGTCCAAGGTCACACAGTATATATGCGTAGCCTGGTAGAGATTTCTGTGTTACATATGTATGTGTAGGTATATGTATCAGTATATGTAACAGTATAATTGAAATAGCACTGATTTGGGATCTGTGTTTGAATCCTGACTTTTTAAAAATAATAAACTTTTTTATTTATAGTTTAGGGTTTTAATTTTCATCTCTCTTTCCCTTCCTCCTTCCCCTTATCCCTCCCTGAGATGGCAAACAATCATAGATGGGTTATACATGTATGATTATCTAAAACCTTACCATATTTGTCATTTTGTACAAGCAAACTTGATTAAAAGAAAAAAAATGAAAGAAAGTGAAAAATAGAATGCTTTGGTCTGTTCAATCAATATCAATTCTTTCTCTGGATGTGGATAGTACATTTCATCAATAGTCCTTTGGGATTGTCTTGGATCATTGCATTGTTGAGAATAGTCAAGTCATTCACAGTTCATCAAACAATATTGATGTCTCTGTGTACAATGTTCTCTTGGTTCTGCTCACTTCACAATACATCATTTCATATATGTCTTTCCAGGCCTTTCTGAATTCATCCTGCTTGTCATTTCTTATAGCACGATAATATTCCATCACCATCATATACCACAGTTTGTTTAGCCATTCCCCAATGGATGGGCATTCCTTTGATTTCCAATTCTTAACCACTACAAAAAGAGCTGCTAGAAATATTTTTGTACAAATAATTCTTTTTCCCTTTTGGGGGATATCTTTGGGATATAAACCTAGCAGTGGTATTGCTGGATCAAAGGGTATGCACAGTTCTATAACCCTTTGGGCATAGTTCTCAATTGCTCTCCAGAACTGAATCCTGACTTTTAAAATTTATCACCTGTGTAACCTTGGACAGGTTGCCAGCCTTTCTGATCTTCAGTTCCCACTTCTGTAAAAGAAGGGGGTTGGGCTGGGTGATCTGCTAAGTTCGTTCCAGGTCTAAAAATCTGGATTTAGACTTAACTGACTTATGGGTGAGAATCGCCATTATATGAGCTATGTGTCTGCTCCCACTAATTTGCACATATAACTGAGTTCACTCTATAAAAGGAAAGTCATTTTCCCCCTTCTGCTTGCCTTTTAAGTATGTTTTACTCTTGGAGCTGCATGTTAATTAGTCCATTCTGTCTGTCTGCCCATCAATCTATTCCAGGATGAGACTGAAGGGGATAATAAAAGTGTCTTCATGCTCAGAGTGCCACCATTGGTATGACTGTTCTCAAATGATCCAAATAAAGGAGTTGGGGAAGGTGGGCATAGGGAGAGAAACCCCCAACACATATGATGACCCATGATAAGTGTAAAGAATTAATTGTTATTTGAGATTTTTATGCCTTGGCCACACTGGACTGGGGCTCCACAAACCACACGGTGCTCCACCCACTGGGTGTAGCCGTTGCCATGGTGCTGGCACCTCACGTCATCACCACTCGCTGATGCCTACATGGGCCTGGCAAAATTATAATGATTGGAAGCCTAGTGAGGGCAGTCATGTGACTGTCAGAGCAGCCATCCCATTGGGGGGGGGTGCTGTGTGGGGTTTTTCTGGGATTGGGGGAGGAGAATTGGGCAATCTAGCAGGACGTTGGAAGGACAGGAGGTCTGCTGCATATTCTCAGCTGATTCCTGGGTGGTGGTATTTTTCCAGGTATTATAATTTCCCTTTTCCCATTTTATTTCCTTTCCCTTGATTCTACTGATCCTGTTTGTTTGGTTTTTTTAAGTTCGTTCTTGTTAAAATAAATCCTGTTCTGTTTTGAGGGAGGCTGCTGGTCTCCCTCCTTCCTTGGCCCAATATTGCAGCGAGCTGCTTAGCTAGCACTCCCCAATTAAAAATCGGTCCCCACATGAGGAAACATAAAATGCCAGCTCTGTTGCCTCCACACCTCCATCTTGGCATTGCCAATGTTGTTAGAAGTGTGTCCAGGGGCAGCTGGGTGGCGCAGTGGATAGAGCACTGGCCCTGGATTCAGGAGGACCTGAGTTCAAAGCTGGCCTCAGACACTTGACACTTACTAGCTGTGTGACCCTGGACAAGTCACTTAACCCCAATTGCTTCCCCCCCAAAAAAAATTAAAAAAAAAGAAGTGTGTCTGAAGGTACCCTCCAGAAATTAGAAATCTGCTCTTCTCTGCCTCTTCTTCCCTGGGGCAAAGAAGCAGTTATGGGAGGATGGGAGCTTCATCTCCATGTCATCTCTCAGGAAATGGTAGGGGTAGCTCTGAAGGTTAGGAAACCTGTCTTGGTCTGCTTATAATCATCACAGTGGAAAGAACCTCTGAATTAATTCTCAAAGACCAACAAGCCAATGAATCCATCATTCCTGGGGAACACCTCTGGGTTTTCCTTCATTTCATTACCCAATCAATCAATCAAAAGCATTATTGAGCACTTACTATGTGCCAGGCACTGTGCACAGAGGATACAAAAATTTAAAATGAAATCATCTCTACTCTTAAGGAGCTTATATGCTATCATGAAACTATATGTACATGCATGACCATATACAGGATAAATATACAAAGCAAATGCACAATCAATACTAGGCAATAAAACCCAAGGCAGTTTGAAAGGGAAGATGGTACCAAAATGGGGATGGGGGAGGGGCTGATTAAAGGCTTTGTTTAGAAGGCAGTGCTTGTTCTTTATCTTGAGAGAGAGATCCTATGATTTGGAGGGGAGGAGGGCGGACATTCCAATCTTTAGGGACAACTAATGCAGAGGCATGGAGGTGGGAAATGAAGGACTATGTGTTTGGAATAAAGAGGAGGCCTATTTGGCTTGACCTGATGGTGTGGGAAGGAAAATAACATGAAAATGGAATGTTAGGTAGAGGACAGATTGTGAGGGGCTTTAAAAGACAAACTAGGATTTGTACATTACCGTAGAGGCAATTGGGAGCCACTAGTTTTTATTAGGTAGGAGAATAACATGGTCAGATCTCTGCTTAAGGAAAATCAATTTGGCAGCTGGATGGAGGATAGACTGGAATGGGGAAACAAGGCAGGAAACCACTTAGAAGGCCATGGTGATGGTCTATGTAAAATGATAGAGGTTTAAACTAAGTTCATGGTTGTATGAGTTGAAAGTAAGGGTTGGATAGAAGAGAGAGTGTGGAGCAAGAAGTGGCAAGATTTAGCAACTGACTGGATATTTTGACTGAAGGAGGGGAAGGAGTAATGGATAATATTGAGGTTAAAAAACTGAGATGCTGGGGGCATCTGGGTGGCACAGTGGATAAAGCACTGTCCCTGGCTTCAGGAGGACCTGAGTTCAAATCCAATCTCAGACACTTGACACTTAATAGCTGTGTGACCCTGGGCAAGTCACTTAACCCTCATTGCTGGGGGGTGGGGTGCAAAAACCTCTGGAAGAATGGTGGTGTCTGACAGAAATAGGGAAATCTGGAATCAGGGTTGTTTTGGGGGAAGATAATGAGTTTTGGATATATCGAATTTGATATGTCAATGTTTAAAATGTCCAACAGTCACTTGGTTATGTGAGGTTAGAATTCAGGAAAGAGACTGGAGCTTTTTTTAATAGTTCTGTCAGTCATCTGCATAGAAATATGAGTAAAACCCATGAAAATTGATGAGGTCGGTGTGTGTATGTGTGTATGAGAGAAATGGAGACACATAGACACACACAGAAACAGACAGACAGAAACAGAAACAGACAGAAGAGAAACACACCAAGAGCAATGGAACAGAGCCTTGGGGAACATGCATAGTTTGGGGACATGATATGGATGATAAACCAGAAAAGGAGAATGAGGAATGGTCAAATAGGTCCAATATAATCAACAGAAGCTAGTGTCCCAAAGGCATAGAGAGGTGCAAGTATCTAGAAGAGTCAACCCTGGCAAATGCAATAGATAAGGAGAGAAGGGTGAGGACTGAAGAAAGAGAGACCATTAGATTTGTTAAGGAAGTGATAACTTGGGTAACTCTCCCCAGTGGTAACTGGGGAGAGCAAGAGAGGCAGGCGGGGTGGCCAGATTTGAGAGCCTTCTTTTTGCTTCTCATCTAAAACAGTGAAATCTAGCTTTTGTGAAACTCAATTTCTAGAGAAACCTAGCCTTCAAAATACAATTGGGAGAACAAGAGCAAATAACATTACCTCTTGTTTGATTCTTAATTTACCATCAGTCAGTCAACATGTGTTTATTAAGTTTAGAAAGGAAAGTCACCCTGCAAACAACCATGTGCATACAAGATATATACAATGTAAATGGAAGGTAATCTAAGAGGGAAGGCATCAGCAGTCAGGTGAGAGAAGGGAGGAACAGAGGAAGGGAGGGGTTTCTTAAAATATTTTAGAATAGAGTTTTTGTTAATTGACTCAGCCTATACTTTGATGAATGGAATACATATTGTACTGGGGAAGCATAATTGCCCCTCTTCTTCCCTTCCTTCTTCCCTGTTTCCTCCCTCCCCCGCCCCACTTCAGTAAATGCTAAGGAACTCAAAAGCTTAGTTAAGATAACCTTTAGAGGCATGCTACAGAGGATAGAAAGCAGTGCTTGGAGTCAGAAAGATCTGTGGTCAAGTCATTCTTTTTTTCTTATTATTTATTAATGTTATCATTCTTTTCTTTTTAAAATTTGAATTCCAGATACTCTCCCTCCCTGCCACCCCTCCCCCACCCACTGAGAAGGCAAACAATATAATATCAATACATGTGAAATCACACAAAATGTATTTCCATATTAGCCATATCACAAATTAAAGCAAAAAAGATATAGAAAGTGAGAAAATGAAACCTCAATTTGCACTCAGAGTTCATCAGTTTTCTCTCTCTGGAGGTGGATAGCAATTTTTCATCAAGAGTCCTATGGGGGCAGCTAGATGGCCGCAGTGGATAGGACCTGAGTTCAAATCCGGCCTCAGACACTTAACACTTACTTGCTGTGTGACCCTGGGCAAGTCACTTAACCCCAATTGCCTCACTAAAAAAACAAACAAACAAAAAAAGAGTCCTATGGAATTGTCTTGGATCATTATATTGATCAGATGCCCTGGATCACTGCCTTGCCATGATGGAGGGGCTTGCATAACTCAAGGAAACTATGAGATATTCCATGCAGGATTACCCAAGATGCACAGATCATAGTGGCGAGTTTGACAAAAAATGATCTGCTGGAGAACAAAATAGCAAACTTCTCCAGTATCTTTGCCAAGAAAACTCCATGGACAGGGGCTTAGTGTGCTTCTATCCATAGGGTCATAAAGAATAAGACATGACTGAGCAATTAAAATTAAACAAACAAAATTGATCAAAGTAGCCAAGTCTTTCACAGTTGGTTGTGATTGTAACATTGCTATTATTGTGCACAATGATCTATTTCTCACTGTATTCAGTATTAGCCCATATAGATTTTGCCATGTCTCTCTGAAACCTCCCTTCTTATCATTTCTTACAACATAATAGTACTCCATCACAACCATATGCCACGTGTTCAGACATTCCCCAATCAATGAATATCCCCTCAATTTCCAACTCTTTACCACCATAAAAAGATCTTCTATAAATATTTTTGTACATATAGGTGCTTTTCCTTTTGTTTTGATCTCTGGGATAGAGACCTAGTAGTGGTATCATTGGATAAAAGGATAGGCACAGTTTTAGAGCCCTTTGGGTATAGTTTCAGATTATTCTAGAGAATGGTTGGATCAGTTCACTACTTTACCAATATTTCATTAATATACCTATTTTCTCTCATCCCCTCTAGCACTTGTCATTTCTGATAGGTGTGAGGGGGTACCTCAGAGTTGTTTTAATTTACCTTCCTCTAATCAATAGTTTTAAATCAAAAGATTTAGAGTGTTTTTTTCAGATGACTATAGATAACTTTGATTTTTTTTAACTTCCCATTCATAACCTTTGACCATTTATCAACTGGGGAATGGTTCTTATTTTTATAAATTTGACTCAGATCCCTATATATTTGAGAAATGAGGCCTTTATCAGAGAAACTTGTGAATTTTTTTATATTACTTTATTCTCTATGGTACTTTATAGCAAAATGTACTTTTAATTAGTTCTATTTTGCTTTATCTAAGATCATGATTGCTACCCCTGTCTTTTTTTTTTTTTACTTCAGCTAAAGCATAATAGATTGTGTTCCCATCCTTTATTTTAACTCTATGTGTCTTTCTGTGGGTTCTGGTTTCTAATTCATTCTGTTATTCATTTCTCTTTTATGGATGAGCTCATCCCATTCACATTCACAGTTATGATTACTGTGTATTTCCCCATTTTCTTCAGTTTATCCCCCCCTTTTCATGCTGTCCTTCTTTAAAAGTCTGTTTTGCTTCTGACCACTGCCCCTTAATTTGTCTTCCCTTTTGTCATTCCCTCCCCATGTAACTCTTATATCCTTTCCTTTCTATTTCCCTATTGGATAAGATTGATCTCCATACCCAACAGTGTGTATGTGTGTGTATATATCTCTGTGTGTTTGTACATATACACACATGTGTATATATACACATATATATGTATAGGTATATATACACATATACACATACACATACATACAAACACATGTGTGTATGTGTATATATATATATATATTTCTCCCTCTTTGAACCACTTCCAATGAATAAGGTTCAAACATGGCCCTCTACCCCTTCCCCCACCACTTACCCCTTCATTATTCACTGATTCTTTCAATGCCCCAGACAGCTCTGTAAGATTATAAGTTACAGAGTTGCTGATCTGTATCTGTGGAGGGAATTTTCATGTTTGGAGCTCCCCAAAACCAATGAAATCACAGGTCTGGACCACAAAAAGCTGCCATTACTTCAAGGAAATCTACTAGAACACAGAAAGGCAGTAATTTAGAACAGGATGGCCAAGAAAAGAAAACTTACCAAGACTCCAAAATATTTCCCTCGACTGCCCTTCCCCCAAGATACATATATGTAACCAAAATAAATTAAGTCAACTCTTAACAAAAATGGTCTCTCTAACTGGACTATTATTGTAAGGCTGAACAGATCATTCCCCTTTGTCCTGTGTCTAGCCTGCAGAGCATAACTATCTGTACTTGAGCTGGAATCAAAACAGAGAAATAACCCCACCTCCAAAAAAAAAAGTGTATTTTAAGGGAATAGGAGCAAGGACATTTTAAATGCAAAACCATAGACAATGTCCTCAGAGCTCCTGTCTATACTGTCCTAACACATTCCAAAGTATATCTACACAAACATGGCATCAGATTCACAATCTGATCTAGCTTTGACTTCTTGGTGGATTTGCAATAGGCAAATCAAAGTTGTTTTGATAGAGAAGCAATGTAAAAAAATTGTGTTTTGGGAATTCTGCATGAGACCTAGACTGAAAGAAAAAAGCTTTAACTCTAAAATGTTTGTAAGGTTTGAGGAGGGGAAAAAACCCAAAAAACCAAACATCTATCATCTTGAGAATTCTATATATGCTACATTTTTAGAAATCAAAATTTTATGAGTGTGACAAGCAGATGGTCACAACCAAGTCAATCTGCCAGGTGTTTTAATGAGTCTTAGCCCCCAAATCTAGCAATGCATTATGGGACTAGAACACAATTCCAAGAGTTACCTAGGATACCTCCAGGTTGGCATCTCTATTAAATAACAGCCTTTGGCATGTGAGAATGCCTCAGGTGAAACACTTGAAAAGCTGCTCGAATATTATCATGACAAAGAGACCAACCAACTGGGGGTATATTCCATATTTTCCCCCCTCCATCACTTTGTTAGACAAGGATGACTTCTTTTTAAAAGAATCATCTTGAAGATCTTTGCTCTGACTTGTAGCTAAATAGCAAGGTTTTATATCTAAAATAGATGTTGTTTGTAATGATTCACCCAGGTTACCTTCAAAATTGCCCCGATGATTTCTTTATGTAACTAGATGAGTAAATCCACCCCTCCCCCTTCTTCTTAAAGGGATAATGAGCTGCTATCATTCAGTAGTCCTCTTTCACTGATTACTGCTTATTAAGCTTCAGCATGAGGCAAAGCCTGTGTTTCTACCCAGCCTTTTTTTAATCTCCTAATGTGTGTGCACACCATGCATATTATGATACGAAAATGCTAATTTGCTCTGCCTGGCCAAATCACCAAGAGAACCCTTGGATATGCTCAAAGGCAGGCAACTCCACAGAACATAGGCTGGGAGATGAGACTTGATTCATGGGAAGTTTCTAAACAGGGAATAGCATCTGTAGAAGCAGTTGGGTTTTTGGTTTTTTTTGAAGTATGAGAGAAACTTAATCCTTAATAGACTATTCAGTTCCATTCAATTCAATTCTACTCAATTCAGCTCAACTCAACAAACACATTAAAAATCTATGTATATTTCAGGCACTGTGCTAGGTGCTAGGACCACAAGGAAAGGATAAAACAGTCCTTGCCTTCAACAAGCTTACTAGAAACCAGCCTTGGAGAGGCAGGATAGAATACTGTGCTTTCATAGACCTTCTAGAACTATAAATAAAAGAAAATTACTTCCGTTGGCCTCACAAGAAAACACACCTCCTTACTTTATAGTCAGACCACATATATAGCCGGAGTCCAGGACTCATTCTTATCCTAAGCCAGTAGGATATTACCAGAAGACCTTGACTAATAATAATTTATACATACAGAAATATTTACAAGTAAAAATGATTTATAATAATGATTAACACTTTTTATCATACTTTAAGATTTGTGAGTGTGAGAAAATAATTATTAATGGTGGGTTTGGGGGGGACCTAGGGACCCCACTTCAGAAAGCATAGATTTTAGAAACTTTAGCTAATCCCTTTTAGGTCCAGCACAGGGGCCCATGGGTGGATCAATAGAAATGGAGATTGACTAGATGAAATTAGCTACACCTGGACATCATCTGCCTTGCCCTTCAAAGATGGTCTTTTTCATACTTCCCCATTAAGTCATTACATCATTAGGTCATAGGTAAAGCTCATTTTAATATGGACCACCCTCAGGTCAGGTCAACCAATGGAATCGAATGATTCTAGCCAATTAGCTTTGAACAGTGTGTAAGTCCCCTTTATCAGAAGACAAAAAGGACAGACCACGAGAACACCATTCTGGGTGACACACTAGGTGAAGGAGGCTGTCCAGTAGCTCTCTCTAGATAATGTAGGACTGGGGCAACTAGGTGGTGCAGTGGATAGAGTACCAGCCCTGGAGTCAGGAGGATCTGAGTTCAAATACAGCCTCAGACACTTAACACTTACTAGCTGTGTGACCCTGGGCAAGTCACTTAACCCCTAATTGCCTCACCAAAAAGAAAAGAAAAATTAAAAAAATTAAATAATGTAGGACTTCTGAACTCTGCTTGGAGCTATGTGCTCTTTCTCTCAGAGACAATATGGTGCTAGGGAGTTTTGGGCTTGTGTTAAATGAGGTCAATGCTCTCTCTTGCACTGGAGATGTTCTTTAACTAGCCATGCACTCTCTTACTCTCTTACCCTGGGCTCACTCTCCCCAATCCCCTTTCCTGGGACTTTTACTCCATGCTAGATATGTAACTGGGAGGAAGTCAGTCAGACACATGGGTCAATACTTTAGTAATATGTGATCTTAATTAATAATAAAATCTTACTGCTGAAACCGGTGCAATAGCCATTAATTTATAAATAGCAATATCTTACATAACCCCAGCCAAGTTACCCAATAATTTAGAACAGAAACAGGCATGGCCTCCCAATATTTTAAATGACACATAAGTGAACAGCCTGGTGCAGTGCAATGGTTCTCAAAGTGTGATCCATAAAACCATGGGTGAAAACTATTTTCATAATAACACTAAGCTGATATTTGACTCTCTAAATCTTCCTTCCCTTTTCAACTACATATTTTTGTGGGGCAGCTAAGTGGGAGGACTTGAGTTCAAACCTGACCTCAGACACTTACTAGCTGTGTGACCCTGGGCAAGTCACTTAACTTCATGTCTGGGATCATTTCTAGTTGTGCTTATCTATCTATCTATCTATCTATCTATCTATCTATCTATCTATCTATCTATCTATCTATCTATCTATCTATCTATCTATCTATCTATCTATCATCTCTCTCTCTCTCTCTCTCTCCCTCTCTCTCTCTCTATCTATCTATCTATTTTGCCACTGGACCCAGATGGCTCTGGAGGAGAGACTGAAGTTGATGATTTTGCACAGCCCTCCCTTACTTAAATCTAATTCACTGCAAGTCATGACACCACCCCAATCTCATAGTCCTTTTCAAGAATGAAGGATAAACAACATATCTATGAGAGTGGGTCTTCTTCATATATCTCAGCCAAAACAAGATCACAACAGATTGAATGCAGAAGCATAAATGAGAATCTTGCAGTCTTTCATTAAGCCAGACATTAAAGAGATTTGCAAAATATGTAAAATAATGCCACCCTCCTCACTAATTTTTGTTTTGGAAAGTGTAGTTATTTTTCATTAAAATGTTATTTATATTAACATGTTTATCAAATGGATAGTTAAATACATTTAAATTTTATCCATTTTAATTTCTAATGTGGTGTATATATATATATATATATATATATATGTATATATATGATTCACATAAACCAAAGCTCTTCAGTTTTTAAGAGTATAGAAGGATCCTAGGGCCCAAAACTTTGAGAACCATGGGTATAGTGGATGGAGAAACCATTTTGGAGCCAAAATGACCTAGAAACAAGTCTTGCCTTTTACCCAGGTTGTGGGACCTTGGGTCAGTCACCTATATTCTAAATTTCCCAGACAAATCCCTAGAATTCTTATGTTGCAGAATGATTCAATATCTACCTTGGTTGTGATTTCTATTCCTTCAAACAGACTTCAATTCTACTCTAATGAAATAATAGGTCTGGCCAAAAAAAAGTTTACAAAGCACTTTCCTCATACATAAAAACTCATGAAGTAGGCAGGGATGGTATTACTAAAGATAAAGAAATTGAGCCTCAAAAGGTCACATAGGCAGGAAATGGGTGAGGCTAGCATCAAACTCAGCTGTTCTGACTTAAGCATTTCAGTACAATGCACTACTTCAGTTTCCAACAAGCCTATTCTGGGGACCCCTAGGGAATATCTTTTGCTCATCAGGCAAAAAAGTTTTTGAATTTTGGAGAAGACATGACAATGAATGGGAATGTATGAGCGTTATTAGAAGAGAACACTTAACCTGCCCCTTGAAGCACAGACATTCCCCAGGACATTAAGTGATCATCTGATGGCTGTATGTAGGGATTAGGGTTGCCCAAATGATGAGCAGAAGAGGCTGGAAATGTCCTATCAATCAAAGGCAGCTATTTTAAAGGAAATGTTTATTGTAGTCATTTCAGATCTCTTATGGAAGAGTCCACCAACTAAAATTGTCCATACCCATTTAGTCCTTCACAAAAGGAGGAGAGAATAGTGCATCATCATTTAGGCCTGACCAATTTTTTCTTCCCAAATCCAACAACATTATGTCATGGGGGAAAATAGGGTAGGGGGTTTGGGATAGGAGTTTGGGGTCCTTAGGAATTCCTCTTTAAAGAATTACACCCTCTTGCACACAAATCCAATAGAATAAGATAATAGTTTATTTAGGGGCTGGGAAAGGGAAACCAAGAGCGAAATCCTTGGACTTCTCATAGGGAGAAAGGCATGTTACAGAACGTGGCTCTGAGATACCAATCACCTAGAGCAGGAGATAGGCAGGTACTTTTATAGAGGACTGATGGGGGTGATCATCTGACTGTTCCCTTAGTGAGGGAGGACCATCCCCCACTGGTGGTGGCTGGAGGAATTGGGTGATGGGTGGCTGTGGTTCTCTCAAGCCATCTCTCTCTCCTCCTCCTCCTCCTCCTGCCACAAAGGCAGCAGCCACACCTAATCTTATCTCCCCAGGGGTGAGGGAGACTGGAATGAAGGGTGGTGGTCCTGGAGCTAGCTCAGTTATGATCAGGTTCTACTTATCTCTTTAGGTGTGTCTGTCCTTTGGTTTAGTTTCTCAAGGAGAAGGTTCTTTGATGTGCCCCAGAGAACTTCTGGAGTGCTCTGGGCCCATAACACTTGGAAATGGAGGTTGAGGTTGTTTTTATTTATTCTGACTCTCAATGTTCTTTGGATGGGTCGTGTTTCCAAATTTCTTCCCCCAAGTTTTTTCTCCAAAAATTTTATAGACATGTTAGAGGCTACCCCCATTCTATGAAGCAAAGTTGGATCCATGAGGAAAAAGTCCTCTCAGTTAGATTTTGTGTAAATTCTGCATGAAGATGCTGTGAATTCTGGAGCTTTTGAAAGAATACTTGGAAGAGAGGAACAGAAAAACTCGATCAGAGCAAGGAGTTCTTTGCCTGCATTTGGACTAGCATGCATTCAGCTGCAGTAGACACTTCGTTGATGTCTTGCCAGAGAGTCTCACTAATATTCCAAAAGTCATTTCCAAGTAGGATGATTTTGGTATGAGAAAGCAGGCCACAAATATTTTCTTTGTAGCTGAGAAAGCCTTTCTTCCTGGCAGGGTTCTTCTCCAACCCCACAGATGGCTGGATCTATGTACTACTGAAGATCTATTTTCTGTACACTCTATGCAGGCACACACACATTATACAAGTGCAATGGTATATGTGTTTTATTATTAAGACATTACAGTTGGGGACAGCTAGGTGGTACAGTGGATAAAGCACTGGCCCTGGATTCAGGAGGACCTGAGTTCAAATCCGGCCTCAGACACTTGTCACTTAATAGCTGTGTGACCCTGGGCAAGTCACTTATAACCCTCATTGCCCAGCCAAAAAAAAAAGGCAGTTTGGGCTGCCTTTATGTTCTAGGTAGGTATTTACCCAATATTTTTTGCAATACCTACTTGATATGAAGACCTTTTCATAACCCACATCAAAAATTAATTCTAAAAGTAACATATCAATACTTGTTACCAGGAAACTAGATATAATTCTCACTTGTATCAGTTCATAGTTGAGAAATTGTACCTTCTACACTCAGAAGTCAGTGTGCCCTGAAGAATAACTTCCAACTTCCTAAAACTGCAGGAAAACTTAACTAGTCCTCTCCTCATTGAATGGGAAGTTCTCACCAATTAGGGATTCAGATCGATGTCAATCATAAGATCTATTGAGTCATCAGGGACTCAGCTAAATACCTCAAAGGTTTTTTTGCTAGCATATGAAGTATCTACTTTAAACCTGTTTCCTCATTTTTGGATTTCCAGTCTCCAGGGTATATAGTGGAAAGAGCAGTAGTTTTGGAGTCAGGGGACTTGGGTTCAAATATGGTTTTACTACTTATTATCCTTTTCATCTTGGGCAAATCACCATATCCCTCTGACCCTGTTTCTTCCTCTAGAAAATGTCCCTCAGTTTCTTCCTCTACCACATGAGGAATTTGGAGTAGAAGATCTCTGAAGTCTCTACCAGTTCTAAATCTATGATATATGAGTGGAGAGACCTCAACCTTCCTGGGTCACAAGTATCTTTATGTCTACCACTGGACTTCTTATGCCATCGTTATTGGTTGAAGTCCTCCCAAAGTACCATTTCAGGTACCATAATGCTTTCCTTTAAACTCCAGAAATAGGATGGAAATTGTCTTATTTGCTGTTCCATGAAGATAATATTCTACCTCCTGACTCCAAACCACTGGATAGGCTGCACTCCATGGCTGGAATATACTTCCCATCCCCTCTACCTGTTAGAAACCCTAATTTGGTTCAAGGGGCAGCTTGGCTTCCACTTCCTGTTGGTAATTTTTCCTCACCCTCTGTGCCTTAGCCTAGTTTTTAGTGTTGTCTCTTTCCCAAACTTATCATGTATATGCTTATTTCTTTACATGTTGCATTCTCTCTATCCCCATTAGAATATAAGTTCCTTGAGTGAGGAAATCAATTTTCATTTCATCTTTTTATCCCCAAGCACCATACATGTAGTAATTACTTAATAAATCTTTATTAGATTGGATTGGGCCATCTTTGCTTATCTCCCAATCCTCAGATTCCTCATAGAACTTTGCTGGAACATCTCCATTTCACTCATCACATTCCTTTTTGGTAATATAAATATTTGCATACATATCTCTTCTTCCTCATTAGACTATGAGCTGTTCAAAAGCAAAGACTCTCATATCTTTCTCAGTATCCCCAATAGTGTCAAAAAGATACTTAGGTATTTACTTTACTGAATTAACTGAATCATAAAAGCAATGACTTAAGTTCTCATACATAAAGAATTATCATGAAAAAAATTAATCCTCTGTTCTTCTGAAGAAAGGAAATGGACATAGGCTGTAGTATGAAAAATATGTTAATTTGAGAAATAATTTCCTGCCTTTTAAGGGAATTTAGTATTGGAATGTGTTAATGAGGAAATTTTTGCAATTTCCTTTTCTAGAGAGTTCATATTATATTTTGCGAGTGGTTACAGTAGGTTCCTGTTTGAAGACAGAAAGATGGACTGGAAAGTTCTTTCCAAACCTCTGATTCAATATTCTTGCACATGTATCTTCCTATGTGATAGTGTAGAAGAGAGAAGGTGAAATTCCTTATTCATCAATGAGCTTTTTTCTCCAGATAAGGACATTGAAGTCTGGCCAACAAACCTTAGTACAGAGTGCCATAGTAGAAAGGTCATTAGCTTTGGGGTCAGAGGACCCCGGACTTACATTCCCTCTCCAATACTTACTACTTAAGGGACCTTGGGCAAATCACTTGACCTCCTTCCATTTCCTCAACTGGAAAATGAACGGATGGGACTCAATAGTCTCTGATGTCCTTTCCAGCTCCAAATCTATGATTCTATGACTTTCCTCCAGGGAATGCGAACAATTCCTTTCCTATAGAAACCCTGACTTGCAGATTGCTGAGGGGAGGGGGTGCCGCCATGACACTGAATGAACAGTTGAGCAAATCAGGAAGTTATGAGCCATCAGGGCCTGTAGGGAGAGATCAAGAGAGCAGGCAAAAGGCATGCAGGAGGCCTTCCTAATGGAGGAAGTTACTCCCTTTCCATGCACGTCTCTCAGGAGGACATTGCTAATTTGCCGCTGGCAGAGGGACAAACAATACACTACCTTTTGCCAATCAGGAAGAGCAAGGAAGACCTGTCCAAAAGACCAGGCAACTTCATGTGCCTGAAATGGGAAGAGAAACAATGTTTTACACTTTTTTTTCTTGCAAAATGTTCATCACAACCTCTTGAGAGATTGAGGATAGGAAAGGAGGAAAGAACTGAGAGACTGTTGTCAATGGCAGGTCTTTGTTCCCAGAAGAGAGATAAAAAGGGGGATTTCCTAATGTTCTCTTTTGGGGCCAAGGGCCTTAGGCAGCATCTACATAAGTGATTCCCAATCTTTTTGAAACTATGACTTCCAAGCTTTATTTCTTTTTGTTTCATAATCCTTATAACAGTGAAGGATTGTCATAAGTCATTAAAATACATTAAAATGTGATGAAAACAAATTGGTTTTGAGCTCTGCTTATTTATTTCATGATGCTTGGAATTATTGTCAAATTCAAGTTAGGGAATTATCTACATGATACATACATTTGGATGAAAATGGAAAAAAAACTCAGTAAAAAAGATTTTTTAAGCTTGAAATCTCCACAAGAACATATATCAGATAGTTTTTCAAGCCTCTAGAGTTTCATTGAAATTTTCATGAGAATCTTCAACCAAGAGCTGGATAGAATTTTTTTTTGTGAGGCAGTTGAGGTTAAGTGACTTGTCCAGGGTCACACAGCTAGTAAGTGTTAAGTGTCTGAGGCTGGCTTTGAACTCAGGTCCTCCTGAATACAGGGCCAGTGCTCTATCCACTGTGCCACCTAGCTGCCCCTGGATAGAATTTTAAAGCTCATCTAATCCAAACCCTTGGTTTTATAGAAGAGAAAACTGAGCATATGAGACATTAAGTAATTTACTCACGGCCATTCAGGTAGTAAGTAATGGGGTGGAATTCACACACAGATCCTATGAAAGTGTTGTTTTCTCTTCAGGGCATGCCCTGCTTCTCCTTGGCTTTATGTAGATATTTCATCGCTGGAACAGGTTACCAAGGACAATTGATTCATCTAGCAGTGAGCACTTATACTAATATTACTGAAGAACAAAAGTTCTCTCCACAATGTTCCCATGCTGCACCAAGGATCTAAAGACCCAGTTTCTAACTGAGATCTACTACAGAACTAGTCACGAAATTCCTCATCTCTGTTCAAGTTATCTTATCTATAAGATTGAGAGTATAACTCCTTTCCACTCTAAGGTAGTAAAAGTAAGTGATAAATATTAATTAGTTAGTGCTTGCAGTCCTTTGCAGGAAAGACCCTAGCTAAGTAGAATATGAAATGAATCCATTATCATAAAAATGTGGCTATAGCCTATATATTTAATGTTACCACTGAGTGTTGAAACTGAAGTAGGGGAGAGAGAGAAGAAAATTAGATATAAGATGTTTGCTGATGTACCTCCATAGCCCACTAGAAAGTAAGTAGGAAAGCAGATTTAAATAAACTAGATGTATCTTTAGCTAATGACATGCTGCACACCTTTCCTTTTCAGGGTGGCAATGCTTACCATGGTAGGGTGAAATCATGAACTGATTACATGGGATTGAACATAAGAACTATTTACAGTTCAAGGAATACACAAATTCTACAATTCTGCATTCTCAAAATATGACCCAACTTCTCCACTCAAACAGGCACCACACTAGTTCAGGTGGTGCCCCTCTAGAATTCTTTCTCCACTATCACCCCATCCAAGTACTTTCTCAGTCTCTCTATTCTCAACACTCTAGTCTAAGACAGACAAAGTAGGAGGGCATCAAAGCCTCAAAAGGTATTTACAAATATTTCTGATCTAAGAGATCAGATAAAGATTAAAAGTAAACTCTACTTTCTTAGTGTATGTGGGAAAATACTGGAGCATCTTTGTGAGGTTTCTTTACCTCTTGAACAAAGGAGTGCACTTGATTTTCAAGCATTCACTAGTATCAAGGTTTTATGATTAGTAAAGAAATAATCACTTCTCCAGGGTGCTTTGCACTCTAGGAAATGGATATTTTATAAACAGGCCATAGAATTGAAGATTGTGGATACTAATGGAATCTGTCCAGCTAGTTTTGGGCAATCAGAAAAAAAACAACCCTAAGTGATAGGATCTCTGAGCCATAATCCTAGGCCTATTACAGATTCTTCTTGCAACTGGTAAGAATGCTTCACACTTCAAATTGGACATTTTCCACTAATAAAATAAGGGTAATAGTGTTAACCTTCTAGTAAATGATGACATCACCAATGTCATATTGGAGTCCAGTGCTATCTGTTATTTGGCTTGATTGATCAATGAGGTGCTCAGTGTCAGTCAATCAACAAACATTTATTAAGTGCCTTCTAGGTTCTAGGCACTGTACTGAGCTCTCAGTGTCATGAGCTTAGGTTATGGTAAGCAAAAATTGCATTTAATTCACCCAGACCTATAATTTCATATAGAGAGCTCCCAGTGAGGTGACTTCCTCTACCAAAGCAGATTGACACATGCTCTGCAACATGAGGTCTTAGGGATTTATTTACCTCTGCACTGAAAGTTGTACATGGTCATGTTGTCAGGATGTGCCAACACTGGGACTTGAATCAAGGACTTCCTAGGTTCCTGACTCTGAGGCCTGTTCTCTCTCTTCTACATCATGCTAACTCCAAGGAAAAATTTGAAAAAGACCCATTTTTTCTCTTTATTAACAACAAAATAAACATCCTCCATACCTTTGCAATGGAGAAGTTTCTCTTCATTTCCTAGGCTTCCATTGGATACTGAGGCTGCTTAGATTTTTATCTCTGGCTATACTCCAAGAGGGATTTGAATGTGTTATAATTCTAACATAGATATAGATATTAGATAGATAGGTATATCTAAAATATAGAAGTATAATATATATAAAATATAAGAATATAAAATATATAGATATATGAAATAAGATACAGAATTATAAAGCTTAGAACTGGAAAGGAACTCAGAACCAGGTGCAGCCTTTGGACCAATCATCTATTGTTATTCTCACTTGATGGATGAGGCCAAATTGGCCCTAATATGTTTAATCTATATTCTCAACTCCCATGAGTATGAGTTGAATTATAATTTTTACATAGTTCCTCTAACCTGCAGTAAATCATCTATTTTATATATCAAAACTTGGAGGGGCAGCTAGGTGGTGCAGTGGATAAAGCACCAGCCCTGGATCCAGGAGTACCTGAGTTCAAATCCAGCCTCTGACACTTAACACTTTCTGGCTGCGTGACCCTGGGCAAGTCACTTAACCCCAATTGCCCTGCCAAAACAAAATCAAAAAACCCAAACAAACAAACAAACAAAAAATTGGAGTGAGGAAAACTTGAGTTCAAATCCCATCTTAGATGCTTATTATCTGGATAACTTGGAGGAAGTCATCAAGCCTGTTTATGCCTCATTTTTCTCATTTTGTAAAATGAAAGGTTTGTATTTGATGGCTTCTATGTTCTCTTACAGGTCTAATCTATGTATCTAAATCTATGATTCTATGAATATAAGGATGGGCAGTTAGGTGGCACAATGGATAGAGTGCCTAGCCTGAAGGCAGGAAGACTCATCTTCTTGAGTTCAAATCCAGCCTCAGACACTCAGTAGCTATGTGACCCTTAATTTGTTTGCCTCAGTTTTCTCATCAGAAAAATGAAGGAAATGGCAAACCACTCAAAAATCTTTGCTAAGAAAACCCCAAGTGGGGTCATGAGGAGTCAGACATTACCAAAAAGATACTGGACACAGTATTGGGTGAGGTAGTTGGGGTTAAGTGACTTGCCCAGGGTCACACAGCTAGTAAGTGTTAAGTGTCTGAAGCCAGATTTGAACTCAGGTTCTCCTGATTCTAGGGCTGGTGCTCTATCCACTGAGCCACCTAGCTGCCCCAGTTCAGTATATATATATATATATATATATATATATATATATATATATATATATATATATATATATATATATATATATATATTTTAATGGATATGGCTCTGCTTGTAGAAATTATATTAAAGATGCTTTACTGTCTACTTTGCTTCTGCAAAGTAAGGCCCTTTCCACCTCATTTATAACTGAAAACTCCTCTATGTAATTATCTCCCTATTAGAATATGAGCTCTTTGAGAGCAACGACTGTCTCCAATTTTCTATTTGTATCCCAGAACTTAGGGAACGGTACTTTGTCCATGATAAGTGCTTAATAAATACATATTAATTAATTAATTAATTCATTCATTCATTCCTATTGTTCCCAACACGGACACATGGGTTGACAGCACAGGGTTAAGCACATTTGTTCAGCAGCTTGCTGTCTGGGTCATGACCCCCCACCCCCCCAACTAGAAGCCAGGATATGCAGCAGGGAAAGGAGCCAAGTTGAGTCAGCAGAAAAGAGGGATGAGCCAGCAGCAGCCTTCATCCCAGGTTCATTTCAACCATCTGTGGTGATGTCATCATTGGTGTCCTGTGCTGGCAGATCCCAGTACACTGCCCAGGAGGTCACAGGGCATAGCAATGCTTCCCAGAACATAATCTCACTCAGCAGCTACACGTTGGAGGGAGGTTCCCCTGACCTGTGATCATTAAGATAACGGGAATATCCAAAGCCATGGTGGGGAAGCGTAGCTCTACCCATTTGAATAAAACATGTACTGAAACATTTTGAAAACATATCTACTGAAGAACATTTTTAGCCAAGCTCCAGGGGGTTTAAGAGCTGGGTTGTATTAAGGCATAGAGAGGTGCCCGCAATTGGTTCTCACAGTGGGGGAGAAGGTCAGACTATGAGGGGAAAAGGCATGTGTTATGAATTTTGAGGATGAAATGGGTTTCAGTTTGAATTTTTCTGATGGATGGGAATTGGCACAAGGTCTTTTCCTCCTCTCCCCTTGAACTGAGAAAGAGATGACTTGAACTGAGAATGCATAGGTTAAGCACTAAAAGCCTGCCAAAAATCATGAGATTCCATGATTGGCTGAGAGTGAGACTATCTTTATAGATGGGCAAATTAACATTCTTCCAAGTGTACAAGTGAGCCAGTCCCAAATCAAGGGGAGGTAGTCTAGAAAGGTGTTCTCTTTATTGGATCAACTAAGAAAGAAGACATTTTGATATCCCAGAGGAAAACTGCACAGGCGCAGAATTCATCCCAGAACCTTAGATAGTTTAGGATAGAATTACCCAGTCTATAATGAGTATTGTCTTTTCTGTGCCTTGCTCTTGTATCTTACTAAGCTGAACACTGAAAATGGCACTACTGAGCAAAATGTAAAGGTTTAAAAGAAATCTTTATTTGTTGCATAATTTTAAAATTCTTTTCTACATTTAACCACACAACATCATTAGGATTGTATTTAATTTGACTATTTGTAAATAAACACAAATGTTTTGAGTGTGTCCAAAATAAAATTTAAATATTGCTGGCTCATATTGACGATTGTGCATGTGTGTATATACACATATGCATATATACATACATATATTACATGTGTAATGTGTTTGAAGAGAAAGAAAGTGCTAAGTTGCATTTGTAGAGAAAGACTTCTCATCTGGGAGTTCTCAATACAAACCAATGAAATCACAGGTCTACTCCCTGGCAACATAGCTATGTGAAAATGTATGTATGTGTGTGTGTATGTATATATATGTATATGTATATACACATATATATGATATATGTGTGTATTCACATACACACATGTGTGTGTATATATATACATATATATACACAAACTAGTCTACTTGCTTTGTTGTCAAGTTTTATCTTAAATCTTCAAAATATAAGTTTTATATTTTGATCTAATGAGTGAATGTGGAATTTGGGATATTTCCATGTTCCAAGAAACCCCATATAACTCTCAATTTTAGGTCTTTCTCACCAAGGTTCTACTAGTCTTCTAAATCCATGTGATCACTAAAATATAGTCACTCAGCTAATATCATTCAAGACAATAGTCCATGATGCTAGTTATTTCATATGATTACTATCCAAGTTATGTGATATGCAGGGCATCCTAAAAGTCTTAGTGCAGTGAAATCTTACCTGATTCCCTTTTTCATGATTATTGCCTTTCCTCATAGGCATACTTTATTGAAGGATCGAACTGCACAAAGACTTAAGATGCCCTGTATATCAAAGTTCCTTAAGGTCATAGAAGATAAGTCATTTTAGCTCCCTAGGGTTGGATAATTATAGTGTTGTGCATTGGTTATAGAGTAGAGAAAGAAAGGTGACAGTTATAAGGCATTGGAGTCTCTGTTCCTACTGGGTTGTTTTTAGCATAAGGTAGTTGGGTCCCTCATGGACACCATTAAAAGAGGTTGTTTTTCTGAAATACCAAGAGGATCTTATTATAAAGCCACTTCAGTGACGATATACTCCAATGTCAACGTTCTTGAAAATCAGAAGAGATCCAAGCATAGGAACAAATCCATTTACCATTCAAACCCAGCTCAAGGGCCATATCCTCCTCCTCCTCCTCCTCCTCATCATCATCATCATCATCATCATCACATTTATATAGTTCTTTAAGGCTAGCAAAATTCGTTATATATGTCATTGCACTTGAGCTTCACAACAACCACACAAGGCATATGTTATTATTATCTTCATTTTACAAAGGAGGAAACTGAAGCTTAGAGAAGCTGTGACTTGCCTAGGATGAAATAGCTATTAAATATCTGAGGAAGGAATTGAAAACTTAGGTCTTCCTGACTCAAAGTCGTTCATGAAACTCTCCTTGAAATGATCTTAAGACCTTAAAATAACACTTTCTTTGTATTTCTCTCTTATTCTGATCCTGTTGGGAAGGGAGTTGGGGGTAGTTTGGATGATAGTTATTTGTGCACAAACCCTCTCTGTCTCTTATGAAATTGAAATTTTTATTAGTCACTCATTCAAACACCTACTATGTGCCAGCTCCCATGCTAAGAGATACAAATAAATAAGTGAAACCATCTCTACCCTAAGAAGTTTACATGCTAATGAAAGATACTCTCTCTATAGAGATAGAGATAGATAGAGATGTAGATTCAGATAGATAGATAGATATAGCCTATAGATATAGATAGATGTACATGTGTGTATTTACACATGTATGTATACATGCATGTATATTGGAATACACACACAAAATGACCTCAAAGTAGTTTGGAGAGGGAGAACACACGAGAAGCTTGGGAATCAGGAAAAGGTACATGTAGAAGGTGGTTTTTAATCTCAGTTTTAATGGAAATCAGGGGTTCCAGAGATGGAGTTGAGGAGGGAAAACATTCCACGTATGGGGACGAGCCAGTATGAAGGCATGGAGTCATGTAGGAACCATGTCTTATTTCATAATTGCATTTACCCAAACATCTAGCATATGTGATAGGTGCTTAATTCTGCATTGGACATTTACAAATAGCTATTGAATTGACTTTTCAATGAAAATAATATTCAACCCATCAATAAAGACCATTTAGTGAGTTTTTAAAAGCTACTGGACCACTGCTTTAAGGTGAGAATGGGTCCAAGAATTAAGAGCAAGCACTTTGAGGACTGATCTTGCCATTTACCAAATAATAAAGTTCATTCCTTCACACTGAAGTTGGAAAGTATGATGTTGCCAAATGAAGATTTAATCAATTCAGAATGGAAGCCAGTTCCCGTTCACTAATTCTGAGTTTTTTGGAAACCCCCTCAAAGGCCCAATGCCCTGTTTTCATCATATTACCTTCTTTCAGCTGGTTCAGCCCTGTGGAGTGTTCATTGGGATCATGAAGTCTCAAACTAATTGTGACTCACCCAGACGGGAAAACAGATGTGTGCCCCTTTGCTTTCCTGGAGGAGGAGAAACTCAAATGAAGATACCAAATAAAGCAAGATAAAACCCAGAGCCCTCAGTTCAGAGTGTACATTGGAATCAAGGAACCATATAAATGACAGAGCATCACCAAGGGACTTATTAAAGATATTATGGTCTTCATGAACAGAACTCTATATTAAGACAATAGTTTGTTTAATAATAAACCTTGTGTTTGGAGAGAGCTTTTGCCTTTGCAAAGCACTATCACATATCTTACTTTTTATTATCACAATAATCTTTAGAAATAGAAAGAATAAATATTTCTCTCCTTCCCTTCTTCCCTCCCTCCCTCTTTTCTTTTCTCTTTTTTCTTCCTTCCTTCCTTCCTTCCTTCCTTCCTTCCTTCCTTCCTTCCTTCCTTTCTCTTTCTTTTTTCTCTCTTTCCTTCTTATTTAGAGATGGAGAAAGCAAAACTGAAAGAGGTTCAGATACTCATCTGAGGTTACAATATTGGCTGTTAATAGAGCTGGGGCACCAGGTTTCTTGACTCTTAAGCCTCATTCTTTCACCTAGCTTACACTCTCTTCAATGGAACTCTTCTGTTTCAGGATCAGTAGACTGAACCTTATCAGGGACACTGTAGGGCCCTGAATAATTAAAAAGGTAAACTATGAAAATAGAAGGCAATGGGCTTTATTAGAGTACTCTTACCTACCACTGCATATGAGAACTAGTGCTACATATGCAGAAAGTCAAACTTTGTAGTCACACTTTTCATTTAATCATGGGAGACACCTGTTCTGACTCAGTAAAATAAGGTTTTGGTAAATTGTTGGGATAGCATTGAATATATAAATTACATTAGGTAAAATCGTTCCTACCTACCCATGAACAAAACCAAACAAAGAAATCTTCTCCCTCTTTCCCTCCTAGTCAATTCACCTTTTGTCCTTTCCAAGTGCAAAATGTAAGATTCCTAGGGGATATGGAAGGGTCAAGATTAATGAGGGAATCTTGTTCATATAGTTCTGACTGGTGTACCTTTAAAAACTTTCTATAAAAAGTTAAACTTTTTATACAAATAAAATCAGATTCAAATAATTGGGAAAATATTAGTTGTTCATGGGTAGGTAGGAACAATATAATAAAAATGAAAATTTTACCAAAAATAATTTATATATTCAATACTATCCCAATTAAATTATCAAAAATTTGTTTTATTGAGTTAGAAAAATGATAACAAATTCACTTAGAAGAACAAAAAATCAAGAATATCAAAGGAACTAATAAAAATGTAAATAAAGGAGGTTTAGCAGTACCAGATCTTAAACTATATTATAAAGCAGTAATTATCAAAAGTATCTGGTACTGGCTAAGAAATAGAAAGGAACAGAGTAGACAAAATTTGCAGTAGTAAATGACTATAGTAACCTTATGTTTGCCAAGTGTAAAGACTTAAGTTCTGGGGTTAAGAATTCATTATTTGGTAAAAAAAAATGTTGGGAAAGCTAGAAAGCAATTTGGCAGAAAATGGGCTTTGGCCAATATCTTATACCATTTACCAAAATAAGGTCAAAATGGATACATGATCTAGATATAAAGAGAGATCTTACAGGGAAATTTGAAGGACATGGAACATATTTACCTATCTGACTTATGGGTAGGAGAACAATATATTACTAAACAAAAGATGGAGAGCAGTACAAGGTGTAAAATGGATAATTTCAATTATATTAAATTTTAAAGGTTTTGCATAAATAAAATCAAAGTAGCCAAGATTAGAAGGAAAACAGAAACATGAGAAAAAACAATATGGGATATATTTGCAAGGGATTGAATTTTAATTAATTAAGGGTGAAGAGGTAGAAGAGGGAGGATGAAAAGGACATAACTACATGTACAAATATCCAAAGGAGATGGGAAATTCAGGCAACTGTCCCAAGCCCCATGCTTTGAGATCTTCTATTATAGGCATCAATGAATATTCATAGAGAATAAAAAAAGGTAAATCTGCTATGTAGTACCAAGACCTGACTCATTCACACACATATATATGCATGTATACACATGTATACATACATATATATTGTATATATATAATATATATGTATCTACAATGTGAGGGATATATATATATATATGTATATCTCCCATGCCTCAGCCTTGTTAAAGCCATGCTTCTATCTACAAAGATCCAAACCTTTTTCCAAATCTCCACTTGTGCCACCATTAATCACAAAACAAGGACTAAAAGTTACTAATTTTCCTTGTTTGTAATGAAGGCAGGGTGGGATAAAATGATAACAGAGAAAAAACATTGAGCAATGGGGGAAAGTTTTTTTGGATGGGAAGAAGCTAGACCTCATAATAATGGATGCAGAGGCAAAATCATTTTTCTTAAATCTTTATTCCCCACAGGAAAGTAGGAGAGGTAAAAGCTTAAAGGAATTGGATAGTCAGTGGGAGCTGCTCCCTTCCCTGATGTGGAGGTGGTGAGTAAAGGGAAAGGTGTAGGTTTATACTGTCCGATCAACTATCACTCTAAACTCTCAAAAGTCTTTGGTATCTCACCTGTGATGCTAAGGGGGGGGGGGGAAGCATGATTACTTTGCTCAATAGGAGCAAACTAGCAAGTCTTAGAGAGAACAAAGGACCAGATACCCAGGGGTCAGGCACCACAACCCTTAAATATAGACTCAATATGGAAAACCAATTGTCCATCTCTAAGTTCTGTCTGAGAATTCTGCAAAACACAATCCCAGACATCTCAGTCCAACCTCATTATCAACTGCTGGACTCAAATGATCTTAGCACCATCTATTTATATAAAATTATTATACTAATTAAAATTAACCTTCCTTGTTCAATAAAGAAGGGAAATAGGATAATAAGATCCCATGTATAGCTAGTGGAGGTCTTAGTTGTTAGCAGTTAAGCTAGAGTTATTATACCTCCATGAAGTGAAGATGAACCCAAACACTCCTCTGAAGTTACCCATTGTGCTTTCTTTCTCATTAGTGATCAACTTATTATTATCAATTCTCATGGAGAGCATTCAAATATGGTTGGGTTCTCTTATGAATTACAGAATGAATAAAGATTTTAAAAATTTCTTGTTTGATGACAATTGAATTTTGGAAGCAAATTTTACCCAGATGGACCTCTTGAGAATCAGATGTCAAAAGTGAATAATAACATAAAGTATAACTTTTTAGTCTCTAAGAAAATTCTTTTATTTTTCCTTTTTTCTGATTCTCAGGTAAAATAATCTTTGGAAAGCCAATGCTAAACCATTAATTTTAGGGTTTTAGATTTTTTAAAAATGTATTATAACTGCGAAGGATATATGTCCTCTTAAGTATTTGCTGGTGTGCCATTAAGAGAAAAAGAGGGATTAGATCAGTGGTGAAGGGGGTAAGAAAGCACTAACTATAACTAAATGTGATGGATTTGCTGTGGGATTAGAATGCCAATGAAGCAGAATTCCCCGTGCTTGGGTCCTGACAAGGACAGCCTACCCTGTGATATGGTTAGACCCTAGGCCATAGTGAGGGATGAATACCAAGAGTTCTATGGGAAAATGGTTTGGCAGACTCCAACATCATTCTGCCAGAGAATGGGCACTAAATTCAGTTTAATTCAATAAAAATCATGTCTACTATGGAGAAGGCACTGTTCTGTCTACAAAAATAAAAACAATCCCTGCTCTCAAGAATTTACATTGTAAAAAGAGGACATAACATGAGTAAAGAAAATTAAGGAGGAAGATAACAAGAACAACTGGAGAGATCAGCAAACATTTCATAGAGCAGGCGTGACCTGAGCTGTAACTTGATATTAAAGAGTGAGGTGTAAAGGTGAGGAGAGTGAATTCTGGAAAAGGAGTGGAGGGTGGCAAACAAGAGAGATATTTGTAGACTCATGGAATCAGAAGATGAGATACTGGGTTTAGGGAACAAGTGGTAACCCAACTTTCTAGCCTGTATAAAGGGAATATGTTTCTCCTATTTTTTTTTAAATTGTCTCCCTACCTCACCTAGGCTGGAAATGCAGGGGCCACTCATGGTTTTGGTCCCACCTCTGATTGGAGAAGCTTTAACCTTCTTCATTTTGACCTGAACCATTTCTCCCCTCCTTAACCAGCCTAGTGATCCCCTGTCCCCTACCCCATGCCCACCATATTAATGCCAAGTTTAGTGCAGACAACCAATTGCCTTATCTCACTGCAACTTGGAACCCTTGAACTCAAGAGATGCAACAGTCTCAGCTTCCCTGGTAGCTGGGATCATAGGTCTGCATCAATCACCATGCCCAGAAACCTCTTCTGTTTTATTATGAATAATTAGGGAGCAAGAGGCAGTATGGTATAATGTTTTTGTTGTGTTTTTGTTTTTATTTTTTCTGGGCAATGAGTGTTAAGTGACTTGCCCAGGGTCACGCAGCTAGTTAAGTGTCAAGTGCCTGAGGCTGGATTTGAACTCAGGTTCTCCTGAATCCAAGGCCAGTACTTTATCCACTGTGCCACCTAGCTGCCCCACAGTATGGTATAATGGATAGAGAGTAGGGTTTGGAGTCAGCAAGACCTGCTTTCAAGACCCACTTCTGATACATGCTGCTGCCTCTGTGATTCTTTGCAAATCACTTAATGGCCTGGTCAACCCTCTAATATTATAAATTACACATTCAGTGTTGCCATCATCATCATGATTGCAAATGAAAATAATGTATCTATCCCTAGACTAGCCTTCATATATATTCTAGAGATGAGTAATCCCACAATTGTGGCTTTAGTGGCAGACTCCCTTTTACTTCTGGGTCAAACTTCTAACTGGGGGTAGACCAGGGAGACTGCTAAAATATTAAAAATGAGTTCATCTTCTAGGTGAGGTAGGGGGACTATGGGAATGGTACATTGTATATACTGTCTGAATTGGTCAACCTGTTATTTAGTTTCATTGAAATGCTTTCTTCTCTCTCTTTTTTAAAAGGATATTTATGGAGAAGGGATAAGTATTTGTTTAAAAACCAAGGTGAGAAGGGAGGAGAAAATAAGCCTTTATTAGGTACCTACTGTGTGCAAGGCACTGTGCTGAACACTTTACAAATATTGTCTCATTTGATCCTCACAACAACCTTGTGAGGTTGGTGCAGTTTTGTAGTTGAAGGAAATTGAGATAAATGGACATTAAATGACTTGTCCAGAGTCACACAAATAGGAAGTGTTCAAGGCTGTGTTTGAACTCAGGCCCTATTGATTCTAGAACTGGTGCTTTACCCACTATACCACCTTGCTGCAAATATACGCTATCTATCTATCTATCTATCTATCTATCTATCTATCTATCTATCTATCTATCTATCTACTTATCTATCATCTAGCTATCTATGTATTTATCTATCACCTAGCTATTTATCTATCTAGCTATCTGTATTTATCTATCATCTATCTATCCAACTATCTATCATCTAGCTATCATCTAGCTATCTATCATCTATCATCTATCTATTTATTTATCTCTGGTACAGAAGAGTAAAAAACAATATAGGTGCATTTTTCAAGTAATTTCCTACAAAAGGCTTTCCTTTCCAGGAAAGGCATTGTTCTGTGTGTAGTTCTTCTATCCATCATGTCCGTGAGCCCATTAATAAGCATTTATTAGGCACTTATTGTGTACTAGGCACAGTCCAAAATCCTGGGTATACAAAGAAAAGTAAAAACAGTTTTTGCTCACAAAAATCTTACATTCTAATGAGCCCAGTATGGACATAATATCTGACAGAGGCATTGGATGAGAAAAAGGGGTTTTTTTGGTCCACAGTCAGGGCATTGTCCTTAGCACCAGCAAGGGGTCTGGGGTAGTACAAGTTGATGGTTTGATGCAATCCTGTCTGACCCTATGATGAAAGAAAGGAACGTAGGAAGACCAGAATCCCTGAGAACTCTGGTTTTGTTAGGGGTTTTTTTGTCTGCTTTGGAGGGAGTATAACCTACCAGACACCATTCATCACATGCTGAAAATGCTGGCTCAGGCACTGTGGTTCTGTTTTCTGAAAGCTGCTATAATAATGGCTGAGCTGTTGATGAATACTAAAAGCAGGCACTGTATGTTTACACAGTTGGCTGAGTTGTGCCTGTTCAATGGTAAGCTCTACCTCAATGGAAATTACCTGCCTTCTGCAGTCAAAGCACCAATGTGTGAGGCAGCAGAGTTGGCTCCAGGTCCCATTTCAGCCATACAAAAGATGACTCATGGCCCCAGTTATGTGCACGGGTGTAGGATCCTCCAGGTGCTCTGAGTACCCATTCTGAGAACCCAGTGACAAGAAGTGGCCCGCTCAGTTCCTTGTAAGAATGAGAGACAAAAAGAGAGAAAGAAGAGAGAGAAGGAAGAGAGGAGTGAAAGTGAGAGAGAGAAGAAAGACAATTGGAGAGAGAGAGGAGAAAAAGAGAGAGGAGGGAAAAAGGAGAGAGAAATGGAGGGGAAAGAGAGGAGAGAGAAGCGGGAGAAGAGAGAGGGAGAGAGAGCGAGAGAAGATGGAGAAGAGAGAGAGAGAGAGGGAGAGAGAGAGAGAGAGAGAGAGAGGGAGAGAGAGAGAGAGAGAGAGAGAGAGAGAGAGAGAGAGAGAGAGAGAGAGAGAGAGAGAGAGAGAGAGAGAGAGAGGGAGAGAGTGTAGTACAGGGAACGAAGGGCTTGGGCTTGGTATCAGGGAACCTGGATTTGAATCCCAGCACTCCCATTCTCTCTGTGAATTTGGGTAAGTCATAACCTTTGAGTTAAATAGGGAACTAGGTTCCAGTTTCCTATTCTGTAAAATGAGGGGTTTGGATCAGATGACCTACAAGGTCCCTTCTAGATCCAAAACCATAATCTTAAAAAAGAAAAAACAAGGTCAACTATTTGTGTGCAGATTTGGAAATCAGAGCGTTAGCTTCCAGCCTGACTTTTAAAGAACAAGCTTTGAACTTGGGCATGTGCCTGTACTTGTGATGTTTAGATCGTCAGGAAAATAGTCTCTCTTCTGAAAATGAAGGAAGCCCCTCCAGTCCCATTCGGAATTTCACCCTCTGAAAGTTGCTTTTGGTCACCACAGAGAAGCTAGCTTATCTCATCCTGGAGTGAATAGATTCACTTTTCACTTTCATATTTGGATTAGGTCAAACTTCACTGAGAGATCAGGAAAGAACCTGGTTTCCAGGGCATCTTTTGTACAGTGACAGTCACTCCCAAAGCATTTCTGACTATGTAAAAGCCCTTCCCAATCAAAACAAGTGCTCGTGCCCAGGACTGTTCCCAAGTCTCCCCTCCCTGCTTCTTCCTGCACCTCAGGCTCCTTGCAGGGCCTGGCAGCTTAGTCATTCTTGTGAGGTTGAACTCTATAAAGATAGACACATAGGCCTAAACACCTGGTCCCTTCAACTTGCCTGTTCAAGTGAATGTGTGACTGGGTGACTGTGTGTACGTGCAGTTACAACTGTAGGGAAGGGGTGGGAGGCACCATGGTGAATGAGACTGGAATAATCCCAGTTGGTGCCCAACTTCTAAACTCTATAAATGTGTGCATCTGCTTTAGTATAGATATATTCAATAGAAAACATACCACATATCCTTTACATAGGCATATATTCTCAATAACAACATTCGACTCCCTTACATGTATGCAGAAGTTGATGCTTTTGAAAATGTTTGGAGGGGAAGGGAAGAAAAAAAGGAAAAGACATTTACAGGATAACTATTATATATTTAAAAGTAACAGCAAGTTGTACATAATAGATTTGCAGTTTCATGTGTAATCATCTTTTTTATTATACCATGGTATGGAAATGCTAGTTTTATTCCATAAATTAAAAATAAAATAAATACATTTAAAAAACCATTTTTTGCATACATCATCTCATGATATATGTATCAGCTGGTCCTTTATATTCAGTCAGCATTGTTGACTTGCTGCCAATAAAACCCATATAGAATGATAGATCTGGAAGGGACCCTAGAGATAAGTCTAACCTAACTTTTTTATGGATCAAACAAGCAGCATTTACTAGGGTCCTTCTAAGTGCCAGGCCATGGTGCTGGATAAACAAAGAAATCAGTTCCTCACTCACTTACTCACTCACTCACTCATTCACAGACTTTATATTCTAGTGACAGAAAACAACAAGTACACATATAAATACACACATGTTTTTAATAAAATAAGTAAAAGGTCATGGGAGTGAGGGAAGATAGAGGCAGAGGCAGAGGCAGAGGCATCAGCAGCTGGAAGGGCTCAGGAAAAGTTTCATTTAGTGGGCAATTAGGTGGCTCAGTGGATAGAGCATCAGCCCTGGATTCAGGAGGACCTGAGTTCAAATCTGCCCTCAGACACTTGACACTTGCTAGCTGTTTGACCTTGGGCAAGTCACTTAGCCCTCATTGCCCCAGGGGGGAAAAAGTTTCATTTAAGAGGAAACTGATACCAAGAGAGGTGGTGATTTACCAAAAGTTTACACAAGTAGCATGAGTTCTAAATTCAAAATAATAACTATAATAATAATAGCTTGCATTTATATAGCATATATACTAAATACACATACATAGCATATACACATATAGCATGTATAAATGCATATGCTAAATATATACATACAGTATATTGCTGCTATTTGTCCTTTGTTTTTGGAGAGGACCCATCACATCAATTCAAAATAATTCAAGCATGAATTGGATTTAAGTGAGGCAGAATTGCACAAGGTCAACAGCCTCACTCTCTCTTCCAGAGTCACTGAAGTCAAGTGACAAGACAAAAGTCAGGATGATTGGCAGTGGCCCAGGATGCGGCAGATGACTTGGCATCTTCACTGTCCAAAAAGCTCTCAGAGCTCATGGCCCCTGCTTCAGCCACCCCCGTGGTTGTTGGAACAAATTGTTTTCATCCTCCCATTCCACAGGAAGAAGTCTACACATGCTTTGAGTAGACACCCCAGTAACTGACAGGTCTGAGGTTACCCTCAACCTGATTTATCCCCTCTGCTGAGATGCTTTACTGGGGTGTGACTGTTGTGCATGCTATAGGTTTGGAGAGTCACAGGTGAGAGTTAGAGTCAGGTGGACACGGAAAGGTAGCTGAGCAGCCCTGAAAAAGGGTCAGCAAGCCCTTCTGCTGAAGGGACTTAATCCTCTCTGAACACCCGTATGTGTGTGTGTGTGTGTGTGTAACATATAGTACATATACCTATGACACATATAAATGCATATATACTGTGCATATACAGTACATATACTAAGTGCCAGGCACTGAACGAATCACTTTACAAATGTTATCTCATTTGATCCTCATTTGAGGTGGGTTTTGTTGTTATTATGCCCATTTTGGAGTTAAGGAAACCAAAGCAAATAGAAATGAAGTGACTTATTTCAGGTTACAGACCTAGTAAGTGTCTGAGGTTGGATTTGAACTCAGGTTCAACTCCATGCCTAAGTGTTTTAACAACAGCACCATGTAGCTGCTTCCATAAGACTGGAAACAGTGGCACATGCCTGTAATCCTTGCAACTAGAGAAATTGAGATTGGCACATCTCTTGAGCTCAGGAGTCCAGAGGAGTTCCAATGGGAGAAGCCCAGTTGAGCAGCTGTAATAAGTTTGGCATTAATATAGACTTCTCCCCCCTGGAAGATGGGCCCATAAGGCTGCCTAAGGAGGAACAGACTGACCCTGGTCAGAAACAGAGCAGGCCAAAGCTCCTATGCTAATCAGAGGTGGTATTCAAACCATCAGTGGTCACTACACTTTCAGTCTGGGCGAGACAGGGAGATCTAGTCTCAAAAAATAAGCACGCAAACAACCAAATAAACTGGGTTTTCTGACTCCAAACCAGCACCTTTTCTACTTACTACCTTAGGAGTGCCTAACCTTCCCAAGGATGAGGAACCCTTTTTAACACTGAAAACATCATAGACAGCTCCATCTTTACATGATAATACTTATATACTATTGGCATCCATTACTGAAAAGGATGCATGAATCAGTTCAATTCAATAAATAATAATAACCCAACACTCTATCCATTGAGCCATCTAGTTACCTGTATAAGTCCTATTATTACATATGATATTGAATCATGTTGCATATTTTTTTTTTGTCAAAGCTAAGTAAAGATTCAAATCACAATGGTTGTTGTAGGTATATATTTACATACTCCTTGCAATACATCTGCCAATTGATGACCCCTAACTGGACTTGGTGTGTATGTGTGTGTGTGTGTGTGTGTGTGTGTGTGTGTGTGTGTGTTCTGGCAGTGATGTTAGTCCACCAATTAGATCAATGCTCTCATTTTATAGATCAGAAGACCAAGTCTTAAAAAAATGATATGTCACTTGCTAGGATCAGGTAGAAGGCATAGGAACCAGGTTCTGAGCCCAGATCCTTCGAGTCCCATCCTCTTCCCACTCTGCCACAGTGCCTCTAAAAGAAATAAGTGGGCAGTCCTACAACAGTGCCTCTAAATGAATCCCTGGCACCTAACCAGAAGGAACCAGGTGCCCACACCAAAAGATGCCTGCTCAGGATCCAGGCTTAACTCGCTGCCCATCCCTATCATTGAGCAATTTTAGTTGTGGTGAAGATGCCTGGATGAATAGTGTCTTCTCAAAGCTCACCAGCCCACAGCTGTCAGGAAGGCATAAAGATGCAAACTTAACTGGGCTAACCAAATGAGGCTGGGTCATCAGTACTTGGCACCTCTGCATGTGTAGATTCTGACTCTTTCATCTGATCAGCTGAAGACCCACTACAGTGCTGAGGTCTATTGTGTCCATTTTCACAAGGCAGCATCTCTCCACTGGTTTTTGAGTCATGGCCTTGGCTCTGAGGAACATTTACAAACAAAGTAAACAGCTGAGAATTCAATAATAGAGCCCGTTTCTTGGCACTGGCCTCTTTCGCTTTTGTCCACTTTAGGATGTGTGCCAAGAAAAGGGGGTGGAGGTAATTCCCACCTCCCATTTATAAACATTTCAAAGATGGGGTCCAGGCTCTTCTCAATTCATAAAACCTACTTTTGATCCTCAGGATTTATACTGAAACTGGAAATTTAGAAATATATTCCAATGAACTATAACTGAATCAATAAGGAAACTCAAAGATAAATAAAATCTAGATGTCATAATACCCCCAAACACTTTGTGGAAATGAAAAGGATACTTGAAAACATAGAAGCCTAGAAATCCCCACAAAGAAACTGATAAAACTATAGGACTAGAAGGGACCACAGAGAGCCTCTTGTCCAACCTTCCCATTTACAGGTAAGGAAACTGAGGTTAAGAGGAGTTGTGACTTGTATCAGAGCTGAGACTTGAACCCAGGCATCTTAATTTCCACTTATCTTTGTGATTACACTATTAGTCCTTTCTCCCATCAAAGAATAGTACCAAAATCTGAAGTCAACTGAGGTTGAGAAGTTCTGAGAACCAGGAGTATACTCATCTGTATTTCTATAAATGAGGACAAAAAAGATCTTTTCATGAATGAAGACCTGTTATTTCTTTCCTTTTCCATGCCATCTACCCATCTTTTCTAAAGAGCGATAAAAATAATAATAGCTAGCAATTATTTAGTGCTTTAAGGCATGCAAAGTGTTTTACAAATATTATCTCATTTTATGCTTACAAAAACCCTGGGAGATAGGTGATATTATTGTCCCCATTTTACAGATGAGGAAAATGAGGCAGACAGAGGTTAAACGACTTGTCCGAGGACACAGATCTAATGAACACCTGAGGTTGGATTTGAACATAGGTCTTCCTGACTCTAGATCTAGAGTTCTCTCTACTGAATCACCCTAGAAGCCTCTAGCTGATATTAGAAGTGGAGGGGAGAGAAAAAAAGGAGAGGCAGACTGCTCTGCTCTAGCTTTTCACAAAACTAATGGCAATGGGTAAAAGTGGAACATTTCATATCAATTTAAGGAGGAAAAAAATAAACCAACTTCCTAACAATTATCACTGTTCAAAAATGGAATGAACTTCTAAAGAAGATAGGTCAGATCTCTCACTTATCATTGAAAGTCTTCAAGTGGAAGCTGCCTGACTCTTTTGTCCAATGGGTTGTCCAAAAGATGTTTATGCAGGAGCTAGCTGCCTTTTGAGTCTCATCTAGCTCTGAGATTTTTTAAATAATGGCACTTAAAACATATGAACTTCCTGAAATTCTTTGGCACAAGAGCTGAAAAGAACCAGGATGTTCTTCCTTAAATCAAGTTGCCTTTTTTTTTTTTGTGGGTTTTTTTTTTTTTTTTAGTGAGGCAATTGAGGTTAAGTGACTTGCCCAAGGTCACACAGCTAGTAAGTGTTAAGTGTTTGAGGCCAGATTTGAACTCAGGTACTCCTGACTCCAGGGCTGGTGCTCTATCCACTGCGCCACCTAGCTGCCCCAAATTATTATTATTTTTTTTTGCGGGGCAATGGGGGTTAAGTGACTTGCCTAGGGTCACACAGCTAGTAAGTGTCAAGTGTCTGAAGTTGGATTTGAACTCAAGTCCTCCTGAATCCAGGGCTGGTGCTTTATCCACTGCGCCATCTAGCTGCCTCCTGCCTTTTTTTTTTATTAAGGGGCATTATGGTCTTGAATCAGGCAGCCTGTCTCATTATAGTCCTAATTTTTAGGGTTAAATAGTCCTATTATGACCTCCACCCCAAACCAAAGTGTCCAAGCTGTGTCCTCTGATAGCAGGCCGAACTGAAAGATGGTACCTCTACTGTGTTACTGTGTCCATCCATTGACATACCATTGTACTATACTATCATTAATCAGTTCCTGGAAAACATGAAACTGGGTGCGATGATCCTACAAGGGGCAGTTCCAAAGGAACAATGTAATACAGAGTAGGGAACCCTGAGATGGAAATCAGTGGATCCAGGTCACTGGGTGACCTTGGGCAAGCTATTCTGTGTGTATGAACTTTAGGTTCCTCTTCTGCAGGGTTGGACTAGATGACCTCTCAGGTCCCTTGCAGTTCTAGAGTCATAACTTTGAGTGACTATTATTAACAGACATTTGGCTAAATAATGTGGATTTATATTGAGGTTTGTTTATAATTTGTAAAAATTAGCAATGTTGTTATAAAAGAATTCTGACTAGGACAATATTGGGGCACTAGATCTCTTTTTCCCCAAGTATGAATTATGAATAAGGAAAATACTAACTTCTGGCAGACAAAAAAATCTGCCTGCCAACTTTCCTATGATCATCATTTGCATCTTGAGAATCATCTTCCCAGTCACCTAAGCTTGATATCTGAATGCCATCTTTAATTCTTCATTTGGTCACATCTCCTACATCCAAACAATGGCCAATCATATATCTCTCATCTATGTCTCTTTCTCTCTACTTACAGGCCCACTACACTATTTTAAGCCCTCATCATCCTTTACCTGGTCCACTGAAATAATTTCCTAACTGGCCTCCAATCCATCCTTCACATAACTGCCTAAATAATCTTCCTTAATGCACATACTTAATTAACTATGTCACTTTCTGGCTCAAAACCTTTCAATGTCTTTTGATACCTACTAGATAAAGAGCAATTTTTATCCATCCATCCATCCATCCATCCATCCATCCATCCATCCATCATCTATCTATCTATCTATCTATCTATCTATCTATCTATCTATCTATCTATCTATCTATCTATCTATCTATCTATCAATTTTTTTGGCTGGGCAATGAGGGTTAAGTGACTTGCCCAGGGTCACACAGCTAGAAAGTGTCACATGTCTGAAGCCTGATTTGAACTCAGGTCCTCCTGAATCCAGAGCCGGTGCTTTATCCACTTCACCAGCTAAGTGCCCCCCCCAATTCTTTAATCTAGCACTTAAGACCCTTCAAAACATGGTTGCAAACCTCCCTTTCCCAGTTTATTTCATTCTGTGTTCCAAACTGGATTATCAGTGCTTCCTTGATCTTGTTCTGCCTTATACCTGGACTGCACTTCCTTCACTTCTCTTGATATGGTGAAACCCAGTTTCCCTTTCAAGTCCTAAATCCTGCTAGATATTCTTGCCCCCAAACTTCAAGTGCTCTCCCCCTCCTTATATTTGCTAAAGTGCTTAATCTAAACCCCACCCTTGCCCTTCCTTATTGTCTCATCAATTAGAATGTATGTTCCTAGGGGGCAGCTAGGTGGTGTAGTGGATAAAGCACCTACTCTGAATTCAGAAGGACCTGAGTTCAAATTTGACCTCAGACACTAATCCCCCCAAAAGAATGTATGTTCCTGAGAGTAAGGGCTGTCTTACTTTTCCATTTGTAACTCAAGGGTTTAGCACAGTGATTTGCACATAATAAGCACTTAATACATGCTTTCTTCATTCATGCATGCATGCAATTAACTTTGCCATCCTTTCCCACTGTCCTATTTGATTGTAGGCTCCTTGAGGGCCGAGATGGTATTTGTTTGTTTTTTTTAATCTTTGTAATTCCCTGTGTCTTGCCTTTCCTCTAGTGGGAGCTTTAAGATGTTTGTTGAATAGACTTGAAATCATATGGAGTATTAAGTTCAGTTAAGGGAATCATTTGCATCGATAGTAATGTTACCAAAATGATGCTATTTTCAAAATAATTTTTCACTATTAGGATACTGACAGGATCATATATTAGGAGTTGAAAGTGACCTGAGAGGCCATCTAATCCAACCCAATCATTTCACAGAAAGGAAAATGATACCCAGGAAGTTGAATGTGTGACCCAAGCTCACACAGGCAATACTGAAGATAAATAATAAACAAGTATTTATTAATTGTTTACTTTGTGTTTAGCCGCATAAGACCCTGAGCAAACCATTTAGCCTCTTGGTACTCTAGGCAATCCCTGTAGTCCAGAATTTGCAGAGAAGATGCTGACCTGCACTAGGAGAGGCATTTTTCTTACCTGGGAGTTGGATCCGAAAGCTCAGTGCCTGCCTCTATCCTTATTGCTTATTTTTTAAATTAACTAGTTAATTAATTAGCTCATTTTTATTTATTTATTTGATAACTCATTCTTAACATTCATTTTTTTAAATTTTGAGTTCCAAATTTCCCCCTCTCTCAAGCCCCTCCCCCATTGAGAACAGAAGTAATATGATACTCATTATACATATAAAATAATACAAAACATATTTACATATTAGCCATATTGAAAAAAAGTGAAAAAATGTTTTTCAATCTGCCCTCAATGTTTATCAGATCTCTCTCTGAGGAGGGAGATGACATTTTTCATCAAGAGTCCTTTGGAATTGTCTTACATCATTGTATTGATCAGAGTAGCTAAATCTTTCACAGTTGATTATCGTTAGAATATCACTTATCTCTTATTAATGTGGCAGGCACTGCACTAAGCTGGGGCTGGGGCAGCTAGCTGGTATAGTGGATAGAGCACTGGCCCTAAAGTTCTGAGGATCTGAGTTCAAATTTCACCTCAGACACTTACTAGTTGTGTGACCCTGGAAAAGTCACCTAACCTCAGTTGTCTTAAAACATCAAAGGCCATCTCCAGTCATCCTGATATATATATATATATATATATATATATATATATATATATATATATATATATATATATATATATATATATATATATATATATATATATATATATATATATATATATATATATATATATATATTGCCACTGGACCCAGATGGCTCTAGAGAAGAGAGTGAGGTTGGTGACTTTGCATAGTTCCCCCCCCCCCCCCCCCCCCCCCCCCGCCCCCTCACTTAAATCCAATTCAGTTCGAGTCATCACTTCCTGATGTCACAATCCCCTTTGAGAACAAAGGACAACAAGCCCAGGCTACAAAGACAAAAGTGAAACTGTTGCTTCCATCAAGGCAAGTAAAGTGTGTTTAAGGAAGGGGTAAAGTACCCTTATCTCAGCAAGAGGACAAAACAGTACCCATAAAGGCAGGCAGAGCCGATGTCCTGTGATCAGCCAGCCCTATTAAAAAACCTATTCCCCAAGACTCATTCATGGGCTCATATATCTATGGCTGGAAAGGATCTCTTACTGTGTCACCTAGTCCAAGTCCCCTCCTTATTTCACAGATGAGGAAACTGAGGCCCAAAGAGGTCACGTGACTTGTCCAAGGCCACATTGCAAGCAAGTGTCAGAACAGGGACTGAATCCAGGTCCCCCGACCTGGATTCAGCAATCTCTCCTCTGCCCCAAAATACACTCTTTCCTGGCCAGAGAGCAATCACTCTGGGGATTCGAAGGCCCTGTCCGAACTTGAGTGAGCCCCCGGCATCCCCCTGGCTTTCTCCCTTCCCTTAGCACTGATGAAGAAAAGACAACGCTGCTGCATTTTCTACCCCACACCATAGCTCCGCTATGGAACTCCCTTTGGATGCTAAATTTTTCGGGAACTTGCCAGCTCATTTTCTAACTTGTTTTGTGATGTGGCAACAGCCTCAAATTACAGCCGCCTGAACAGCCCAGTAAATATTTACACAAACCTGCTGCTGATGGTAGGAGCTGACATGCATCCCCCTTTGTGCCCATGGTGCTGGTGGAGGGGAGGGAAAGAGGAGGGGGAGACACCGCATTAAGAGCCAACCAGCTAATGAACCTGATCCCAGCCACAGCTCAATACAGATGGCTCTTTCAATATTGGTGGCTTTCAAGCTACAGAGAGCATAAACTCAATAGGCGTCTTTAGAGGCCTCCATTTAAAGCCCCTGAATTTTGTTTGCTAGAGGCTAGGGCTGCCCTATCTTTGTGCAGCCAGCAGCTGGCTCTGGCTCAGTGGTTTTGCATTTAGAAATAGTTCCCTCATGCCATCCCTGATCTCTCCCCTCTTTAGAAAGCCACCAAAGGTAACAAATAAGCTCTTTTTCTTTATAGATCATAGTAAATGGGCATATGGTGCTTTAAAATGACCAAAACATGATCTTTATGAGGTCAACAAACACAGGCTCAGTCATTCTGCAATTAGAAACAGGTCTCCAGGACCCTCCTGTTTCAGTCCCACTGCTAAATATTTGTTAGCTATCATCTTCATCATTATCGTCAATAATAATAGTTATTATTTAATAATCATTGTAAATAATAATAGATTTTAAATTAAATATAGTTGTATTTAATATAACAATATTCACAGTTATATTGGATACAAGTATAATTATATTAAATATATATGTGTATCTACTAATATATCTATAATTATAAATAATAGTTCTTGTTTAACAACTATTATTATTGATGATAGTAAAAAGATATTTATTACTTAATACTTTCCAGTATACATGTCAGCAAAGCCCTGGAAGATAGAGAAGAGAAGAGGGTTGGAGCAGTTTTATTATCTCCCACCATATGAGTGTTATGTCTAAGTGTCAAGCCCACAGAATCAGAGGGAACACAAAGGATTTAGCCTCAAAAGTCTAGAATCCTCAGTCTTCAGGCTTTGCTTGAGTGAGTTTGGAACAGATGCCCTCCTCACCTCGACAGCTGTCAACCCTATGTAAAATTAATTCATTTAATAAGCATTTATTGATGTGTTCTCTCAGCATGGTGCTATGTGTTGTGTTCAATGAAGAAATAGGAGAAAACCTAGTTCCTGTCCTCAAAAGGGTTACTGTCCAGGAAGAATTAGGGAGGAGACTTCAATAATCAATGAACAGATGAGGAAGCTCACTGCACAGCTGGGAGTGGAACCCAGGTGTCCTAATTGGCAGGCCAGTGCCGCCTCCCATGAATTGACCTGAACTACATAATCAAGTCACCGGCTTGGGAAAGTGGAGTTGTCTACCTGTAGAGCCCTCTTTGTTTTCCCTAACACTATGTGACACAAGTCTTTAATGATAATGGACTTTTAGAGTTCCCCTTTCAGAGGAGATTTAGCTTTGGCAATCCCCACAGGCTATGACAAGACAGAAAATGGAATGGAAATGAGCTGTTTGGAGGAGGCACACTATCTCTGAATAGTGACAGAGTTCCTGGACCACACACCTGTACAATGATGGCTGAGAAGGAAATATGGTTGAATGATCTGCATTTGCCAAGAAGACCTGGAAACTGTGAATCGTGGCTTGGTTGGCAAGAACATAGAGGTATCCAGTGTTTGGGGATAGGGCAATGGGTACAGATTAAAGATCACATGCATGATAGAGGAAGCAGGCAAGAGAATAGATGGAGTGTGCCAGGCACTGTTCTAAGTGCTAGGAATACAAACAGAAAACCAGTCTCTGTTCTCAAACAGCTTATATTCTAATTGGGGTAGATAACACATAGCTGCTAGGAAGATGACACAACCCAGGTGCCCTTAGGGTACACGATTGGCAAAGGGACATCGTGGTGGCATCTGAGCTGATAGAGTTCAGGATGGGAGTAGTTGGGGAATATATCAGTCTGGTGGGCTCTACCACATTGGACTGAGGAGTAAATGAGATGACATATGTAAAATGCTTTATAAATTTCAAAGCACTATAGAATTGTTGGATACATATTATTTTTTATCATTTTAATGCCATGCTTCTTTTTTGTAAAGTAAGGGGTGGGCTAGGGTTCAAGTTGGAATGAGGGTGCACACACAACAAGCTAAAGGCAGTTAAGTAGACTGGAACACTATCATATTATACCAGGGATAAGCATCATCCATATGTTGCAGGCTGGCCTTTTAACTGTGAGAGAAAATAATATGTAGTATAGCCAGGTCCCAATTGACACATATAAGAAATCTCCTGAAGTGGTAGCATGATTTTGACTATGATCTATTTGAAGTAATAGTTATGTAAAATATGGCCATGGGTTCCAGCCCTATGGAAATCTGCAGTATGGATTTGAATAATGCTACCACTTCAGGGAAATTCCTTGTCCACACTAATTGGGACTTCATTGTAGTACATAAGAATATTAGAGTTGGAAGGGACCTTAATTAATGATGACTGCTTCTAGCTCTCCATTATAACAGTTGAAGAATCAGAGCGGATCAATCTGGTTGAGTCATAAATGAACCAACCAACAAACTTGTAAGTTATAATTAAGTGCCAGATGCTGTTGAATCAGAGGGAATAATGTATTCATATATATACATATATATGTGTATAGAGAGAGTGACAGAGAGAGAGAGAGAGAGAGAGAGAGAGAGAGAGAGAGAGAGAGAGAGAGAGAGAGAGAGATTGTAAGCTCCTTGAGGTCAGGAACTACCTTTGGGTTTTTTGTGTGTTTATGTCTCTGGCATTTTTATCACACACAGTTATCACATTGTCTGACACATTACAGGTGCTTAATAAACACTTATCACCATTAATAACTAGATACTAGTTAATTTTGGCCAGGAGGCACTAACAGCAAGGCTATCAGGAAAGCCTCATGCCATGCTTTAGTTGAGCTTTGAAAGAGGCTAGATTCTAAGAGACAGGTAAAAAGAATGCATTCTAGGAAGGGGGGACAACCTGGGCACAGAGATGGGAGATGAAAAGTTGTGTATAAAAAACAGAAAGAAAGTGAGTTTGGCTGAGCTGCAGAGTCTATGGAGGGGAATAATGGGCATCAATAAGTTTGGAAAGGAAGATGGGAGCCAGATTGTGAAGAGCTTTAAAAAATGGGAGAAGTAAATTACCCATGGTCATGCTGTTAATTATTAGGACATCTAGGATTAAAATCCAATTCTCTAAACTTCCTATCTAGGGAACTTTCCACTGCATCCCTCTGCCTCTGCAATTGGACCCAAAGTATAACTGGAGCTATGGGAATAGGGAGGTACTTTTGTAAAGAAAGTCTACAGTTTGCTCACTTTGAGGCATGAGTGAAGTCTGTCAGAGCTGCACTGGTGTGTGAAATAGGTAGGAAAATGCAATTATTGTGAGACAAGTAGATTAGACCTCATCCACTTACCAATGGTTGGAAAAATTAGACTGGTTGAGTAAAAAATTATTCCATAGAAAATTAACCCCAAAGCTGTGATGATTGCCAGGTATATGGACAGGGCGGGCCTTCACTGCGATCGTCATCATAATTAACATTTCTAAAAGACTTTAAGGTTTGTAAAGCACTTTTTATATATTATCTCACATACCAACATGTCACAAAGACTATACACTTTAATCAAGTTGGTTTTATACCAGAAATTCAGGGTCAATTCAATATTAGGAAGACTCTCAATAAGATAGACTATCTCAATAATGAGAACAACCGAAATCACATAATTATGTCCAAGTCTCAAGGCCGAAATTTCAGAGTTGGAGTGGACCTCAAAATTGCTCTAATACCACACATATTTACTGTCCAAGAATTTGCTGTCCAAACAAGTGGTCATGTGACCTCTGCTTGAAGACCTTAGGCGATAGGGGACTTACTCTCTCCCCTAGAAGCACATTCCACATATAGATAGCTCTCATTGTGAGGAAACTTTTACTTATGACAAAACTAAATTCTCCATTTTGCAAACTCCCACTCTTTTCTCCTAATTCTGTCCTTTAGGGAGAAGTAGAAAAGTCTCCTACCACTTCCACATGTCAACCATTCAAACACTCAGAAATAATTAGCGTGCACCCACTAAGTCTATTATTCTCCAGACAAAAAGTCTCTTACTTTGTTCAACCCAACTCATGTAGGCACAAATCAGAGGCCCTTTACCATCCTTTTTGTTCATCTCTGGATAATCTCTGGTTTGTATTCTTAAATTGTGATTCTCAAAGCTGAGCACAGTCCTCCATATCTTGTCTGATCAGGGCACAGCATGGCAGCACTATGCTCCTCAATGCAGCCTAACTTTACATTTAATATGTTGGCTGCTGCATCACACTGGTGACATAGTCAAGCTTTCAGTACACTAAAACCCCCACATCTTTTTCAAATGAACTGCTGCCTCTCTTACATTATATTTGCAAGGCTAATGTTTTGTATATAAATATGAGATTCTATATTTATCCCTATTAAATTTTGTCTCTTTAAATTCTTTCTGGCCTGGGGGTGGCAACCTACTTCCCAAGGGCCAACTCAGGTCCTTTCATCTGGTCAACAAGCTAATGGTTTTTACATTTTCAAATGTACAATAGAACCTTATTTTAAAAAAAACATTCTTATATCAAAGGTCTTTAAAAAATAGGCTATATAGGATGGATTTGGTCTGCTGATCTTGGTTGGAACTAATCCTGACTGTCATTCAGTGTTGTTAGTTATCTCTCCCAGGTTAGTGTTATCTGCCAATTGAATAATATACTCTCTTTTTCCCATCTATCTCTTAGAATGTTTAGTATCATGTTTTAACACTCAACTCATGTGTCTATATCTGTATGAAGCCTTTTCTGACCCCCCACAACCACTAGTGTCTCCTGCACTTATAATTTCCTTACACTTATTTTGTATGTATTTTACTTAAATCTTTACATGAACACCTTATCTACATCAAGAGAATATAAGCTCCTAAACACCATTCACTTTGAGTTTTGTATCTCTAGCCCCTAGTATAGTGCCTGACCCATAGTAGTCTCTTTAAAAATACCCATTGATAGATTCATTTGTACTGATTTTTCCTCCCCAAAACTCAAAGAGGACTGGAGTTATTATTCTTCCTATTTTATGGATAGGAAAATTGAGGCTCAAAATGGTTACTAGGCTTGCTCAGATGGTACATTTCAGGGGTAGGATTCTATCATTCTTCAGGGGGCTTGATGATGAGCATTTCCAAATTTAGGTAAGTTTTTCCACCCTCTCCCATCCTCCCTTGGGGCACAAAGCATACCATCAGTCGTCAAGCCCCTCCCCAAAGCCTTTCCAGTTCAATAGGACTGGCAGTAGCTCATACTCTGCTGGCTTAGACTTCAAGAATCCAGAGTCACCTTAATACCATGATGAGAGATTGAAGGACAACTCTACTGGAGGGTTTATACTACAATGATTATCTAGGCATTTAAGATGGCCTTGGAGTCTACCCTGAAAAATCAGATTCAGTGGGGACTAATGCCAACAGACCTAGTTTTGAGAGTTTGGAATAACTTTCTTATTTTTTCACCAACAAAAAATAAAGAAATGAAATATAAATGTAAATTTCTAAGTAGATATAATTTTATGCCAGTATCTATTGCCACTTTCTAGTATTAATAATAACAATAATAAAAATAATAATTCCCATCTATGTATTTCTTTGAGGTTTGCAAAGTTCTTTATATACATTATGGCATTTGATCCTCATCAAAATTGTGTGAGGCAGGTCTTCTTATTATCCCTGTTTTATAAGCAAGTAAATTGAGACTTTGAGAGCTTAAGCTAATTGTCCAGGGTCACAAAGCTAGGAATCAGAATCAGAATTTGAACTCAGGTATTCCTGAGATCCAGTCTATTACTCTATGTGCTGAGCCATTTTGCCCCTATCACAGAATCCACCTGCATGTTTAGTGCATGTTAATGAGATCTGGGGGAGCAGGGGTAAATGGTCATTTGAGATATGGGAATAAAGGTGGGTGATTCATTATATATTCATGAAAAGAACCTGGAAGAAGAGGAAGACTGTCTCTCTGTGTCTGATCTGGAACACCTGGGACAAGACTAAAGACTGGTTAACAGAAAACAGAAACTGTAGAAAAGTTAGTGAGCTTCTGGCTTCCTTTTATTACCCACTCATACCCGTTTTCTAGATATTTGTGGAGACTTGGGAGGAGAGAAAGGGAGAGTAAGGGGAAGATTGAAGAGTTTTTAAAGGGGTAAGTATTTTTTCATAGTTTCCAAAACTTTGGATTTGTAATTTCCTTGTTGCATCATTTATTATCTACACACACACACACACACACACACACACACACACACACACAGAGCTAGGACACTGCTCTGGCTGACTCACTCTCCTTCAGAAGTGTTTGCAGGCTTTACAGACAAGTGCAGGTCTAAGCTTGTCTCAGAGATTCCTACCCGATAGCTGTTCAGAGTGATGCCCAAGTCTTAATCAGCCACCCTTCCCCCAGTAGAAGACAGGAACCCTACTTGTTTTTCCTCTTCTGGGCAATTCCCTTCTAACCTTTTCCTCAATCATATGTAGCTGCAGTCCTTTCTAACCTTTTCCTCATTCATACATGGCTGCAGTCTAGAATTGCAATAACTAATCTGTAAACAGAGAACATCAGTCTTTCGAGGCTCAAATTTTTAAAAATCAAACAAAAATTACAGATATTTACTAAATACATGTTATATACACTGCAGCTAGGCCTGAGTTATAGTGTAATTATTTTTCTTGGTGGGTGAGGGGAGGGAAGGAAAAGATGTGAGTCCAGACCTGTAATTGATATAGGGAATGCCAAATGTAAACTCCTTTCACCAATGCAGATCACAACTCTTCTGTAATTTAGAGGTCTTTAAGAGTTGACTGGGACGGGGCAGCTGGGGGCACAGTGGATAAAAAGCACCAGCCCTGGATTCAGGAGGACCTGAGTTCAAATCCAAGCCTCAGATATTTGACACTTACTAGCTGTGTGACCCTGTGCAAGTCACTTAACCCCAATTGCCTCACACACAAAAAAAAAAGTTGACTGGGGCACTTTGAGTTTAACTAAATTGTCCATGATCACATAGCTAGTAGGTTTCAGAGGTGGGATCAGAACAGAAGTCTTTCTAATGCTAAGTAAGGCCAGCCCTCTATCCAATATGCCATACTACATCATGGGCCTAGAAACAATGAATTTTTGAGCTGGAAGGGATTGAAAAAAAATCATTTTGATGACCTAGGTCTAGACAGTACTTGCTTTCCACAGAAATCTAGAGACTTTTCCAAGCTCACATAGCTAGTTAGCATCAGATTTGGGAAATCGAATATAATAATATATTACTACTACTGCTGCTGCTACTGCTGCTGCTGCTGCTGCTGCCACCACCACCATTTAAATAGTGCTTCAGGGCTTTCTAAATGCTTTACACATATTATCTGATTTGATCATCACAAAAACCCTGGGAGGTAGATGCTATTATTACCCCCATTTTACAAATGAGGAAACTGAGGCAGAGATGAAGAGACTCGCCCAGTATCATACAGTTACCAAGTGACTTAGGTTGAATTTGAACTCAGGTCTTTCTCACTGTAGAACAGAATATGGGTCTCCTAAACTTTAGTCCTGTGTGTTTACCAGCAGACCATGTTAGTCTGCTGGTGACTTGCTGAACAACCCTAAACAAGACACTTAAACTCTTACCACCTCAAGTTTCCTCAACTATAAGATGGTGAGGTGGAATTAGATTGAAATGATTTAAAAAAAACATTTCTTGAAGGCTGTGTTATGTACAAGGTTCTGTGGTAGATATGTTATGGGTGATATATTTTAAAAAATTTTTAAGTATAACTGTCCCTGGTCTCAAAATCTAAGCCATCTCCAAAAGTATCCTAGTTTTCATATGCATTGAAGACTGTCCACTCCTGTGTTATAGACATCTTGTTTTTGTGAGAGATAGGGCTGGTGTTTTGCATAGTTGGGGGCTGGACAGACACACAGCCTTGTGATAAAACTGTTGAGCACCTACATGGTGTTGGAGAAAGAAATGTTCTTTTTGTTTCTCTTTTTCAGGGATAGGAGATCCTGGCTCTGGGGTGGCCTTGGCATTTAGAAAGCCCAGGTGAGGAAGCTTCTCAGTGCAAATCTGCAACCATTTGGCATGTTAGAGCCTCAGGGCTTTGCCTGAGAGGAGAACTAGCACCAGGACCAGGGAGGAGAATTAAATTTAGAAAAAGGAGTCCCAAGTCCTACTCCAAGGTACTCCCACCCATCAGTGCTCTTACACAATTCATTTCCTTTGGCCTCAGCTTCTTGTATGTAAAATGTCCTTGACTATCTCTGAAGTCTAATTATCTATGGTTAGAAGTGTTGACTTGGGGTTTTCATCCCAACTATTAAGGTGAATGCTGATATTGCATCACTTCTTTCTTTATTTATTTCTTTTTAAATTTTTTGGCAGGGCAATGAGGGTTAAGTGACTTGCCCAAGGTCACACAGCTAGGAAGTGTCAAGCGTCTGTGGTCAGATTTGAATTCAGGTCCTCCTGAATCCAGGGCCAGTGCTTTATCCACTGTGCCACCTAGCTGTCCCTGCAACACTTCTTTCTAAATGTTAGATTTCTAAATTCAATATTAAATTCCATTTTCAATTAATGTTAAATATTAAATGTCCAAATTTCGATTTACTGAGGATAAAGTCGTATTCCCTCCTTGTCATGAAAACCTGACTAATATGGTTCTCCCTGACATGTATTTCAGGGCCCACAGTCCCTGCATTACAGAAGGGTGAGGTTCTATTTAGCTCTCCTCCTGGGCCCATTCTGCATCTGACAGCATTAATCAAGACTGATAAAGAGACCCACTGGCGGATTGAATGACCCGATACACAAGGTCAGCAAACCAGGCTTACAACATTTGGATTATTTGATTAATAAACTAAAACACAGCAACATCATTAAAGAAGTAGCTGACTCAAGAGGATTCTGGTCTCCTGGAATAATAAATGACTGGCTGACCCGAAAAGCTTTAGTTTGCTTCACACAGAGACAAATTTTCTTTTCAGAGGAGCATTGATTCACTCATTCACTGGGGGACCAGGCAGAATTGAGTTCTTCCTGAGGCAGAGCTCGTATCCAACTCCAAATAACTAGTGACAAATGAAAGATTTAGACCCGGAATGGCTCTCGGAAACTGTTTAGCCTAAGCCCCTCCTTTTACAGATGAGGAAACAATGGGCTGATAGATTTGTATGCAGCAGTCTCAAAATTCATCCAGGTCTGCTACCACTTCACTGAAGTGATATAATCATATGCTGCTTACTAATGGTAAATCCATGAAAGTTATGCTGAGCTTTTTAGAAGTCGACATGAAGAATAACTAACCCCTCATCACAAGAACTCTTCCATCATGATCTCACTGATCTTGAAAATGTTCCTTCGTGGTAGGTGGTAAGCATTACAGATGTGAATCAAGGACAAAGAAAAGCAAAAAGAGGGTGGAGTGTCATGGAAAGATCAATGAGTACGGAATCAGGGGACCTGTATACCTGTTTCAGCTCTGTATCATCATAGATGAGTCATTGCATTTCTCTGGTCCTTACTTTCTTCAACTACAAGATGGGGGAGTTGAATTACATGATCTCTGAGGTCTTTCCCAAAGCTAAATCATTTGGTCCCACAACATAATGATAAGAGAGCAATTTTTGATATTTTGTTGAATCATTTCAGTCATGTCCAATTCTTCATGATCCCATTTAGAGTTTTCTTGGCAAAGATGAGGAACTGAGGCAAATAGGGATAAATAATTTGCCCAGGGTCATAGAGGTAGTAAGTATCTGAGGGCAGATTTGAACTCAGGTCCTCCTAACTTCAGGGCCAGCATGCTATCCACTGTACCACTATTTTAAACAAAATAATAGTTAATATTTATATAGTACATACTATGTTCTAGGCACTGTGCTGGGCACTATACAAATATCTCATTTTTTAATTTCCCTACTAACCTTTTCCCTCATTTATAAATAGTTACAGTCTATAATTGCAATAACTAATCTGCAGACAGAGAACAGCAGTCTTTCCAGGTTCAAATTTTTAAAAATCAAACATAAAGCACAAATATTTATTAACTGGTCATTATTTACACTGCAGCTAGGCCTGAGTTCTAGTGTAATTTTTTTCTTGGTGTGTAAGGGGAGGGGAAGAAATGATGTGAGTCCAGACCTGTAATGGATATAGGGAATGCCAAACATAAACTCCTTTCACCAATGCAGATCACAACTCTACCACAATTGAGTGACTTCAAAAGTTGACTGGGGGGCAGCTAGGTGGCACAGTGGATAGAGCACCAGCCCTGGATTCAGGAGGACCTGAGTTCAAATCTGGCCTCAGACACTTAACACTTACTAGCTGTGTGACCCTGGGCAAGTCACTTAAACCCAATTGCCCCCCCCCAAAAAGGAGTTGAGTGGGGCACTTTGAGCTTAAGTACATTTTCCGTGATCACATAGCTAGTAGGTATCAGAGGTGAGACCAGAACAGAAGTCTTTCTGCTGCTAAGGCCAGTCCTCTATGCAATTTGCCATACTGCCTCACAGCTTTTGCCTTAGTTTCCTCATTTGTAAAATGCACTGGAGAAGGAAATGGCAAACCACACCAGTATCTCTGCCAAGAAAATCACAAATGGGGTCAGGGAGAGTCAGACAAACTGAAGACAATAAACAATAAAATAGATTTAGAGATAGAAGGAACCTCAGAAGTCATATAGTCCAACCTCTTCATTTCGCAAATGAGAAACTGAAACTGAAGCCCAGAGAGGTTAGGTTACTTGTCCAGGGGTCAACACAAATCTTAACTGTCAGAGCTGTGATTGTAATTCTAGTCCCTTGATCCCTTGCTTCATGTTCTTTTCAGATGAATATTTTCCTTCCCAAGAATTTTTGTATTTTAGATGATGCTCATAAATGAAATGGGTTTATTTAAAGGAGCAAATGATATAACATTGGAGGAAGACAAGACCTTCGATGTCATCTAGAGTAAACTTCCACCTAATGTAGGAATCCCATCTGCAATATCCCTTATAAGTAACCACCTGGTTTTCCTGTGACCTTGGGCAACTTTCTGCACTGCTTCTTCCCTTCCTCTCGCTTTCATTGTCCAACCATTACATTGTAGGTTGTATGCATGCCTGTCCCAGGTCACTCTACTATACCACAGCAGCCCCACATGGAGGAAGCTCACTATGGGTCAGCAGACCCATTAGCTGTCCAAGAAGACCCTGACTCCGTCTTAGGTTCACTTGAAGCTAAAAGATTTTCATGGTGTGGCACAAGCACACTTTGTAACTGGCAAGAAAGTTTTGAGAATCCTGAAGTCTGAGGGGCTTGCCTCTATTTTTCCTGAGGATTTTTATCACTTGTTGCTGTTCACAAGCATCTTGAGAAAAATAGGAAGGATATAGATTCTACATTCCAACTGATTCTGAAGAAGAGGAATTCACAGGCAGTGGCTAGGTGCTAAAGTCCAAGAGCATGATCCCAGCCAATTGAAAATATAAATCATCCCAAACCCTCTGCCCTGGTTACATAAATCTTGATTTATGTACTAAAATAATGAACTGACATTTAGCTGAACTACTGGAAAAAAAATCCAGTTTGGGGGAAATTACCACCTCATTTATTAAGCAACTTGTTCCATTTGGGGTCCTAATATACTAAGCCCAAATCATCTTCCCTGTAATTTCCATCTATTAGCCCTAGATATTCCTTTAGGAACTCCACAGAACAAGTTTTCCCTTCTCTTCCAAAGGTTGGCTGTTGTGTATCTCTATGGATGGAAAGAAGCAAAATAGGTACTTATTAAGCACTTACTATGGGCAAAGTGCTTTGCCAATATTATCTCATTTGTTCTTCACAACAAACCTGGAAGGTAGGTTCTTTATTATGCCCTCTTTATAACTGGGGAAACTGAGGCAGAAAAGATTAAGTGGCTTGCTCAGGTAGTAAGTGTCTGAGACCAGATTTAAAATCAGGTCTTCCTGATTCCAGGCCCAGTGCTCTATTCATTGAGCCACTTAGTTGCCCTTAGATGTGAGGAGGGGAATTCCATATCCCATGACACATGGCAGAGGGCTTGGGTTGGGGAGGGGGAAGATATTGGGTATTTTTGTTTTGGGTTTTTTTTTTTTGTAGGACAATGATGTTTAAGTGACTTGCTCAGGGTCACACAGCTAGTAAGTGTCAAGTGTCTGAGTCTGGATTTGAACTCAGGTCCTCTTGAAACCAAAGCCAGTGCTTTATCTACTGCGCCACCTAACTGCCCCCTGGGGGGAGATATTGGGAAAAGAGGAGTGAAATCCTTTCTTGATATTTTTTTTTTTTTAGTGAGGCAATTGGGGTTAAGTGACTTGCCCAGGGTCACACAGCTAGTAAGTGTTAAGTGTCTGAGCAGGCTTTGAACTCAGGTACTCCTGACTCCAGGGCCAGTGCTCTATCCACTGCGCCACCTAGCTGCCCCCTTTCTTGATATTTTAAAAAATAATACCACATATACTTTCTTCTACTTCACCAAAAGATAAAACTAGCCCTTGCCTAATAACACATCAGTTATGCATCATTAGTGGCATAGCTATTTCCAATAAGCAGAGACTCTATGTGCTTGTGGGATTCTCCGCCCATTCTCTTGTTATCCTTTCTTTTATGATAAATGCTGAACATAGTTATCTTTTCATCTTTGAAAGACTGATCACTCTCTGACCTTATTTACAGGGCAAGGGATTTTAGCAAAGGGGGAGAAAATGCCACAGAGAACATTCCAATTTTCTGACATCAAATATATACACCCATATACATGCATACATATACATATACACATACTCACATATGTCTACATTTACATAAATATTCTACATCCAAAAAGGAATTTGAAACTAGGGAATTGGAAATTTTTCTCTTTCTTGTCAGCTCCTCCTTGATTAAGCTCATTTAATTTTCATTTTCATTTCTATATTTCTTTTAGGTTATTCATCCATCATACCTTTCATCCTCATAACTTTCCAACAGCTAAGTCTTTGTGAAAATCTTCATTCATTCCAATGATTTTTTTTCCAATTCAAACATTATGTTCCAAAAGTATGACCCAGACTTTGGCACCTTCTCTCTGCCATACTCATGTTGCATGAAACAGCTGGTAAGACAGTCCCTGTTCTTTTTAATGGTCCATAGAGAGGCTATTTCCTGACATTTTAGTGCCTGGAGAAGTTCCAGATGAATTTAGTATCAACTCTGCTCAAACTGCCCTCTGAATGAACTAGAACTCAGGGCCCCCCAACCAAGAGTTATGGTAGCCTTTTGATAGAATGTCCATGAAGTTCTTCATCCCAAACACATCAGTTGTCTCTGACAGATGCCCAGGTCAGTGCCCCCAGTCATTAACTGCTGGGAAACATTCTGAGGGAGGAAAAGCATACACACTGTGTACTTCTAATGATGGATTGGCCTCTCAATGAGTTGGAAGATTCAATTCAGTGAAAGATATGATAGTTCAAATGCAGGAACAAAATTCTCAAAATATTTTGTCGACTTGTTGCTTTGGGGACTTGTACTGCAAACAGAAGAAACAACAGTATATTAAAGGGAACATGTGGTATTGGGGTGGGGTGGAGAAGAGTAGGAACAAATGCAAAATGAAAAAAAACAAAAATGAGGGTTTTGAAGTCAATTCCATGGGCTTTGTATAGGCAGAATCAGAGTTCTTAATCCAGGATCCAAGGACCCCTGAGGGGCCTATTAACATGGATGCAGAAAAATATATCTTTATTCTCACTTACATCTAGCTGAAATTTAGCATTTCCTGCCATTATGAATGAAGGCAACAAACATTATTTGAGAAGAGGTCCATGGGCTTCATCAGACTGCCAAAGGGGTCCATGCTATATAAAAAAGAAAAAGATCTGCATTGCAATCTATCCTCCATCCAGCTTCCAAAGGTATTTCCCTAATGCATAAGTCTGACTGCACAACCCTCTTCCTTACTTAATAAATTCCAGTAGCTCCCTATTATCACTGGAATCAAATATGAAGTCGTTTGTTTTGCATTTCAAGGTTTTTACAACCTGACTGCTTCCTACCTTAATAATAGCTAACATTTCATATAATGTTTACTATGTGCCACACATTATGCTAAGCACTTTACAATGATTATTTCACTTGATTATTTGATCACAATGATTATTTCATTCCTTACAACAACCCTGGCAGGTAGGTGCTATTATTATTCCCATTTTACAGATAAGGAGACAGAGTTTGAATGAGTTGTTCAGAGTCACACAAACAGTAAATGAAGCTGGATTTGAACTCATGTCTTCCTGCCTCCAGGACTGGCACTCTAACCCACTGTACTACCTACATTCCATTCCCTTTCATACATTCTATGATCTGACCACTACTTGCTATTCCTCCACCCTATGTCTCATTGAACTGGTTGTTCCTCATGCCTGAAAGGCTCTTACTACTGACTTCAGACTTTTCGAATCCCTTGCTTTCCTTAATACTCAATTCCAGTGCCACCTACTCCAGGGGGTCTTTCCTGTCCCCTTCCCTGGCCATAAGTGCTTTCTCTTTTAAAGTTACCTTCCACCTACTCTGTGGTATTTTACATGTTATGATTTACGTTAATTGCCTCACCTATTAGAACATAAAGACTGTTTGTTTTGCTTTTTACCACTACTCATGTTGCTTAGTATAGGACCTGGAACATAGAAGTACTTACTAAATATTCATTGATTGATCTAGCCCTACATCTTCATTTTGCAGGTGAGGACAGAGGTGAAGTGACCGATGTCACATAGGTACTAAGTAGCAAAGTGATGATTCAAACCTAGGCTTTTGGACTCCAGTTCCAGAATGGTTTCCCCTACAATGGTGTGCAAGATTGAGACTTTGTAGAGGTAAGCACAATAGGCATATTCCGGAAAATCTGAACCATTCACAATATATAGGCTGCAAAGAATATATATGTAAGTCACATTTTTGTAACCTGAATCAATTTAAATGCCACATAGTACCTGGCTAGTTAATTGCTCTCAAGAGGATTCACTTTCTTCTGAAAAGTATAAGTTTTTGTATTTTGTATTTTGTGACTTTAAGTGCTTAAGTTTGGGAAAGTAAGGGGACAAAAAGACTGACATGGGAGGCGGCTAGGTGGTGCAGTGGATAGAGCGCCGGCCCTGGAGTCAGGAGTACCTGAGTTCAAATCTGGCCTCAGACACTTGACACTTACTAGCTGTGTGACCCTGGGCAAGTCACTTAACCCCCATTGCCTCACTAAAAAAAAAAAAAAAAAAAGACTGACATGACCAAAGATCTCAAGAGAAAGAAAATTCAAAGGCCTTGAACATAAGCAGATAAGATAACAGGGAAAAATTTAAAAACAAAAGGAAATATGGCCTTCATATCTAATAAAAAGAGTCTAGACAGTTATGAATGAATACCATAAAACAAAGGAAAATTATTTAACAGCTGATAAGACAGAGGACCCTGTGGATTTTGAAGAAAACGTGGAAACCAAAGGATACTTTTCCCGAAGAATTAAAAGAGAAATAAGAATTGTCAGAATGGATACATGCAAAACAAAGATCTTGGGGTCAAGATGAATAGAGACAATATAAGGAGTCCAAGTCTCCAAGAAGGATGCAAGTAGAAAAAAATACCTGAACTCTGTGATGCAAAAAATGATAGAAAGGAAACTGTCTAGAACTTCTGAACCCAGAAAAAAAGCTGACAAACTAAAGAATTCATAGACCATTTCCAGGGGGGAAAAAAGAGACTGCAAACTGACACATAGTGATTAAATTTAACAATTCCATTGAGAGGGGCAGCTAGGTGGCACAATAGAGAAAGCACTGGCCCTGGAGTCAGGAGGACCTGAGTTCAAATCCGGCCTCAGATACTTGACACTTACTAGCTGTGTGACCCTGGGCAAGTCATTTAACTCTCATTGCCCCGCAAAAACAAAAAACAAAAGCAAAACAAAAAACAATTCCATTGAGAAACAATAAATTCTGCAAACAACCAGAAAAAAGACCTTTAAATATAAAGTAAAATATACACCTAATTCTCATACCTTTAAATGTGAATGAATTAAACAAGCCAATAAAATGAAAAAGTGGCAAATTGGATAAGGAAACAAAATCTCACAAGTTCTTGCTTATACATTTAATAAACCAAGACATACACAGAATAAATTTTAGGGGGTTAGAAAAAGTTTACTGTACATCAAGTGAAACAAAAAACAAAAGGCAGGAATTGAAATCATGCTATTAGATAAAATAAAACAAACATTTAAAACACAAAAAGGATAAACAAGAAAACTGTTATGCTGAAAGGAACCACAACATAAACCTATATGTTCAAATGCCTTAGCATCTAAATTCATAAAGAGAATATTAACTGAGTTATAAGAATACATAGACCATAACACAATAGTGACAGAAGATTTCTGAGGAAATTTGGATCTTTATATAATAGAATTCTTTAAAGAAGGGCACACTTGTAATAAAGAGCCTTGTAAACTACAAAGTTCTAGATTAATGTCAAATATCTTCACCATTGTAATTATTATTGTATTACTTACTTTGGTTCTTTTATTACTGGAAATGGAAAAAAGCTTCTTTTAGTTCTCCATTAATTGAGTGTTATATTGAGTGAAAAGAGCACTGATTTCAAATCAAAGAACCTGAGTTCAAATAGTGGTTTGTGTTACTTTACTTCACCTCTCTGGGCCTCAATTTCTTCATTTGTAAAATGAGGGGAATGAACTTGAAAATCTTTAGTGTTCCTTCCAATTCTAAAACCCATTTTGTGTAAACTGTTTTAAAGTATCAAATATATACTATACCTTTTAAACTAAATATATGCTCTAATATATCTTTTATATATACTTATTTCTGTTCAAACTCAAGATAATCACTTACCTCTTTAAGCCTCAGTTTCCTCATTTGTAAAATAAGGTGAACATAGTGACCTCCAGGGTTGTTTCCAGCTCTTTGATCCCTCAACATCAACTGTGTTCTGAATCATGAGAAATAACATGGCTTCCTTGGTTTGAAAAAGTTCGCCCCTCAAGAATTTCTTGGGGTGGAGTCAAGATGGCAGAGGAAAGGTAGTGACTTCCCTGAGATCTCTCCAAGACCTTTCCAAATACCTTCAAATAATGCCATAAGACAATTCCTGGAGCAGCAGAACCCACAAAAGGACAGGGTGAAATCATTTTCCAGTCCAGACAACTTAGAAGGTTGGCAGGAAAGGTCTATTGTACCAGGGTGAGAGTGGAGTGCAGCCCCGCTCAGACCATGCTAGCACAGATCCAACTCCAACACAGACCCAACCCCAGCCACAGCAAACCAGGAGCAGGCTTTGGAAGACTCTGAATCAGTGGCAGAACTCATCCCACAGACGGTAAGGGGATCGAACAGTTGGCCAGAAGGAGATTACAGTGGTCTCTTTGATAGCAGTGAGGCAGGACTCTTTTTTTACCCATACTCAGGTTCAGGTCACAGTCTTGGGGGGGCAGTCCCAGGCAGGGGAGGAGCACAAGCACACAAGAGCTTGAAGCCATAGTGGAGCAGGCTTCATAGTTCTAGGGCAGAATAGTAGGCCTGTGGTTGCTTGCAGACCAGAGCACAGGCCAGGAGAGTACTAAACATACCTCTCCTTAAAGCATACTACCTTGGAAGAACTAAGAACTTACAAATTCCTAGAAATATCTAGGAGAACAGCTACTCAAACCCCCTGAAGCTTGGAACAGTGTGCCCTCCACCCTGGAAGCAGTGCCCCACTTTAACAGAGTTAAAAGTCAAGAAATAGGCTGGGAAAATGAGCAAACAGAAAAAGCCCCCTCTCCTCCAAATAAATTAATTTCTTTCTAATTTGGTGTAACAGGAAATATGGTGGTTGAGACTTCCTCACAGATGATGAGCAAGGAAGATTTAAATGTTGGGCTCATGCCATTCCTCAGAAAAGTTAAGGAAGGCATGACTCAATCAGCTCCTATAAATAATGCAAAGTTTCTAGAAATGAAGGATAGAAAACCCATGTTTACAGAAAAGAAAGCTTGTTCAAGCCCTTCGGTTTTATTTGTTCAATAAAACCCCAAGTTAATGAAACTAGAGAAAAGAAGTAAAATTAACCAAGAGAAGCATTAAAAATGCTTATATGAAACAATAACAATAAAATTTATATAACATCTTTAAATTTACAAAGCACTTTATATATTTTATCTCCTTTGACCCTCACAACAACCCTGTGAGGTAGGTTCTATTATTATCCCAATTTTATGGATAAGGAAACAGCCTGAGGCAGTTAAGTGACTTGCTCAGGGTCCCACATCTGGTAAGCATGTAAAGCCGGATTTAAATTCACAGCTTCCTAAGTATAACACTTAATCCTCTTGTCTATAGTGCTGCCTTTATATAATAGACGATCATAGTATTAGACAAAAACATTGACTCAATATGATTCTTCAAAGAGTTCATCAAGGCTGCTTTGGACTCGGTGATCAATGTAACGTTTAAAATTCTAGCTAGTCTGTCTAAAATATCTAATGAGTGGTTGCCAATAAATTATAAGCTTTAGCAAGAGTTAGCCTTTTAAGCATTTATTAAGGAGAATAAGAATTGGGTGAAGAGAAAGATTGAGAACAGATTTCTTATAGCATAGAAATTCTAGTCTTCCTAACCTCCCACCAAGCCAATGTCTCAAACCCCAAAGAGAAAGACCCCTCCACCAGCATCCACTTCCTACTTCGTGTTCTCCTCCCAGAAATGGGAGGCTCCTCAAGTTGACTGGCTGGAATGTTTTGCTAGACAGTACCTACGAGCAAACGTCGCTTCCTGACGCCAAGGAACTCGACGGCATGGCTTTCCCTTAGATGCCTTCTCCTCATGGCGGAGCTTTCCTACAGTAATGCTTCAGCAGGTGGCATCACTCCAATCATTACATGAAACATCAAAAATCTTAGCCCTTAGTTCCCCAAACCAAACAAATCTCAAGTAATATTTCAATACCCTCTAAGAAAAAAAACACCTTTCCTAATTTGTATGGAGTTGTGGATTAAGATATTGCTCTTACCACATACAGAATTAAGAAATTTTTTGAAGAATCATATTGAGCATGACTTTTTGTTCACAGGTGATTGTGCATTCAGTGCAAACTCTGAGGCTGAGTTCCAACAGAATAAGAATCAATTCTCTGCCACTTGTGCCAATTTTTGCTTGACAACACTAAGAAAACAGAGGTTCTCTACAAGCCAGCACCACACCTTGCTCACATGGAAAAAAATTAAATACTGTGGATAAGTTCACTTACCTTGGCAGTGTATTTTCCAGGGATGTCCACAGAGATGATGAGGTTGATGATGCATACATTGCCAGAACTAGCTCAGTAGTGTCTGGGAGGCTCTGAAGGAAAGTGTGAGAGAAGAGCTATTATGCTGCCTACCCAACTGAAGGTCTACAGAGCCATAGTGCTGACCTCATTATTTTGTGCCTGTGAAACCTGGACAATCTACCAGTGCCATGCCAGAAAATTGAGCCACTTCTATCTGAATTGTCTTAGGAAGATCCTGAAGATCACCTGGAAAGATGAGGTACTGAATAGTAAAGACCTTTCTTGAACTAAACTGTCAAGCATTCAAATTCTCCAATGGACTGGCCATGTTCAAATGTCAAATGTATGTTTGCTTAAAAGACTATTTTATGGAGAACTCACACAAAGCAAGTACTCACATGGAGGTCAATAGAAGTGATAAAAGGAAAAAAAGAAGTGATAAAAGGACACTCTGGAATCAATTGTGAGATATGAGAGACATTGGCACAGGACCACCTAGCATGGCATTCCCTCATCAAAGAAGATGTTGTACTGTGAGTGAAGCAGAACTGCAGTAGCTCAAAAAAAAAAAAAAAACCATGACATGCAGAAATTCAGAGGCATCTCCACTCCCAGTGTTCATGTGGATTATTTGTGCCTGACCTATGGTAAAGTCTTCTGAGTTCATATTGGTCTGATCAGCCACAGTCAGACACACTGGACCTTGACCCCAAAATAGTGATGTCATTTTGGTCTTCTCTGAGAATAAAAGACAACAACCAATGGTGAACATGAATAAGGACATAGTATAGTGGGACTTGCATTTGGAGTCAAGGACCCAAATTCAAATCTTGCCTCTATCAATTATTACCTGTGATACCATATTGCCTATGGTATCTTGACCTCAGTTTCTTCATATTAATAATCAGATAGATGAACTAGATATCCTGTAGATCCCTTTCAGCTCAGAATCTTTGATCCTATCATCATATGACTTAGACAAGAGGAACACAAGCTTGGCAAGTGTAAATGGGCTGTGAACACCATCACTAAAGAGAATAATTTTCTTTCATGACCACACAGACCCATAAACACAGACCACACACACACACACACACACACACACACACACACACACACACACACACACACACGGATTATCAAGGATCTATTATTTTAGTTGGTGCAGGAACTCTTTCCAACAACACAGTTCACAACCCATCTATAATTTAGTAGACTAGTCTTAGAGAATTAACAGAGATTAAGAGAAGTGACTTGTCCATTGTTGCATAGCTGGTGTTAGAGGTGAGATTTGAACACAAGTCTTTCTGACATTGAGTTTGGTACTATATCCATGGTTGCACTGCCATATACATATATATTACATGCATACATATATTATGTATAGATATAGTTATGGATATAAGCCTCTGGTTATATGGTGTGAAGAAGAAGGAAAAGGAGGAGGAGGAGGAGGAGGAGAAGAAGGAGAAGAAGAAGGAGGAGGAGGAGGAGGAGGAGAAGAAGGAGAAGAAGAAGAAGAAGAAGAAGAAGAAGAAGAAGAAGAAGAAGAAGAAGAGTTTATATAGTCCCTAAATATGTTCCAGGCATTATGTTAGGTGCTTTACAAATATTATCTCATTTAATGTTCATAACAACCCTGGGAAGTGGGTACTTTAATTATCCCCATTATACCCTGATTAAACTGAAGGCAAATGGAGTTTAAATATACTAGGTCAAACAGCCAGTTTGTCTCAGAATCAGGACATAAGTCAAATTGTTTCTAGCTTTGAGGCCAGTTCTCTATCTACTTTTCCCATGTAATGATACACATTTACTGAGTGGCACCCTGCCCAAGGCTTCTTCCTCAACTCCCATAAACACTGGCAAGTTGGATCCTTAAAGGACAGTGACTACTTCCCCTTTTAGGATTCAAGAGTTGAGGTTTTGGGTATTAGTGAAGAGCCCCCATCTGGTGTGCTTCCTACTAATTATCATCCCAGTAGATAGATAAATAAAGTATTAATTAAAAATTATTATGTCGCTGGTACTGTGCAAAAGTATTTTAAAATGTAGTATGTTAAAAACAAATGGTACAAAACATACCCCCCCAAATCAGGGCTACAGTTGTCCCTCAAATTCACAAGGCTTCTTAGGAGTGTAGGTTTGAATTTAGAGAGCATATGTGGCTGAATGGTAAGCTAGCAATTTCTGTTTACTGAAGTCTTTTTCTCCATTCTTGGAATCCTGACAAAGTTCCTCTTAAGTGTAGCTTGATATTAAACTGTGAGGGTCAGTACCTTTATAGAGTCCTGAAAGTATCTTTCAGCTTCCATGTGTGTTGTCTCCTACAGGTCCAGTCTTTTATAATTTGATCATAGGAGAGAAAGGGAGTAAAATTTCTCCCTCAACCTTATTGTACTCTAGTATAGGCAAAAGGGTATAGGTCTGCTGAAGGTGTTCTTGAGCCTGAAACCTCCCAACCTTTGACTTCTTTTATGCTTGACTCTGAGTGGATTTGCTATGTTATCCCCAGCCCCACTGGGCTTGACTAATTTTCTACAGCCAATCACAACTATTTCCTGCATGTCCCTCTGGTTTTATCCAACGATCAAACCTCTTCACACCTCCCAAATTTATGAGGGAAATGTTCACACCTAGTTTACTCCTTTGATTGATTGATTGATTGGTCCTTACTTGGTTATTTTAGTTTGGGTGGAGTCAAAATCTCATCCTATAATTAGGTGGGAGGGAAAGGGAGGAAAGATTTAGAGATGCTAGATTATTGCTGCAGGGAAGGAAAGAAACAAATAAATAGGTTGTGGGTTTTTTTAAGTTTTTGGAAAACTGAGTCAGCTATTGCAATGAAATGTCAAGTTCACATATTTATATTGGGGCTAAAAAGTCTAGGAAAGGGTGTGTTTAGAGGAAAAGGAGAGATTTCTGACTCAAAAGAGAGCTATTTATATTATAATCAACAATGGGTGAAAGGACCATTTTCGGCTTTTTACATTTTTGTTTGTTTTGCTCTAAAATATATAATTTATACAAATGAACTAGTGTGAAATTTAATACAAAATTTAAAAAGATACCATTGAATAGGATTAGTATGAACAAGTCTGCTGGGAAAGAGTTGTTTTCTTGGTAGGAAAATTAGAATAATTTTGGGAGATGTTGATTGGACCAGTCATAGCTTCAGTAGAAGGTGTCACAAGCTCAGCAGGAAATCTGTTATTCCACAATGCTTATTTTCCAATCTCAGCTCTACCTCACCTATGAGGTTTGATGTGAAAGATAAAATTTCCAAATATAGAGCAAGGTGTTGCACTTAAAACATTTAGTTCAAGTTTAAGCAAATCCCAAGTCAATTGAATCACAATGTATACAACAGTGGTAGCAAAGCAATGAGATAATAAGTTTTTATTAGATATTCTACCTAGCCATATTCTAGTTGGAACCTCTAGTGTTTCATGTTCCCCAAATGATTTCAGACATAAAAGCCTTAGAAGTTATTTTATTCAGCTTTTTCATTGATTATCTTGTCACATCAAGACCATGTTGTTGTTTTCTTTTATTTTGTGACTGACTATTCAATACAGTGGAGCTGTAATAGTTATCCAAATTTTAGAGAGTAGGAGTTCTGCAAACTCTAAACCTCAATCAGCACATTCATATGCATCTCTAACTTTAACCTTTGGATCATCACAAACCTGGATCTCTGAAATCCATTCCAAATTACAGAAGATATGCCCAAATGAAATCTTTTTGCTGCCATTTTGCTTTGAGGTGGCCATTGTATCATAAATTGCACTTGAGATGTATTTTAATCTACTGTTGCACTGCATTAAATTTTATGAAATGTACTCAATTCCTTCCTGAAGTTATAATGAAACAAGTAAACTGGTGCAGGGTAGTCTGGCTGAAAGAGAGATTTGATGGTTCTTTTTTTCACTAAATGAGAACATTGAATAAAAAAAAAGACCATTAGGGGTTGCAAGTGAAAATCTGAGAGAGGAGGTAAAAGTTTTTGAATGTGCTCCAGTGTTGGATCCATTCAGAAAACATTCAAAAAGGTTTATTTTTCTGAAAGCATCAGCTTTTCTTCTTTCATTCCATGCCCTGCTTTTTGCTTTTCAAATCTCACCTCAACAGCTATGTTCCTTCAACTAAAATAGTTCCATACTTTTGGAAAATTGCCACTGTGGGAATGTATTTGTTCAAAATGAATGTTTCACTGTGGAAAATACTGGGACATCCCTAATAAGACAGTGCAGACTTAGCCTGGTGATCTTTTTAGCAAGGAACTTTTCATGAGAAACAAAGGTCATAGCATGTTAACATAAAGAGCGGGAGTGAACATAGGGACCAGTCCATGGCAAAACCAGCCACTGGTTCCTTGACAAGACCAAAGGGGATAAAAAAGTTGCAATATTGCTAATAATATGAATGTAAATGGCCTCAATTCCGTAAGTTCTCATTGGTTAAAGTTCAGCGGGTAAGAATGCTGGCCCAATGAGGTCAAGGTCAAAAGTTGTCCCCTTTAGAGATCAGTTGGCTTCCTTTTGTTCCACAACCACAACCTTCATGTGGCTGACCCTCAGTTGGTGAGGAGAAGGTAACAGAATGTGATTAAGGCAATGAACACAAATCTATCATCACTTCTAGAAAAACAACTCAAAGCTCATGTCCCAGTATCCTCTTTGCTAGCCTGATGCAGACAATATGTTCTCTTTGGTAGCACAAACATAATGCTCGGTATTATATTCCTAGTGCTGCTGACATGCGCTGGACAGAATCAGCAGGTTCCAAGGAAGATACTACCCTGCCCCCTCCCTCCTACTCTGACCCCCTGCAAAACTCATATTCGGAATGGAGAAACTGGCCTGAGCTCCCCCATCCCCAGGGAAATAAGCCTCAGGCCCTGCCGTGCTGTGGCCACAACACCTGTAAGTTGACCTTCTCTCACCCTGCATGCCAGCTCTTCGCGGCTGAAGAACAGTGAGTGTGATTGCCATTTGTGACTCATTCAACGCCACATTTTGTGTTCAAAGCCTCTGAGGCTGGGAATCAACAAAGGAATATGTAAAGAAGAGGCAGCAGCAGCCCATGGTCCATATGCAGCCCACAGAGTGTGGCTGAGAAACAAAAATACAATAAAACACAGATGGCATTTGAAAGCCAAGGCAATACACTGATGACTTTGCTAGGCTAACATGGGCCTTCTTCTTCCTTTTTTTTTTTGCTGGGCAATGAGGGTTAAGTGACTTGCCCGGGGTCACACAACTAGTAAGGTCAAGTGTCTGAGGCTGGACTTGAACTCAGGTCCTCCTGAATCCAGGACCGGTGATTTATCCACTGTACCACCTAGCTGCCCCATAACACAGGCCTTCTTGACCCACGATTGCGACTGTGACACTTTTTGCCCATTAAGTTCTTGCTTTTCCTCAATGTTTTCCTAATGATCAGCAAAGAATGAGCAAACAGCCCCCAAATCAATGGGTCAGATATAACAGCTCAGTGAACAAGGAGACCAAGTTCTTGAGTTCTTACAATAACAATACAGAACAACAGGACAGTATCTTGGGCCAGAACTGGATATTCCTGTTACTCAGGGAAGCTGTGGAGTTACTTTTTCAAATAAATTAACCCCTAGTGGTGAAATGTTACAAACCTCAAGGTTGGATTGTAAAGGACTTTAGTGTTTCAGTGCATAGTCATTCATGACAAAGACCATCTCCCCCCCCCCCCCCGCCCCAAATTTCCAAATCCCTGGTAAACTTCCTTAGGGTAGAAATTATACTGAGAATTCCAGGTCCTCATGTGCAGTGGGAAAAGGACAGAATTTGGTGTAGGAAGATCTAAGCTCCAGTTCCACTGTCTTTAAGCAGTCCTTTCCTGGTGCCCTCAAATGTTAATGCCATCCCACCTGTCCTCTCTCTTTTGCTCTGTACATATCTTGTACGTGCCTAGTTATAGGTATGTTTCTCCCCATTAGAATGTGAGTTCCTTCTAATCATCCAACAAACATTTATTAAGCACCTACTATGTGCCAGACACTATGCTAAGTGCCAAATAAACAAAAAGAGTCAGACAGTCTCTGCCCTCAAGGAGCTTACAATCTAATGGGGGATACAACATGCTAATAAATATATATATGAAGCAACCTATATACAGGATAAATAGGAAATAATTAAGGGCAGATACTGCTCACTTGACACTGGAACTAGTTCTCATGCTGCAAGGCTTCATCTTCTAATTAGCATATTCATCCTAGAACCTCCAATTTCAGGAGAAGGCCCAGGCCAAAGATGTCTCAATCTCTGTCTGGACTGGACTGATGACTCATTTCCACAAGACTTTACTATGCCCCTCTCATTTGGATACCTTCTCTTCCCTTGTTGCTGTTGTTGTTCAGTTGTTTTTCATTCATGTCCGACTCTTCATGGCTGCATTTGGGGTTTTCTTGGCAAAGTTACTGGGGTGGTTTGTCATTTCCTTTTCCAGCTCATTTTACAGATGAGGAAGTTGAGGCAAATGGGGTTAAGTGACTTGCTCACAGTCATACAGCTACTAAGTGTCTGAGACCAGATTTGAACTCAGGAAGTCAAGTCTTCCTGACTCCATGCCCAGTGCTCTATCCACTGCGCCACCTAACTGCCCATACTATGTACCATCACCCATGATTTTTCCACCCTTTATGTGTTGTCTTTCCTCATTAGAATGTAAGCTCCTTGAGAGCAAGGACTGTCTTTCATTTCTATTTGTATTCTCCAGTGCCTAGCACATAGTAGGTGCTTAATGAATACTTTTTGAATGATTGGTTGACTGAGTATAAATTACATAGTAGTTGCTAATTTTCAACAGTGGAAGCAACTCTACCCTAGGAGTTCCCTCCGCTGGTGAAATGCCAGGTCTAAACCCAAATGAGAGAAAACAAAACAAAACAAAAGACAGTGAACTTCAAAGTGAATAGTAATGGATCCTGGAAAGAAAGACTTCACACTGTGAGTAATGATTCAGAGTGTTTTTGTTGTATAAAATGGACACAGCCATAATTTCCCTCCTCATGCCACACATAGGGGTTGCCAAGATGAGAAATGGATCATCTGTCTTTTTTACTATTCCTGTTTCATGTTGCTTAGTTATTAAGAAGTGACTCAAACTGTGTACCTAGAGGATGGTTGCAAGCTGTTTTCATCTGTCCAATGAGGTAAGAACAAGAGGAAATGGCTTCTATTACAGCAAAGGAGATTTAGATTGGATGTAAGAAGGAATGTCTTGACAGTACTTAATAGTGGAATGAAGTCTGTGAAGCATCCTTCAAAATACAAGGAAAGCTCATCTGGCTGAGGTTCAGGAAGATGGGGTGGAGGTGGGGGTAGATACTTTTTAAGTCTTTGCTAATCCTAAGGTTCTACATCATTATAAAAAATCCCTCCACAGTTTGGCTGGACTGAATGATGAGCAAAAATTTAAAGGAAAATCTTAAGCTCTTATTGCTTAAGTCTAGATGCACTTATGAATGTGTTATGTGCACTGGTCAATTAACAGATACTTTGAGGGCTTACACAAATGGACAAAATATGGTACCTAACTTCAAGGAAATTATTCTTTATGAAGAAAGAAAAAAAGAGAGTCTTACCTCTACCTGGATTAATAAAGAGTTAGTAGGACTAGACATATGTGTGGAGTGGAAGCCCTGTGAGAGTAGGGATTATAGGTTCATTGACTTAAAGGTAGAAGAAACCTTAGAGGTCATCTACTCTAGCTTCTTCATTTTTCAGATGAAGAAACTGAGGTTGAGAGGGGTAAACTGATTTGTCCAAGGTCACACAGATGGTAAGTAGCAGAGCTGGTCTTGCAAATATATCTCCTCTAGTGCATATACTGAGTGCAAAGAAAGGTTGTATGAATGAATGAATGAATGAATGAATGAATGAATGAATGAATGAATGAATGAATGAACAAACTTAGTTGGAAAGCTCATAAATAGAAGACACCCTTCCCCGCTTCACTAACTGGTATGACACAATCACCTTACACAATATACCATACTTACAAGCTAAAATGAATTGATGTGGAAGAAACTGAGTAAGCTTCCTGATTAAAATCTCAACAGTTGCTTTACAATAATCACAAGGGTAGTTCTCCTGAGAGATGATATTGTACTTCAGAGTACAAATTAGACTTGACTTTCTGCCAGTATTGGGGAATCTTCCCTTTAATACCCACATATCGATGAGAAAATCCAAAACTTGAGGGATAGAACATGTATTGACTGATGGAACTGCCAACCAATCATTTCTCAAGAACACAGAGAGAATTATCAATGCTTTCCAAGTTCTCTGCTGATGTGATTCATCCAAAATCCTGACTGGATTGTATAAATACTGCAAAAAGAGCTGTTTACATTTTCAGATAGACCACATCTGTTTGTGCATTATGCAAATTAAGGCAGCTTCTTTTTTTCAGCAAATGGCCTGTTTCCTCTAGGTTTCGCCCATGTTAAAGGCTTTTCTTGGTCTTCCTGGAATAATTCCTAGGGATAAAGCAGTAATTAATCTAAGTGGCTTCCCCACCTCTGATTTCTGAAACAAATTACAGAATCTTTGAGCTAGAAGCAACTCTTACATTCATCTGGTCCAATCCTCATCCCTACAGGAATCTCTTCTGGAACATCAACCTTTTTCCTATATTAGATGCTATGGCTTGCTCCAACAGGCACCTACTTCTTTCTAGATCTGAGCTTTGAGAAGAAATAAGATTTCTCTATCTTCCTCTGCCCCAGCATTATCAAAAAGCTCCTAAGTTGCTAATCAATGCCTGCAAAATATGATACTCATTTTTCCAAAGATCTCAATTTTTATTCTTTTTGAATCAATGATGTTTGTCTTTCCTTGTTATAAAACAATAGGTTCGTGATATATTGTTTGACAATAGTCTTGACAAAGGAAAAGAGCGAATCCCATTCACAGACATTATTCGCAGGCCCCCAGATAAGCGATTTCTTCTGAAAACTTCTCGGAATTCAGAAAATAAAACATCTTCTGGTAAATTCCCTGAACTGTTATCCTGGCTCTCCTACTCCCTCATTGGGGAATAACCTGATGAGGAAGAGATCTGCATTTGTGATAAAGAATAACTCTTTTCCTGTACTAATGACCTCCAACTGTTTAGACAGAGACAGGCTTCCACAATTGGTTGGTTGGTGGTGATTTCATCTGCACATCTGGAGTGATTTACAATTATGACCCAATGGACTGACTTTCTTATTTGTGTGTGTGCGTGTGCACACACATACACACACACACACACACACACACACATTTTTCCCTTTGAACTGGTGCCTTTGGCTTTGGTGCTACCCTGAGGTTCTATGTGAGAGCTCAGATGCTCTTGATACAGTCTATGTTTTCTCCCTGAACTCATTCCTCATTATTTGCCTCATTGGGTCAAAGTACTCACATTTATAGAGATCCCAATACTCTAGTTTTAGTATTACAAGTGCAGATAATAATAATGTGCCTTAATCTTTTAATCTCACTTCTTCCTCCAGGGAATTAGTATGAGCATAGGGATACATACAAATGTATTCCTTCTTATGAGCCCAGACTACAGGGTTGTATAAGGATCATGTTGTGAGGGAATATGCCTTCAGAAGCATGGGTTGGTCTTTAGCAATAGGTTTTGACTATTCTTTTGCCAGGGGCCCAGATGGGAGGTAAAGCCATACATTAATCATAGAATCACATTAGAGATGGATAATCACCTGGCTGGATTCCTTCATTTTACAGGAAAGGTAATTTTAAGGAAACTGAGTTTAAGGAAGGCAAGTTAATGGCAGAGTAGGACTTTTGACTCCAAGTTCAACACTCTTTACACTGGTCAGACACTACCTCCCCAGCCTCAGGGCATGCACCCAGACTGACCTCTTACTCCAAGATCCCCCCTAAGTAAGGGAAGCTGTAAGTAATCTGGCTCACCACAGCCATGCACACTACCACCCACTTTTCCATCAGTTCTTCCAAATTCCCTCCTACATTCCTTGTCTTCTTTCTCAAACCTGACCGACTTATTCAGGTCCCTAGTCTGTACATGTTACCTTGGGTAGCATGGGCTCAGATAGAAAGGTGCCTGTGGGTGGGTGGTCACCCTAGCAGGTGCTGCAGAATGGAAGGTATTGACAATTGAATTCCTATGCAGCTTCTCTCTGGAGGCTTCACTTGTTCTCCTGAAATCAGTTAGGATGCAAAAAAAAGGCCATCTGGGAATTTTGGCACATCTTGAGTTTGAGCCTTCATTCCTTTCTGCATGGTGGTTTTATCTAACCCAGGACCATAAATAACTGTCAGGTTAGGCCCAGGCGTGCAAATGTTACTGTACACCCATTGTGAAAGCTCCCTTTCATGTGGGCATCCTCTGAAACCAGGCAGCCCCATTCCTGCACCCTCAGTTACGCCAAGCCCTGTTCCAACCACCCTCTTTCGGATGTGCAGTTTGTTGTGAAAGACAAATGACCTTAGCTATTAAAGGCAGTCTTGTTCTGAGCTTGCCTAGTAGTAGCATTGTAATGGCTCCTTCCCTGAACACAGTACTTCCCCATAGTTGAGAGGGGGAGGGAGAAAGCAAAGATACTGAGAGAGGGCAGAACTTTCCCCTTTTCTCACTTTTTATAGGTCAGTGTTACACAGCTTTGGAGTTGTAAGGGTAAGTCCCAGGGATGCATCATCCTCTTTTCTCCTTTAGTAACAAGGGTTACAGCCACTGAATTTTGTCTTGATTGGTCCACTCCTACTCCTCTTTCTCCCATTTCTTGCCATGATCAATGAATAAATATCTGTTGAACATCTAGTATCACTGAGGCACCGTGCCAGTTTCAGGAAGAGTTCTACTACTAAGGAACTCACTTTCTAAATGTGGAAATGAAGTATTTGTAAAGAAACGAGTAACAAGAAAAATTCAGAGAAACTTGGGAAGACTTGCTTAAACTGAGGCAAGTAAGTAGAGCCAGGAAGGGAATTTACAGAATGTAAAAAGAACAACAGCATTGAAAACCATACAAATGACTGGTCAATGTAGAGATAAACTGTGCTTTTTTTCTGTGTGAGGATGGGCACCTCTGGATAGAAAGAGGGTAGAACAGAGATGCGGAATGAGGTACACATTGTCAGACATGGTTGGTGGGTTGATTTGTTTTGCTGTACTTTTTTTTGAAACAGGGAAGAGTTTTAATTAATTATATTTGTATGTGTTGGGTGCGGGGAGAGATCATTTGGATATGAGAGGCAGTATAATATAATATGGTAGAAAAAACACTGCATTTGGAGTCAGAAGACATAGCTTACAATTCTTACTCTGCCATTGACTACCTATGTGCTATTGAGCAAGTCTTCAGGTCTCAATTCCTTTGTCCAAAACCTGAGGAAATCCACCTGGATGGCCTGTCAGTTCCTACCTCTGATATTTTCTCACTTTCTTCATCTATGAAATGAGGATGTTGGACTTCATGGCCTGCAAAGTCCCTGCTAACTTTAAATCAATGATCCTTTGTCAGCAATTTTTTAAAGAGCATCAATAAAATATTTTAAGGGGCTAAGTCATAGAAATATGAAAAGTTCACCAACAATAGTATATGATGTCAGAAGTCCATCTTGTAATATGGCATCCTTTCATTTGCATCCAACAAATCTTTCTTCATCACCTACCATGTGTAAGACACCATCTGACACTCCCTTCACCCCATTGGCCCAACTCTTCCCAGCAAATCCTTTATGTCTCCACACTGCCCTGTTGTCACAGTGAACATACTCAGCTGGTTGCAGCACTGAGTTAGGTGGCCAGGCCCAAGGAGTGGGAGGTGTTAAAAAAAGCCTTTCTGAAGAATAGCTTTTGATGCCACCTTTATCATCCCTTACAGCATAAGTCAGAACCCAGTGATGTCTGCAGCAAGTTACCATACCTGAGGTCCTGAGGAAATTGCCTAGTTGTCTATGCCCCCTGCTCGGTGGAGGTTCACTCAGACATTACCAAAAGGCTTTCTTTCCCCCAAATCTCTCTATACCTGCTGGGCCATCTAGTCATAAGCCAGTCTGTTTAATAGCAATCAGGCTTGAGTTTTCTGTATGAAGTTCATGTGGTAGGCTTCTTGTTGCTTCCATTACTCACCAGGTATAATAACCCCGGGCTCAATTAAGTTCTGGGTTCCACATATTGAGGACATTAGGGGCTGAAGGGCATCCAGAGGAGAGCAATCAGGAGAGTAAAGGACTTCAAGTTCATGTCTTATGAGGTCAGTTGAAGGAACTAAGGAAGAGAAATTTAAGGGAGGCTGTGACAGCTGTTTTCAAGTATTTATAGGGCGGTCATATGGAAGGGGGATTATACTTGTTCTCCCTTCCTCCCAGGAGATAGAATTAGGAGCAAAAAGGTTGGGTGTGTCTGAGAGGCAAATTTAGTATTAATGATGGGGAAATGTTCCTTAATATCAGAGTAATCCCAAAGTGGAAACAGTCTCCTTGGGAAGTAGTGGGCTGTCCTTCATTGGAAGTCTTCAAGCCTAGGCTGAATAATAACTTACCATATTATAAAGGCAAATTGCCGGGGCAGCTAGGTGGCACAGTGGATAGAGCACCGGCCCTGGAGTCAGGAGTACCTGAGTTCAAATCCGGCCTCAGACACTTAACACTTACTAGCTGTGTGACCCTGGGCAAGTCACTTAACCCCAGTTGCCTCACTAAAAATAAATAAATAAATAAATAAATAAATGAATGAATGAATGAATGAATGAATGAATAAATAAATAAATGAATAAATAAATAAATAAATAAAGGCAAATTGCCCTGCTTCCTGTTCTTCACAAACAGAACATTACATCTCCTGTCTCCATGTGTTTGCATTGGTCATTCCCCATGGCTATAATGCACTCTTGCCATACCTCTGCTTCATAGGGTCCCTCTCTTCTATGGAGATACAGCTCAAATATTATCTTTTTTTTTTCTTTTGGTGAGGCAATTGGGGTTAAGTGACTTGCCCAGGGTCACACAGCTAGGAAGTGTCAAGTGTCTGAGGCTGGATTAGAACTCAGGTCGTCCTGACTCCAGGGCCGGTGCTTTATCCACTGTGCCACCTCAAATATTATCTTCTAAATGAAATCTTTCCTGATCTCCCCAGGTGTTAGTACCTTCCCTCTCAAACTACCTTGTATTCACCGTGCATATTTCTATTTGTTAATTTTCTAGTTATGCTATGTGTCTTATATGTACTTGTGTTGCCTATTATAATGTAAATTCATTTCAAGTTGAGATTGTTTCATTCTTTGTATTTTTAGATCTCCAGCTCTTAGCACAGTACCTACCATTTTGTAGTTGTCAATTGATGAGAAAATAATTCAAAATGACTCAGATTGGACAAAAGCATTGGGAAAGTGTCAATTTACTCAGTTTTTTCTCCTTAGTTCTGTCTTTCTTTATCTCTTTTCTCTAAATTTTGTTTATAAAATGATGAAATCTCAGAGTTTACAGGGATTTCAGAGTTCTTCCAATCCAACACTTCACTAGAATTGTCTTTATGAAGGTTCCCGACAAATAGGCATTCAGTCTCTCCTTGAAGACCTCCAATGTTAGGGTCTTCTGACTAACTTTTAAAGCAGCTCATTCCATTTTGGGGCAGCTCTTATTCAAAAAAGTTCCTTCCTTATATTAAGCTGAAATAGAACTCTTTGTAACTATTACCCACTGGTCTTCACTTGACCTCCTGGAGCCAATCTGAACAAGTATAATTCTATTCTATGTGACCATCAGTCAAATATTTTAAATGTACAGAACATATCTATTCCGTTAATTTTTTTCTGTTCTAGGTGAAACAGTCTGAGTTTCTTCAACAATCAATGCATGGCATGATTTAATCTCCTCTCACCAATATTGTTCACCCTCCTCTCATCTTCATTTTGACAATTTCTTTCCTAAAAATTTAGTCTCTATTATTCCAAATGTGGTCTGACAAGGGCCAAGTATAACTAACTGTTGCCTCCCTCACTCTGGACCAATCCTTATTGCAGCCTGATATTGCCCTAGGTTTTTTGGCTTCTACATCACACTGCTGATTCATATGCAGGTTACCAAAACCCACAGGTCATTTTTCCTAGGAACTAAAGTCTGGCTTCATCTCCCCCACCCTTACTTGAGATTTTTTTTTAATTCCAAGCATAGAGCCTTATATCCTGTTACTAACTTAGGCTAAAACAATTTGTAAGTGGCAGAGATGTGATTCAAAATAATCTCTTCTGGCCCTGGGTTGTATGCTTTCTATAAAACTGTACACTTACTCTTGGTGGTTTCAACATGTGTGCCACTCTGTGCACAGACCTGGGATGCAGCCACGTTCAGGACCTCATCACCATATCTCTCAGGGCAGTTAGCAGAGATGGAGAAAGTACAAGAAGGTACAAATAAATCCATAAGGGCTGGGGGGTGAGGCTGTTAAAGGATAAAGAGAAAAGATAAGGACTTCATTTTGCAAAAGATGAAGGTTATAAAGCTTAGCCTCAAAATTTGAAAAATCATGCATCTCTGGTCAGAATACTGCTCATTCATTGAAGCTTCAGAGAGACAGACTAAGAACAAAGGGAAACGCTGCATTGCATCGTAATAATCAACAGGGAATCTATTATGCTAAGAGGTAGTACAGTCTAAAAGCACTTGAAGAGGGATGGAATGTGTGCCTGGACCTTTGATTTCATCCAAAAACTCCTAGCCAGAAAAGTCCCTCCATTGATGCATCAATTCATCTGGAATGAGTGAATGAAAATAGCCTTTGTTACAGTCTCTATGCTAATGGAAAGGAAAAAGCATTATTATAGTGCCTGCTATGTGCCAGGCATTATGCTAAGTGTTTTTTACAAATGTTATCTCATTTGTTCCTCACTGGGAGATAGGTGCTATTTTAGAGTTGGACACTCATTTTAGAGTTGAGGAAACTGAGGCAAACAGAAATTAAGTGACTTGCCCAGGGTCACACAGCTAGTGTCTGACAATGGATTTGAACTTGGGTCTCCCAAACTCCAAGCCTAGCACTCTGCACTGTGCCATACATTGCCTCTACTAAATTGAAGTAAAACACCCCTATCCCTCCAGAAACTCATAGGAAAAGACAACACATATAGGGAAGTAGAGCCAGCCAGGGGATAATTTGGTTTGGGAAGTCACAACATCCCTGTGGGTAGAATCATAGGCAGGGGTGCACTGGCAAATGTCAGCTTTCCAAAAATAACCCAGGACACACTAAGTTTAATCTACTTTCTTAGTATTTTCTCTGCCATTTTATTAAGTCTAGACAATCAAGAAAAAAATAATAAATCAAGTTAGTGTTTGCCTAATTTCTGAGGTGTAAATTCTTACACTGAAAAGTTAGCAATCAGGTTAACTCTGTAAAAGGTGCCCACAGAACCCCTCTGGTCATGGGATGATTTATTGACATGTTCTTTCACTGCTATCAAATGGTAGCTTTCATTTGATCATTGTTCCCAGAGCTAGAAGCAAACCTGGGCAGGGCTGTTACTACCAAGCTGGTTGGCATTAAGAGAATTGTAGAGCCAACCATGTCACTCTTCTACTCATTAAATCCCACTGGTGGGGCAGCTAGGTGGCACAGTGGATAGAGCACCGGCCCTGGAGTCAGGAGGACCTGAGTTCAAATCTGGCCTCAGACACTTAACACTTACTAGCTGTGTGACCCTGGGCAAGTCACTTAACCCCAATTGCCACACACACACAAAACCACTGGCTCCTTATTGGCTCTAGGCTAAACATATAAACAAGTTTATTTGGATTCCAAAGCCCTTCACAAGCCATTTTTCTCCAGCCTCATCATCCATTACTCCCCTTCCTACAATCAATGGCCCAAATAAAATGCTTTCTCTGTTCTTTCTACCATCTCTCATCTCCATGCTTCACACTGGTCATCTCTCATGTTGGGGATGCACTCCCTCCTTAGTGCTAATTCTTCCTTCAAGACACAGCTTTCACAGCTAACAGCTATACAAGCCTTTTCTGATCCTAACTGCTAGTACGCACCCTCCTTAACTCCCTAGCATTTAACCACTTTTCATTTATTGTGTATTTATTCTATTTATATTTATTCAATGTTGTCTCCCTTGATCGAATATAAACTCCCTGAGAATAGAAACTGTTTCGGTTTGGGTACCTTTATCCTCAGAGTGCCTACCTCCCAGAGATATTGTAAGAATAAAATGAAGTCATGTATACATATGTAAAACCATTGCATAAATACTTCTACTTATCACTTCTTTCTCTGGATGCAGATAATGTCTTCCTTCATATGTCCCTTGGAGTTAATTTGGGTATTTATAATAGTCAAAATTATTTAGTCACTCAACGTTGTTCTTTTTTTTTTTTTTTGCAGGACAATGAGGGTTAAGTGACTTGTCCAAGATCACACAGATAGTTAGTGTCAAGTGTTCAGTTGTTCTTAAAACAATATTGTTGTATACAATAGGTTCTTAATAAATGCTTTATGATTAATTGATAAATTGATTGATCCTGGCTATCCAAGGTCCTCTTTTGCTGCACTACACCTAGACTTGTGCATCTAGGCAAAGGGTTGGCAAAGTCAAGTGTTTGCAAAAACCAGCCTGAAGTCTAATGCAGCCTACCAACATTTTTGTATAGCCTGCAAGCTAAGAACGGCTTGCACATTTTAAAATAAAGTATTTCACACATTATTAAAATAATTAGATATGTTAATATTTAATATTAAATTATTTTAAGATGTAAAAAATATTCTTAGCTCATAGGCAATATAAAAATGGGTGGTAAGCCAGATTTGGCCCACTGGCCAGATTCTGCGACTCCTACCCTAATTTCGAACAGATATATCTGCCCTTACTACAAACATTAACCTTCCTTTCATCCAATATCTTTGTGGCCTTTCTCTATGTCAGGTGATAATCAATCTGATAACCTAAAGTATGAAAATGGGTATTAAGTTGCTACCCACATCCAATGCAGATCAATACTTTCTCTGCTATTTACAGGCTTAGAGAACTCCTTTAGACAAGGAAGAGATGAAAAGACTTGTCCAGGGTGACATAATCCAGTATGTGTAGGAAATGGCCCTTGAACTGTAGACCTCCTTTTTTCCAAGACAGGCTCTCTATCCGCTGTGTGACAATGTCTCTACTAATGAAACAGTAAGTATGAGTACCTATGGTGTGCCCTTCACTGTTCTAGGCACAGTGTTAGGGACATACCTGATTCTCAAAGAGATCACAGTCTGGTCACGAAACTCAGAGTAATACAAGTCAAGCAAGCATGAATAACAGAGCCAAAGCTAGGACTTCTCATGCCTGGAACAAGTTCAATTTCGGTTGGGAAGACTTTGGGGAAAGACCTTGTCCATCAGGATACAAGACCCTCTGAGAGGATATACTTGAGGACTCAGCTACCTAGTAGGGGGAAATAGAGACCCTGAATTACTTCCCTGAACTAGGCCACTACTGGGGAGGCCAGGGCCAAGGAAGAAAACAGGGTAAGACCATCCAGGGAGGAGTTCACCAGAGGTATAGTCACTGAAGTAGAAAACAAACCCTATGGCAGTTTCCTAATTTTACTAATCATTCTTACTAACTAGGTGCTAAGGCTGGTTGTTTCTGCCTGCCAAAGTAGGAGTGTTATCAATACCCTCTAAATTTTGTCACACTGATACAAAGCTCTGGTGCCCCTACCTTAGTTATAGATCCAACAAATTATTTAAGATAGCCAGACTCCATCCAGTGAATTTTGGGTCACACCAGTGTCACTGGTTGGTTGAGCTGTCAATTATGATTAGAACAGGAAGGGATTGTTTTAATTGATTGTTACATAGTACTTAGCTGATGAGTTCTCTTATTGGGACTACAGTATGATGGTAGACAGGTTGCTTTACTTTAGTACCCCAGTTTCCTCATCCAAAAGGCTAATAATTTGTAAGGATAATTAGTATAAAGCAAACTTATGTGATCTGTTAGAGGAACAAAAAAAACCACACACCTTGTTATTTTAAGTCCCAAACATCCCATGGAAGCACATTCATCCATCCTGACTTACTAGATAATCTTTCCCATGTTTGTTTTCGCCTTTGTTCTTTTAACTTATTTCCTATTCCTCTGTTCTCTTCCAATCATTTCCACTGAGATGATTCCAGTTCGGTAAGCATGGAACCAGGAAGACCAAATTCTAGTCTTTGCTCTCTGGCAACATATGCACCAAATGTAACAAGGCAACACTAAATTTAGGAAAGGGCACACATGGACTGGTGGGCTGCTTATTCATTTATTTGTATTAAAAGCAAGACACAACAGAAAACAAAAACAAACCTTCAAAGCAGGATGTAATAGAATTCTGCACAATAAACAACAGAAATGGCTGACATTAACATTAACACTTCAAGGTTTACAAAGTACTTTCCATACATCGTCTCCTTTGAGACTATTGTGGTATGCACACTGAACTTTACAGATAAAGAAAATAAATCTGAAAGAGACTGATTCGGGGCTGCTGGGTGGCATAGTGGATAAAGCACCAGTCCTGGAGTCAGGAGGACCTGAGTTCAAATCCAGCTTCAAACATTTGACACTTACTAGCTTTGTGACCCTGGTCAAGTCACTTAACCCTCATTGCCCCAGAAAAAGAGAGAGAGAGAGAGAGAGAGAGAGAGAGAGAGAGAGAGAGAGAGAGAGAGAGAGAGAGAGAGACTCTTCCTTACTCCCATAGAAAGTATTTGAGGCAGGATTTGAATTGCCATGTATTCCTGACTTCCATGTATGTCCAGATTCTTTTTTACTACACCATGATGCCTCTCAAATGCAAACATATAGTAGAAACATCCCTGAAACACTCGTGCTGTCTATAGTTATTCCTTCTGTACATCACAACTTTCCCCATTGCAGTTTTGATATATCAAGAGTTGACATAAAAATTAAATGCGAATTTGGAAGGAATTTTGCAGAAGTTACAGATGACATGTAAAGGCTAGCAGAGGACACAGAAATAAAGTATAGAAACTGAAAATTGCATAGAATATATGTATAGTATTGTATAACATTGACATATTTATCTTTTAAAACTGTAAACATCCCATCAAAGAAAAAGAAAAAAATATCAGACTTCTTTTCTGGGACAAAGGGAAGGCCAAAAATTTTTCTTATATTTTCCAGATCACAGGGGTGCCATGCCCCTAACTTCTCTGATGTAGAAGGGATAACAAGCAGGAGACAAAGCAGTGTAATGGAGAGAGCACTGGACTTGGTTCCTTATCTATTAAGTTGGGTTAAGTAGCAATGTGATGACCTCTGTCAGCCTCAGTTTCCTCATCTGTAAAATGGTGATGATAATAATAGCATCTACCTCAGAGAGTCATCATGAGGATCAAATGCAACAAAACTTCAAGAAACTTATAAATATTAGCTAATACCCCAAATGCCTAATGGGGTTTTGTGCATTCCATGGATATAAATATTTATTGCCTGAGTTCTTGAAGACAACATAGCTTGTGTTCTGAACCTAATGAAAAGGGGATTAAGACATTTTTTTTGTTTAAATCATTACTATCTTGAGAAATTAAAAATATTTATGTATTCCCACCAGCATCTCAAAACTCATTATTTCCCCCTAAAATATGTTCTCACTCTTCACTTACCTCCTGCTGTTGATAGTACTACTACATCTCCTAGGTCCCCAGGCACAAAACCTCAATGTCGTCCTAAAGATTGTCTGGCCTTTGCCCCTGACATCCCATCAGTTTCCTGACCATTTGATCTCTGCAGGAACTCTTCCCTCCTCTTCATCCCATTGTCAGGGCCCTAGTACGGGTTCTCATTAACTCACTTGGACCATCTTGTACTGTCACGTGATGAATTTTCCTAAAGCACCACAATGTTAATTACTCCCTAGTGACTATTGAGTAAAGTCTAAGATTTTTAAACTGGTATTCAAGGCCTCCCACAATCTTTCTCCAACCTAAATTTCCAGACATCTTACACTCCTCCCCTCCACATATGCTACATTCTTAGCAAACTGGACCACTCATTATTCCCAGAGTCATCCATGAAAATACTTTTTATACTTTCCTGCCTTTCCTTATGCTACTTCTTATACCTGAATAATTGAACACTCAAATCTGGAGCTAACTAATCTCATTTTTTCTGTTCTTGGTTTTCAAAATCCAGACAAGGCGCTTATTAGACTTTATCTAACCTCATCCGTTTCTTTGTGTCACAAGGGGTGATAGTAGCCTTAAAGTTGTCTGTTTTTCTGTACCACTGAAGTTTCTAGGAATGATGATGATGATGATGATGAAAAAGAAGAAAAAGGAGGAGGAATAAGAGGAGGAGAAGGAGGAGGGTGGAAGAAAAAGGAAGGAGGGAGGAAAAGAGGAAAGGAAGAAGTGAGGGAAGGAAGGAGGAAGGAAGGGAGGGAAGGAGGGAGGGAAGGAGGGAGGGAGGGAGGAAGGAAGGAAGGAAGGAAGGAAGGAAGGAAGGAAGGAAGGAAGGAAGGAAGGAAGGAAGGGAGGGAGGGAGGGAGGGAGGGAGGAAGGGAGGGAGGGAGGAAGAGGAAAGCATACTAGGGATACAAATTCCAAACTAAGACAATCCCTGCCCTCGAGGAGCTTACATTTTAATAGGAAAAGATAACACATATTGGGTAGTCAGGGTGTTTTGGTTGGAAATCACAGAGATAGTGAGTGGAACCTTAGGTGATTGTCAAGCTTTTTCTAGAAGCAATGGTAGTATTGATATAACTGTGCCCAGGACAAGGGATGTTAAGTGGGGAAATTGGGAGAAGGGGGAAATGCTAGTGATGAGAGAGATAAATGTGGACCAACAGGACAGATGGCAAGATGTGCAGGGTAGATATGTATGGAGCATGGTCTGGGGCAAGCTAAATAAAGTAGGCTAGTTGATTTTGCACTGACTCACTCACCCATCAGGACAGCTGGGTCCTAGGGCAGAATTCCCAAACCTAGTGCATTAACTCTCCAAGAAGAAGAGCATAGTTTCACCAGCTCTAGTTTGAAGGATTCTGTTCCAGGTGGGGAAAAGAAGACAGTGACAAGACAGACAGAGAGCAAGATGTCCGGGCTGGATGAATGGGGATAATAGCAGTACCTCAGATGAGGGTACCAAGTAGGAAGCACTGCTCTGGGCTTTCCTAAATAGATGCAATGGCATTTGGTAGATGGTTAATGGCGTTTAAAACCATAGGACCTCAGTTTTATTTTTGTCTTTGTCTTGTTTCTGACTTTGCTTCTTTGCCACTGAGCAAGTCACTTAATCATGATATGGCTTCTTTGATAAATGAGAGTAACCACACTTGTCATCCCACCTCTACCTCTTGGAGACATGACAGGTTGGGAGCTCTCATTTAGGGTGGGCATTGCACTCCATGGGGAGTAGGATGCCTTGAAAAGGACTCTTGTTAGCTCCTGATTTATGGAGCATGCTTATCTCTTGGGCCCCTGGGTGCATGTATAAGAACAGAAGTGATTAATTAATAGGATGCCCAGACTCCCCTACCAAGTTGGTCCTCCCTGCATGAATCAGGCGGCTGGGAACAGATGGGCTTTGGCTCATTCCTTGAAGGCAGATGGGCTCAGGCATTGTCAGACCATGAACGGAAGCAAATTCCAGAGACATTGGCACTGCATTGAGAGTACCCTGGTCCTTGTGCCCCATGAGGACCTGGAGACTGTCAGCTGATCCCTGCTGCATCATTCAGTATGTGGAGAGAAAGGTGATCTCTGAGGTATAATTACCTAATTAATAAATTAAATAAAATAATTATCACTCAGTCTGAGTCTCTGAAGCACAATCAACACCTCCTGTAAAGAGGGGGGGATTAACCCCACCATTCTCTACTCTGAAGATAGAGAGCTAAGTATATAAGCATTTCCAACAGTGACATCCCCACAATTTCTTTTTTTTCTGGTTGCGTTTCAGAGTATCACATATCTAAGCAGTGTGGTGTAGTGGAAAGGATACTGGACTTGGTGTCAGAAAGATCCAAGTTAAAATTCTATATCTGACAAATCCTATTTGGCTGACCCTGAGTGAGTTACTTAAGTTCCATCATCATCATCATAATTAACATTTATATGTCACCCACTATGCACCAGGCACTGTGTTAAGCCCTTTACAAATATCTGATTTGATCCTCACAACAACACTGGGAGGTAGTGTTGTTATTATTCCTATTTTACGGAAGAGGAAACTGAGGCAAGCAGTGGTTAAGTGATTTGTTTAGGGTCACACAGCTAATGTCTGAAGTCATAACTGAGCTCTTATTTTATGGATTCAATTTTGAGGTTTTTCCCCCTCCTTATCTCAACCAGTCACGAGGCTATGTATGACTTTATTGTTTTGACTCTTTAAATCCTGGATTTTACTATGAACTTAGTTCCACTTTACTTCTGATTATCTCGACCTGTCAGGATGGTGTGAAAGCAATAACTGGGAAGAGATTCCAGCTCCTAGAAAGGAAAGACTATTTCCTTTTTTTCCTTTTGTTTTTGTTTATCCCCAGCAGCCTAACGGGGTATCCTGCTTGCATATAGTTATTTGCATATAATATAAACCTTAATAAATGTTTGTTTAAGTGAATTGCTTGAATCCTAGATTGTGTGCTCTCCTGGCTATTCTCCTTGATAGGGAAACAGGAGATTACATTATTGAGGGTGGTGCTTAAGCTTTGTATTAATTATTTACAGTGATTGAAGAAGGTGCATCCCAAAGAACTTTTACTGTACTGGGTATTGATTGCATTTGTAAAACCATACAGTAAATAATATGGAAAACAATACTCTTCCCCAATCTGAAAACACTTTGATTTCAGCTGCCTCATTTATCTTTACAACATCACAGTAAAATAAGGTCCTTACTCTAACGTTCCAAGTGTTTACTTAGAGTTTCTTATCTACTCATCTCCAAAGTGAGGAGTGATGGGGGCAAAATGTGGCCTTGATCAGAAAGTATGCAAAGCAGGGTACATTCCTGAACCCTAGGGACGTGCATCCCTGTACACAGCAAATGAATGGCTTTTATGCTAGATCCAGTCCTTCGTCTGGACATAAGGCAAGTGTGTCAAAATGGAGAATGTGGAGAAAGTTAGGTGAGAAGATGGAGGAAATACATTGGTATGTAGTGGAGGGTTAATAAATGTTCATTGGTTGATTTGACCAAGGTCACACAGGTAATAAGTGCCAAAGCTGAGATTTGAATCCAATTAGTCCAGGTTGCAGAGGAATGAACTCTGAATGGGCTACTTTTATCCCTCCTTACCCCAGTTTTGGGTTTGAAAGTGTGATAATGATTAACAATGACAATTTTACATTTCTCAAACACCTGGGAAGGGCAAGCTTCTACAGAATCAGATGTAGCCCCCAGCTAATACAGCCTTAAAGTTCTGACAGACAAGAAGAGAATCACAGAAGGCTGGAGGTGCACACAAGGTAGACATCTTCAACATGAAAAAATAATTCATTTGCCTTTATCCTCTGAGATCCAGATGTCACATGGTTCTGGGCTTTTGTAGGATCTCACTTTCATATGCCATTCACGGAAATGGTTTCTGGTCCTGTTGCTGCCTAATTAATGGTGGGGAGATAGTGGAATTGCAGACAGCATTCAAACCTTCTGGGGTTCATGTTTATTTGCTCATGACTCAGGCAACCTCTCATATTCGATGTATCTCTCCAAAGAATCTTGAATTTCAAACAATTCTCCCCAAATCAAACTGTCAAGACAATAAGCTTTAAGTGCAACAGGGGCATGTAGATTAAAGTTCCCTGGAATTTCATGATTCCAAATCTCCCCTCTTGCTTCCTATGCAAATTTCAGCACGTGATTACATGTGTATCTTCTACCACCAATAGTTTATGAGGAAAAGGGAAAAATAAGTCCAGTGTTTTTTAAATCAAAAAGGGGGAAAATCTTCCCCCAAAAGGGTTTGGGTTTTAATAAACTTTAAGTGTAGTAAATTGTCTACAAAAACAGAAGGGAACAAAGGAGACAGAGAGTCGAAAATAGCGGATAATCCAACAGTTTAGGTGATCTGTTTTGGCAACAACTTTATCTTTCTAATTACATTTGGCTAAGGCTATTACTAAAATGAATTTTCATTCCCTGAACACACCCACAACTGATGATGACTGGAGGACTTAGAAGTGGCCAAGGTAACAGTTTTTAAAAGTGTCTTGGGTAATCCACCAAGTGGGTTATTCACAATCAGAACATCAAGAAATGGCTGTCTTTGAAGCCACAAATGTGATGGTGGTGGTGGTGGTGGTAGTTTTTGTGGTTGTTTTCTCCAAAGTTATTGTTGCTTATTCAATCTTTCTATTGGAGAGAAGGTGCATTTCATGACTGCCACATATTGCTGGAGAATAGTGCTGAGAGAAAATTAGGTTCTAATGCTAGCTCTCCCAATAATTTTATTCTTTCTCTGCCATCCTTTTCTGTTTAGCTTATATTGAACTAACCAATGGTATGATCGACAAGTAAAATATGAATAAATGGAAAATTCCAGGATTAACCCCAAGCTGCATTGTATTTAGCTCTCGTCGTACTAGCAGACTAGTCCATATCAAACTATTTCCAAGTACTGTTTGTTAATCAGTAGAAAAGGGGCCTGATTGAAATTTTATCCTCTCTGCTCTTTCCTCATCACCTTCTATAGAAGGTACTAATAAATAATGAAATACTTAAGAGACAGGCAGCAGAAGGGCAGCTATGTGGCACAGTGGATAGAGCTCCAGGTTTGGAATCACAAAGATTCATGTTCATGAGTTCAAATCTGGCCTCAGACATGTACTATCTGTGTGTCTCTGGGCAAGTCACTTAACCCTGTTTGCCTCAGTTTCCTCATCTAAAAAATGAACTGGAGAAGGAAATGACAAACTACGCCAGTATCTTTTTTGGGGGGGGGGCAGGCCATGAGGGTTAAGTGACTTGCCCAGGGTCACACACCTACTAAGTGTCAAGTGTCTGAAGATGGATTTGAACTCAGGTCCTCCTGAATCCAGGGCCAGTGCTTTATCCACTGCTCTACCTAGCTGCCCCTTACTCCAGTATCTTTTTTTTTTTTTTTTTGGTGAGGCAATTGGGGTTAAGTGACTTGCCCAGGGTCACACAGCTAGTAAGTGTCAAGCGTCTGAGGCCACATTTGAACTCAGGTACTCCTGAATCCAGATCTGGTGCTCTATCCACCGCGCCACCTAGCTGCCCCAGTATCTTTTACAGGAAAACCCCAAATGGGATCACAAAGAGTTGGATATGACTGAAAAATGACTAAACAACAATAATTGAAAGACTGCATTTGTTATCACAGAAATTTTCAGTAGGTTTTAAGACATCTTGGAGAGGAAAGGAGAGATGCCAGAAAGCAAACATAAACCCCACTTTTCAAAAGGTGTACTACCAAAAACTATGACACTGATGGATATAAAAATTCTAGAATGGATTCTGTAAGCAAATTTTTAAAAAGAGGCAATCATCAGAAGTTAATGTGAGTTAACTGTTAATAAATTCTGGCCAATTATCCTCACTGATTTTTGGAATCTATACAGTCTAAGGTAGAAATGCTAGCAAGAGCAATAAAATAAAGAAATTAAAGGCTTAAACACAGGCAAAGAGGAGACAAAATTCTAGCTAGGCTAAAATAAAATCATCTTTCAACTCAGCCTTCAACTTCTGGAAAGTTTAAAATAATTCATTTAATGTTTCCTTAGTAATATTGTACATTTCTCTGGAGGCAGAGTTAAGACAGATGTAGCTATAGCACTGGACCTGAAGTCAGGAAGACTTGAGTTTAAATCCAGCCTCAGACACTTACTAGTTGTGTCACCTTGGACAAGTCACTTAACCTTTGTTTGCCTCCATTTCCCGATCTATAAAATGAGAATAATAATAGCATCTACCTCAGGGCTGGTTTGAGGATAAAATGAGATAATATTTGTAAAGTACTTTGCACACTGCGAAGTGCTATATAAATGCTAACTTTATTGCTATTATTATTATTATTATATGCTATGAGGACCTATAATTTCATAACATTTCTGAATACAGAATACCTCAACGAGTCTTTAAAAGCCAATAAATTGGGCAGCTAGATGGTGCAGTGGTTAAAGCACTGGCCCTGGATTCAGGAGTACCTGAGTTCAAATCTGACCTCAGACACTTGGCACTTACTAGCTGTGTGACCCTGGGCAAGTCACTTAACCCCCATTGCCTGCAAAAACAAACAAACAAACAAAAAAGCCAATAAGCCATAGTATCTAGGTAGTAAGAGCAATCTCAGCAATACAATGATCCAAGCAATTCCAAGAGACTCATGATGGAAATCTACATCCAGAGAAAGAACTATGGATTCTGAACAAAGATTGAGGCATACTATTTTCACTTGTTTTTTTTTCCTCTCTCATGGTTTTCCCCTTTTGTTCTGATATTTCTTTCACAGTGTGACTATTGTGGAAATATGTTTAACATGATTATACTGTATAACCTATATTAGATTGCTGTCTTGGGAGCAGGGAGGGAGAAAAATTTGGAACTCAAAAAATTATAAAAATGAATGTTGAAAACTATCTTTACATGTAATTGCAAAAAAATAAAAGATTATTAAGGGGGAAAAGTTCAGATATATCTGAAAATAATAACAGTAATAGTAGTGGACATGGTAGTAGCAATAGCTTTATTCATTTATAACATATTTTGCGATGTTTTATATAACCTTTGACCAAGAACTGAAATTCTGGGTTTTCATGAGAACTGGGTTCAATCTTATGGTAGTCTCACAAATCATTCTTTGTTGCACACATTTCCCCCAGGAACACAAAAATATAGCTTGTGTCTAGATCTCTACAGAAAAGTTAAAAGGACCCTCATGTACTTAAGCTAACAACATGTTATATAAAGGACAGCCATTATTTAATGTGATAAAAAAGTAACAAAAATAACCTCCCATCTAAATCTATAAATAAGCAAAATAATTCTTCTGCCCTTGCCCCTGGGTGAGCTTCCCTTCTTTCATGAGATCTAAATATTCTTCCAGGACTGTAAAAACTATTCTAAGGTAGAAATGCTAGCAAGAGCAATAAAATAAAGAAATCGAATTCTTAAATAGAGGCAAAGAGGAGACAAGATTATCCCTACTTACTGTAAACATTATGATTTACTTAGAAAACTCCAAAGAATCAACAAAGAAACATCCTATTAGAAAATACATCTTAAAGGAACAATGACAAATAATTGGATGGCTATTTATTGATTTGGTTGGTCTGAGACAATATTTTTAAAAATGAAAATAGCAACCAAATTAATTTACTTATGTGATGCTACAAGAGAGGCAGTATGATATATTGGATAGAGGGTTAGTCTCTGAACCAGGCAGGCCTTAGTCCAAGACCTGCCTCTGAGACATACTAGGTATATAACCCTGGGGAAGTCACTTAACCTCCAACTCTCTGAGGCAGTAATTTGTAGAGACACTCCTGACCTACACTGATAGAGGGAATTTCCTCAACCAAGAGTTTTCTATATGAGTAAAGTCACGGATCTCTAGACCTTACCTCTATTTAGTTCCATACCAATCAAACTACCAAAGGAATTAAAATCTTTTATAGAACTACACTAAATAATAATGAAATTCCATTAGGAATGATAAAAGGTCCAGAATCCTCAGTGATACATGATTTGAATATTAAAGGTCATATCATTTAAGAAATTTGAAGAAAATGAAATCATGCATCTTTTATAGCTTTAGTCAGGGGGTGAGTTTTTAACCAAATAAAGGATAAAACTGACCATAACGATAAAAGACATGATTTTGATCATGTTAAAATGAAATATTTTTCACATATAAACATAATATAACTAGGATAAGAAGGGAAGCTCTCAATTGGGAAAATATGTAAATATATACATACATATACATTTCTATGTGTATATATATATATATATTTGTATAAAATATCTTTGATAATGTCTGATATCCAAGCTACATAAGGAACTAACACAAATGTTTAAGACCAAGAGCATTCCCCAATGGATAAGTAGTCAAAAGATACAAAAGAAAAATTACAAACTATTAACTATCACCTCAAAGATTGCTCCAAATCATCAATGATAACAGTAAGGAGATCAAAACACCTCTAACAAGCTTTACCTCACACCCAGATAATTGGAAAAATCTTAAGATATGGGAATAAATGTTGGAGGACCTGTGGAAAGAAGGGCACTATGATACACTGTTGGTGGAGCTGTGAATTAAACCAACCATTTAAAAGAATAATTTAGAATTACATTTTTTAAAGTGACCAGAATAACCATACTCTTTTACCCATAAATGATATTGCTAGGTATATAGCTCAAGGAAATAAAAAACAAACAAAAAATTTCTCAAATATAATGAAATATTCATAGCAGGCTTAAAAAGTGCTAGTAGCAAGGATCAACTGAGGAATGAATAAACAAATTGTGGATACATGGATGCAAAGGATATCACTGTGCCTTAATAAATGATGATTATAGAAATTTAGACAAGCATGAGAAGATTCAGATGAACTAATGCATCAAGAAGTATACAGAACCAGGAAAACAATGTATATGATGACAACAACAGTTTAAGTGGAAGAATAATAACAATATTTTTTAAATTTGAAATTGAATGCTATGGAATACGACTCCATAGATATAATACAGTTTAACTCTTGTGCCTTCATTTCAGAACTGGGGACTATGAGTGTGGAGCTTTGCATGTACTATCAGACTTGGATTTTTGTGTTTAAATGGTCTATGGTTTGTGCATCGGTTACTTTTGCTGAATTGTGTTTTTCTCATTCTTTTTAAAAATTTTTTGTTACAAGGGAAGACTCTCTAAGGAAAGAAGGGGAGGGATTTATTGGGAAACAATCTCAATATAAAAACAAAGTACATCAATTTTTGTTTGTTTGTTTTTTGGGTTCTTTTGCATGGCAATGAGGGTTAAGTGACATGCCCAGGGTCACACAGCTAGTAAGTGTCAAGTGTCTGAGGTTGGATTTGAACTCAGGTCCTCCTGAATCCAAGGCCAGTGCTCTATCCTCTGCTCCACTTATCTGCCCCACATCAATTTTTATAAAAAGAATCTGTATCTGAATCTATCAACCATTTTCAAAGGTCCAATGAATATCTAGGACAAGGTGAGTTCACACCCCATCAAGAATATCAGCAATGTCAGAACAAAATCTCAAATGTGTTATCAATGGTGAGGCTTATACCTTGTATAAGGTAACACCTTCCATGTCAGAACAAAGACTTTAATCTTTAATTTTGTTAAGCTTTGTCAGGTTCCTTCTAGCTATACTCTCTGTACTAATTGTCTAATCACAAAAACCCAATTAGATCAGCAGAAAAGTTATTAAATCCATATCATAGATTAGAAACTGAGGTATCAGGGGCAGCTAGGTGGCACAGTGGACAAGGCACTGGCCCTGGATTCAGGAGGACCTGAGTTCAAATCCAGCCTCAGACATTTGACATGGTCTAACTGTGTGACCCTGGGCAAGTCACTTAACCCTCATTGCTCCGCCAAAGAACAAAAAACAAAACAAAACAAGAAACTGAGGTTTCTAAATGACTTGTTCAAGATCACAAAGTAAGTTACTGATGAAGCCATGACAGAGGGCATTATGGAGGAAGCAGGATGCGTAGAAAGCACTCTGACTCTTTCATTGTCTTTTCCTTCAGGCCTGGACAAATCACTTAACCTTTTTGTCCCTCAATTTCCTCAGCTAGATAATGTTAATGATACCATACCCCTTAGCTAGTTCATAAAGATATGGCAAAGATTAATGAGATAATAGCTGGAAGGCACTCTGAGTTGCTTACAGAAAGGTACTGTGTAACTTATGATTATTAGATATTATTATATTATAAATCACAGAAATGTCCATATAGACACCTGCATTTTAAGGCGTGAGTACTCAAATTGAAGCTGAGGGATTTATCATTCCAAATCATAGCTTTTTTTGTTTTTAAGTGGCACTGTTGAATACAACTATTAATAATTTATGGTGCTACCAAGCTCCAACATGCACTTATGCTCCTCTCTCAAATAAAAGCCTTCTCCCTTGTTTTCGGAAGGAAAATGTCTTAGCATCCATTCAGATTATACAAGTCACATGTTCCTATATGGCTCTTAGAAAGAAAGCCTTTTCACTATCCTAAAGGACTTTGTTTTGATTGGGGATAACATCAAGTGAAAGAGGTATTTGTCTAATTGGATAATGCAGCTTATTAAACAAAAGTCAAAGGCCAAACCAGATTTTGTGGCACAAATCTTGATTTTTAAAAATTCTTTTAAAAATTTTTTCTTAATAATATTTTATTTTTCCAACTACATATAAAGATAATTTTCAACATTCATTTTTGTAAGATTTTGAGTTCCAAATTTTTCTCCCTCCCTTCCTTCCTTCCCCCTTCTCCAAGACAGCAAGCAATCTGATGTAGGTTATGTACAATCATGTTAAACATAGTTCTACATTAGTCATGTTGTAAGGAAGAATCAAAAGAAAAGGGAAAAAAACCAACAAAACAACAAAAAAGTGAAAAGAATATGTTTCAATCTGTATTCAGACTCCATAATTCTTTTTCTGGAGGTAGAGGATATTTTCCATCATGAGTCTTTTGGAATTGTCTTGGATCATTATATTGCTGAGAAAAGCTAAATCTATCACAGTTGATCCTCACACTGTTGCTGTTACTGTGTACAATGTTCTCCTGGCTCTGCTTACTTCACTCACTATCAGTCCATGTAAGTCTTTCCAGTTATTTTCTGAAATTCACCTGATCATCATTTCTTATAGCACAATAGTATTTCCAGATATCACAACTGGTCATCCATTTGTCAATTGATGGGCATCCCCTCAATTTCCAATTCTTTGCCACCACAAAAAGATATGCTATAAATATTTTTTGTGCGTATGTGGGCCGTTTTCTCTTTTTTATGATGTCTTTGGGATACAGACCTAGTAGTGATATTTCTGGATCAAAGAGTATGTACAATTTTATAGCTCTTTGGCTGTAATTCCAAATTGCTGTCCAGAATGGTTGAATTAGTTCACAACTCCACAAACAATGCATCAGTGTTCGGATTTTCCAACGTCTTCTCCAACATTTATCATATTCCTTTTTTGTCAATCTGATAGGCATGAAATGGTGCCTTAGAATTGTTTTAATTTGCATTTCTGTACTCAATAGTGATTTAGAACATTTTTCATATGACAATAGATAGCTTTAATTTCTTCTGAAACCTGCCTGTTCATATCCTTTGGTCATTTCTCAATTGGGGAATGACTTGTATTCCTATAAATTTGATTCAGTTCTCTATGTATTTAAGAAATGAGGCTTTTAACAGAAACACCGGCTATAAAAATTGCTTCCCAGCTTTCTGCTTCCCTTCTAATCTTGGTTGCATTGGTTTTGTTTGTGCAAAACCTTTTTAATTTAATGTAATCAAAATTATCCATTTTGTATTGCATAATGTTCTCTGTCTCTTGTTTGGTCATAAATTCTTGCCATAGATTTGACAAGTAAATTATTCCTTTCTCTCCTAATTTGCCTGCAGTATCACCCTGTATTTCTAATTCATGTCCCTCATTTTGACCTTATTTTGGTATACGGTGTAAGATGTTGGTCTATGCCCAGTTTCTGCCATATAATTTTCAAGTTTTCCCAGCAGTTTTTGTCAAATAGTGAGTTATTATCCCAGAAGCTGGAATCTTTGGGTTTATCAAACAATAGATTACTATAGTCATTTACCACTGTGTTGTGTGTGCCTAACCTATTCCAGCAATCCACCATTCTATTTCTTAGCCAGTACCAAATACTTTGATGATTGCTATTTTATAACACAGTTTTAGATCTGGTATGGCTAACAAATCTTGATATGTTTTCTTGACCAAGTGAATTGTCATCCCTCTTTCATTTTGTGCTGTGTATACATCTAAATTGGGCTGCACATTTAGATATTAAAAATATGGATAACCAGATTTCATCATTATTTTCCTATATATTTTTTAAAAGATAGTGTCTCTCTGGTCAGTTGTAGGCAACCCTGATAAACCTTGAGACTAAAGGATGAATATTGATGAATTTGATATTGATGAACTTTTCTACTTCCTCTGATTTCTTTTCCTCCCTTCTTCCATCTTCTCCGATTTATCTTTTCACTTTATTTCTCTCTGTTTTCCCCTGCCACAACTCTGCCAGCAGCATCCATCAAAATAACTTTGTCTTTTCTGGGTTAAAGAGGTGATGCTGACCCTCCATGCAGCTGTAGATCCAGAATACAATTCTATGACAGTTACATCTGAGAAACAAGTATGCTGGGAAGTAGAGAAGATGCTAATTTTCTAATCCCTGTCTGTGACATTTAAACCCAGGCATAGGACAGGAAGTTGGAACCCAGAGCCTGGCTCCTACAAGAGTCTGCCATTGTATTTCACTATCTCATGTCTCAGAATTAAGATAGAAACTGGTCACATGACAGGAAAGCAATTGCTGCCTCAATATGAGATGCTCAAAGGGATCTTTCTTCTCTCTCTTGCTAACAAGATCTGGGTTTCATTTGGTCTGGAGTAAAGGTTTGAAGAGTGAGACATTCAAGTCCCTAAATAAGAGTATTTCATCATATGGGTCATGTCAAGAATATGGGGGTTTTATTGTAGGAAAAGATAGATGAGCTTTCCCTGTTAATTTAGCTGTTCCTTTTTTTGAAAGGAAAAGGGGAAATTGCTTCTTTAAACTGGAGCTTGATTTGCTAAATTCATCTTCCTTATAGCATCTTCTCTCCAATCCAGTCCTTCTCTAATTAAGGCTACTGACCTCAAGTCAGACCATCTCAATGGCTCAATAAATAGCCAATGTGTTCCAAAGCTGCTTTTTCATTCATTCTTCATGCAAATGAAATGCAATTAGACCCAGTTAATCTGCATCTCCTTTGCAAACTCCATTGTTAATGGGATTTGGGGTAGGAGGGGAATACCCTTCAGATTAGAAAACCAAAGGTCCATGCATTTTATCAGATCAGTTACTCCTTAAATCTTTTTGCTAGGGAGACATATGGAGGAAGTATGTGTGGATTATCACTAACCCAGAGAGTATCCATTTTAGTTCTGGGGATGAGTGACTTTCACAGAGCTTTGGGCCTATTTTCCTTCCAGGGCTGCACTTTGTCTCTGTCAGAGAAAAGAAAAAAAGGAAGGGGAAAAAAGGGGCAGAGAGGATGTTACTTAGAGCCCTTCACAGAAAGGGTCAAGATTTGGGGGTATACGGGGGCAGCTGGGTGGTGCAGTGGATAAAGCACCAGCCCTGGATTTAGGAGTACCTGAGTTCTGTGAAGTTTAAAATCTAAATGTGTGGTCACCTTAAATTATAAGCTTTAGCACCAGTCTTTGGCCATTAAGCATTTATTAAAGCATACCAGGTATTTATGTGGAGTTCAGAAAGTTAAGAAAAGGCCTAACTAGCCTAGAGTTCCAGCCTGGTCAGGTTCTTCCTCAAGTCCTCTGCCATAAGCCTATTTCAATCACGAACTGCCCCTCAAACTGAGTGTGGAAGCTTTTTATAGGTCCAGAGCAGAGGCGGGCCTTACACACTGCTTCAAGTTGATTGGTTGAGAGTAGTCTCCTGTTGATGTCACAGTCCACAGCCTCTGAGAACACACTCTACTCAGGGTTGGCCACTCGTAGTTTCAATTTAATCAACCTTAACCAGGTTCAATTTCTGATAACAACACCCTACTCAGGGCTGACCAGGTGTGGTCCTGATTTAATCATCCTTAACTAGGTTCTCAAGTCTCACCCAATTCAATCAATTCCAAATCAATTTTCAAGTGGGGCTCCTGGGTGTCTGCCAAGTCCCATTATTTTATCACAGTTCAAATCCAGCCTCAGACACTTGACACTTACTAGCTGTGTGACCCTGGGCAAGTCACTTAACCCTCATTTGCCCTACAAAAAAAAAAGAAGAAGAAGAAGAATATTTGGGAGTGTAAGGGTATGATTTTCCCTAAGCTTTTCCTGCCTACTGGAATAGATGTTTTGAAACAAAAACCCAACTTAAAATTAGGAATGGGAGTTTGAGGTGGCAGTAGAAACATTTAACAAGGGGTAGGATCAAATCTCTTCCCTGCTTGAAGTGTGCTCTAGAATCTAGCTGAACAAACCAGACAAAAGAAGAAGCCTTCCCTTCCTATTGTTTGTTCTGAAAAGCATAGCCTTGACTCTCTAGGCTAAATTTTGCCCTCAGTGCTTCTAGGTTGGAAATGACTGACTTGTTGTTCTGAAGAATAAATGCAAACATACAATCAGTTCCAAAGATTTTCAGAGTCTTTGAGAGTATCTCTGTATTGCTTCTTCTGACCATCATGTGAGCATTTGCCTTGTGTGAGTTCTCTGTAAAATAGTCTTTTAGGCAAGTGGATGTTTGGCATTTGAACATGACCAGCCATCAGAGCTGTGCTCTCTGCAGAAGAATTTGAATGCTTGACAGTTTAGTTTGAGAAAGGACTTCAGTGTCTAGTACCTTATCCTGTCAGGTGATCTTCAGAATGTTCCTAAGACAATTCAGATGGAAGCGATTCAGTTTCCTGGCATGGCACTGGTAGACCATCCAGGTTTCACAGGCATACAGTAATGAGGCCAGCACAATAGCTCTGTAGAACTTAAGTTTGATAGGCAGCCTAATACCTCTTCTCTCTCACATTTTCCAAGGACTCAAAATTTGGAACCAAGTACATTTTTTTCACATGTAGGATATCTTTGCATATGCCTCCCTCCATCTTAGGATGATTATATGGAACTAGTACCAAGTGTTAGTCAAAGCATTTGATCACCAGATATTGCTAACCCAGACATTTATCCGGAAATACTCTCCCTAAATCCCCAGTATTTAAAGTTAAAAGCTGTGAAAACTGATGTCACTGACCTTATACAAAATATATCCTCAGTCATCATAGGACCCAAGAGAGTTACTGTCCAGTCAACAGGGCCTTCTCCCCAGCAAATTCCCATCTCTTTCTGTCTCCTCATTTTTCTACCTATTAACTGTTCTTTTTGGCCACTTCTGTTTGGTCACCATTCATATTCTGCTACTCTAAGTATGGATGTCTCTCCAAGCTCTGTTTGGGACCTTCTTTTCTTCTTAGTATACACTCTCTCCCATGTTTATCTCATCAGCTTCCATTATATTTCAATTCAAATCAGTTATGATCTTAATAAAGATGACTATGAAATCTCTATACCTAGCCTCAGTCTCTCTCTTTACCTCCAATTCCACATTGTCGACTGCCTGTTGAAAATATCCACTTATTTTCCCTATTACCACCTCAAACTCAAGATGTCCACAGCAGACATAATCAATCTACCCTCCTCTCCCAAAAGCTCAATTTCCTCCAAATTTGTATTTCTGCTGTGGGTACCGTGACCCTCCTGGTCTTTGAACCTCCCCTTTCCCTTAAAGCTCTCTAGCCACATTCAATTAAGTGACAAATCTTTTTAAATTTTACCTTCACAGCATTTTTTCATACCTCCTTCTCTTCACTCATGTGGCCACAACCTTAATTCAGGTTTTCATCATCTCTTGCCTTGACTATTGGAAGAGCTTCCTAATTGGCCTTTCTTATTCTAGTCTCTCTCCTTCTTTCATTTATTCTCCACTCAGCCAAAATATTCTTGCTAAGGAACAAATATAATCATATCATGCCCCTGTCCAAAATCTTTCAGAAAATAATAATAGCATTTATATAGCACTTTAAGATTTTCAGAGTGCTTTACCACAAATGACTCATACCTTTCTAAGTCTTGGTTTTCTCATCCATAAAATGGGGGTAAAGAACAAACAATCCTTAATCACCTAGTATGTGTCAGGCATTGTGCTAAGCAGTTTACAAATATTATCTCATTCAATCCTCAAAACAACCCTTCCTATACATCTGTATATATGTTGCTATCCTAAAAATTCTTCTCCAACAAAGTATCTACATTCATATATAAAATCATGTAAGACTCATTAAAAGATGCTATGAGAGAGATAAGTTTGATGACTCTTGGGTTATCAATGTGACATAAGGCATAAAACAGGGAGGTATATATACATATATGTATGTATACATATGTCTGTATGTATGTATAGGTACAGCCAAAGAAAGATATTTCAGGTAAACTTGGCCCACTTCCTAATTTTTTGACTCACTGTTTCCTTGCAGATGAGCCAGGAACCTCAGAATTTTGAAGGCACTGTCATATAATGGAAAGAATTCTTCCATGTATAAATCAGTCAGTAAATAATAAGCACCTACTATGTGCTAGGAACTGTGTTAAGTGCTTGGAATACAAAAGAGGAAAAACTAGTCCCTGCCCTTAGGAGAATCACAATCTAATGACCTGGATGATCTTGGGCAAGTCATTTAACTCCTTTGGGCTTCAGTTTCCTCATCTATAAATGAAGGTGTTGGACTTGATGACCTCTGAGGTCCTGTTCTTTCAGTTTGGCCTTTTCTTTCCATCTTTTCCAGAAGAATCAATAGTATGAGATATTATTAAATTCTCTGCTAAAATCTAAGTAAACTGTATCTGTAAGATTCCCATGGTAAGATGGCATGACTTGTTCTTCAACAATCTATAGTGGGAGTTGTGTGACCTGGAAAAGTCACTTAACCCCTGTTGTCCCACAAAAAAAAAAAAAAAAGAATCTATAGTGGAGTGGGGGCAGCTAGGTGGTGCAGTGGATAAAGCAAAGGCCTATTCAGGAGGACCTAAGTTCAAATGTGGCCTCAGACACTTGGCACTTACTAGCTGTGTGACCCTTAGCAAGTCACTTATCTTCATCCCTCATTGCCCTGAAACAAAAAAAGAATCTATAGTGGTTCTTTAGGATTACTTTTCTATATAGTCAATCAATAAATCAATCAGCAAGTATTTAATAGATACTCTCTTAAGGCAAATATTCCCTGTCTTCAGGAAACTTGCACTCTAATGCAACATATATAAAACAAAATATAAAAGAAAAGTCCATAGCATTTTCAGAATTATCTTGATAAGATGATACTAGAAGCTGGGGGGACCAGGAAAGTCCTCTTGGAGGAAATTGCATTGGAGCTAAATTTAGAAGGAATCCAGGGATTCAAAGAGTCGGATGGTGGGAGGGAGAGCCTTCCAGGTCCATGTTGTTAGTCTTCAGTTCCTAGTCGGCAGCATGCTTGCATGAGTTCTGGATAATGGATAATGCTCTCATACTTTCTTAATCACCAATGGAGTGAAGCAGGAACATGTGATTGCTCCCATGCTTTTTTGCATGTTTTCAGCAATGTTGTCAGAAGCCTTCGTCAAGGATGAAAACAGCATCAAGGTCAGCTATGGCACAGATACGAAATTACTTAACTTGAAAAGGCTATAAGCCAAGATTAAAGTGGAGGGCGAGTTGGTGTGAGACTTTTTGATGGCAGATGATTTTGTATTCAATGCAGCCTCTGAGGCTGAGATTCAACAAAGTATGGATCAATTCTCTGCTGCTGTGCTAATTTTCACTTGACAATTAACACCAAGAAAACAGAAGTTCTCCACCAGTCAGCACTGCACCATCCATATTTGAAACCATCAAGTACAGAAAATGGAAAAATATTGAATGCTGTGAATAAGTTCACTTACCTTAGCATTATATTTTCCAGGGATGGCCTCATAGATGGTAAACTTGATGCATGCATTGCCAGAGCTAGCTGAGTGTTTGAGAGCCTCTGAAGGAAAATATAAGAGAGAAGAGGTATTAGGCATGCCTACCAAACTGGAGGTCTACAGAATCATCCTACTGACCTCATAGTTATATATATATATATTGGATAGTATACCAATGCCATGCTAGGAAACTGAATTGCTTTCATTTGAATTGTCATAGGAAGATTCTAAAGATAACTTGGCAAGATGAGGTATCAGATGCTGAGGTCCTTTCTCAAGGTAAACTGCCAACCATTTAAATTCTACTGAAGAGAACACAACTTCAATGGGCTGGCCACATTGTTTTAATGCCAAACATAAGTTTGCCTAAAGGACTTTTAAGAAGAACTCACACAAGGCAAGTGATTGCACAGAGGTCAGAAGAAGCAATACAAGAACACTCTCAGAATCTCTCTAAAGAACTTTGGAATTGATTGTGAGACATGGGAAACACTGGCACAGGACCACCCAACATGACATGCCCACATCAAATAAGGCACTGGACTCTATAAGCAAAGCAGAATTGCAGTAATTCAAAAAACATGAGATACAGAAATTCAGAGACATCATCATTCCAAAATATTCATATGGACTATTTGTTCCTGAGGGGGGAGGGAGAAAGAGAGAGAGAGAGAGAGAGAGAGAGAGAGAGAGAGAGAGAGAGAGAGAGAGAGAAATGAAGAGAGAGAGAGAACCTTCCCAGCTGATATTGGTCTGTTCAGCCAAAATTGACATGTCCATATTGTACATTAACTTGTCTGTATTGTACATTGACCTAGACATATTAAAGTCATTTTGGTCCTTTTTGAGTATGAAGGATCATTACGTCAAGAATAAAAGTCAAACTCCTTGACCCATACTTTGTAGATTCCACTCTATTTCTTTTGTGTTTGTTTGTTTGTTTGTTTGTTTGAGATTGGGATATTTGTCCTGCCTTGCTTCAACACTTTTCCCACTCTCACCAGTCAATTCAACCAGCATTTATTAAGCACCAACTATATGCCAGGCATTGTGTTATGGGTAGGTAAACAAAAAAAAGAAAAATACAGTTCCCACTCTAAAGGAGTTCAATGGTCTCATTGGGAAGACAACACATAAAGCAACTATGTAAAAAAACAACAAAACAAGTCATCTACTGTCAGTGACTCAGAAATCACATCTGCCGTATGATTTAAACATTTTATGATTCTTTCTCTCCTCATTGTAATAAAATCAAATATCTTTTGGGTTAAAATTTCCATTTTATTAATAAAAACATTTGTGAAAAATCAGCTTTTCTTTCTTTTTAAGAAAATTAAATGCCATCTAGAATCTCCCCATCCATGGAAAATAGCTGTTTTCCTATTCATTCTCACCCCATTCATGACCCCAGGACCTAATTTTATAGCCCATTTTCTCTCCTCTCAGGTTCTGTCTATATGAGTTCTATTTTCTACACAAGACCCCATGGAGAGCTGGAGACCTGCTCTTGCTGTATTCCCTATGATGTGTGTCAGAACATTTCCATCTTCTGTAAATTCCTATTTCCAATAACCAGTTATTACAAGGTCACAGAACTGAGCCCTCCTCCCAGCTGGAATCCCAAAGATGATTCCTGAGATGCATTAACCTTGTGACAAGACAGTAATGCCTGAGGATATATAAGCTGAATGCTGAAGTGTCTCAAATGTATTAATCCAGGGGTCAAAGAGCACTACATGAGCGCCCACAGGTACTCAAGATATGTGAAAACACATCTCCCTTAGGGGAAATCTTTTGCACTGTAGAACTTATTACATTTTTCTCCAGATACTAAAATATTGCCTTATGTTGTTTTTGACAGTACGTCTTCCCAGGGTCAAATTACATCAAAGGGCAACTGGGCCTTTGCCCATTGATTGATAGGATAAACTGTATATTTTAAAGTTTTCTAGGACAGAAGGAAGCAGCCCCTGGAAATCTCTACGGAGTATTCTGGCATAATGGGAAATTCCCTGCTCTGCTTTGCCCACTTTGATGTTTTCCCACCTACTGCTTTTTGTTTCTGCTCCACAGACCACATAGAGCTGATGACAACTTAGAGTAGGTATCTGAGAGCTAGAGACATTTTTGCAGACTCTCCAATGGTTAGTTGCCCTCCCTACCATCAGCTGTACCTAACTCTTGACATTTCCCATTGCCCTAGATCAGACAACTTCTCACAGCTCATACTGTCTACACCAGTCAGACAGATCTATTTACTACCCAATGCTTCCCTGTAAAAGACCATGCAAAACTGCTCTATACCAGAAGTCTTGGTGCAGTTTAAAGCTATTAAAGCTTAGTGAAGGTTTAAGCTATGATAGTTATTTTTTATCATATACACACATCTCTGTCTTTATTTATATATATATATGTTTATGTATGTGTGCATATATATGTAGACAGATAAATTAGATAGAGTTTTAAGCTATTTAAATTGTTAAAGCTTAAAAGTACTCTAAGACTTTTGGGACACTGTATATGAAGTGTCAACTATCTATCTCCCTTCTTTGCTTTCTTCTCCTGCCTCCCAATCTTTTTCTCTCTTACCTTCAGTTGCCCAGTTAATTTATGCCACCCTCTCAATACCCAGCACACCCATAAATAGCTACTCACCCAGGCCTACCATCAAATTCCCCATTTTCCAAAGTCAACGCTCCCTTTCCTTCTTCTATCATCAAACCCCTCAGGTCAGCTGACTTCAGCGAGTTTGCAGGGAAAAGCAAGATGACTAAACAAATTGATAATAGGTTTAGGATGGCTCCTTAACCCTCACAGTGATATGTGTACCTTAAAAGAGGATTGTTTGCTAACTCATGATGAATTCTTAGTTAATGGAATATCACAAACTATGAGTAATTGAAATGAAGAATTTCAGGAGCCTGGAAGAAATATTTTTGGGCAGAATGGCCTTCCCAGCTGTCTTTAGCTCACAGAATATAGAACCAGAAGAAACCTTAGATTAGAGATTATCTAATCCAGCTCCTTCATTTTGTGCATAAATGAAGGCTCAGTGACTTACTCAAGACAAACAACTAGTAACTGTCAAAATTGGAATTTGAATCTACTATATTTTTTCTGATTCCAAATCAAGTGCTTTGACCACACTTCCACAGACAGAGAATATATAGTGCTAAACAGTAGGGTCACTCTTCCCCCCCCCACCCCCGCCCCCTTGCAACCTCCAAACCTATAAGAACGTTATCTTTTCTTTCTGGAAAGTCTTTGCCCTACTTATGACCAAATCTGCTCCCTCACTTCCTCCAAGAGCTGGCATTGATAATAGCTAGCTTTTATATAGTACTTTAAGTTTGCAAAGTGCTTTACAAATATTATCTCACAACAGCTCTGAGAGGTAGGTTCTATTTTTATCTCCATTTTGCAAATGAGGAAATTAAAGCAGAAAATTATCAAATGATTTGCCCAGGGTCACACAGCTAGTAAGTATGCCTGAGGCTGGATTTGAACTCAGGTCTTCCTGACTCTGGGCCCAATGCCCCATCCACTGTGTCATCAGTTGCCTCTCTGTTATCATCATTGTCAGGAGCTGCAGAAGCATAGCATGACAAACAACTTTTAGGCAACTGTCACCCATGGTATTTTGCCCGTTGTGACACAAAGAATCAGAGAGACATAGTGTGAAATAAAGTACAATGTACCACCTACCCTGTAGGTAAGATTCATCATGATTTGTGGCAGGAGCATCACCTCACCAGGAATCAGGAAAAATGGATCCTAGGTCCAGCTTTGACCTTAGCCGGAGTGACCTTGGACATACTACTTAATATCCTAGAGCCTCATTTTCCTATAAAATGAGGTGATTAGACTAGAGTTTATCTAAGGTATCTTCCAGCATTAAAGTTGTATGAAAATCACCTCCACAAAACCTTTCCCAATTAATGTCACCAAGTTCCTGTACTTTATTCACTTAACTGACCCTTGAGGAACTGGTGTAGATGTTTAACAGGCATAGGGACTAGACCTGTGATTTTACTGATAAAGGAAACCTCAAGATGAAGCAACTCCTTCAACCATTGGCAGCTTCTCTGCAACTGACTGTCTTACAAAATGACTTACAGCCATGAAAGATTAAGTAATTTGCCCCAAATCACACAGTCAGTATGTTGGGTTGTCTCTGAGGCCAGGTCTCTAGTAATAGCTAATGATAATAACTACCATTTAAATTGTGCATTAAGGTTTGCAAAGTTCTTTACAAATATTGTCTTCACAACCACCTTGGAAAAGGGAAAGGCACCATGCTAAGTACAATAATCCTTTGAGGTATGAGCTATTATTATCCCCATTTTACAGCTGAGGAAACTGAGGCAAACAGAAGTTAATGACTTGTTCAGGGTCACACAGCTAGTAAATGTCTGAAGCTAGACTTGAAGTCAAGTCTTCTTAACTCCAGGCCAGTGGTCTGTCTACTGTACCAACTAGCTAATGTATCCATTCATTATTCCAGGAATGGTGACCATTTGGAAGTGGTCTTTTACCAAAGAAAGTATCAACACACCTCAGAAGATGACTACTACTAAGGCAAATACCAAATTAAATATGACTTATGAGATAATTTGGTTTTGTTTTTGTTTGGTTTTGTTTTTTTGTTTTGTTTTGTTTTTGTTTTTGTTTTTGTGGGGCAATGAGGGTTAAGTGACTTGCCCAGGGTCACACACCTAGTAAGTGTCAAGTGTCTGAGGCCGGATTTGAACTCAGGTCCTCCTGAATCCAGGGCTGGTGCCTTATCTGCTGAGCCACCTAGCTGCCCTGTTAGAGAATTTAATAAACAAAACAATTAAGTCAGAAATGGCTTGTGGGACCTTCAGACATTCATAACTTTTCCTTTTAATGATTCTGTTAAGTCTAGAGGAAGGCAGAAGTAATCCTTACTTGAGCAGAGCTTATCTCCGGTTAGAACAAATAAATCTAATGGCTTTGAATGGCCCTTTTCCAGATTGAAGCCTCAGCATATCTGCTGACTTGGAAAGAGATAGGTTTGTCTTTAAATGGTGGCATTGGACAACTGGGCCATAACGTAGGTCCATACAGTTCCAACTGGGAATACTGCTTTGAGGTTTCTCTTTCTTGAACCCTGGTATGTTTTCACTTGTCTTTTTCCTGATTTTTCTCATTATATTGTTAGCTCTCACCAGTCTTGGATTCAAGAGGACATAAATTCAAATCCAGCCTCAGACACTTAACTCTTACTAGCTGTGTGACCTTGGGCAAATCACTTAACCCCATTTGCCTCACCAAAAAAAAAAAAAAAACCACAAAACAAACAAAAAAAAAGATTGTTCGCTCCCCTAGTACAATGATTATGTCTAATTCCCATATAATAACAGTTATAAGTAATAATAATAATAATAAACTGACACATTTATCACTTTAAGATTTGCAAAGGTTCTTTACCTGCATTCACCTTATTTGATGCTTACCACTCCATGAAACAGGGGCTGCAAGTATTATTATTTCCATGAGGCACAGTAAGTGGCCCAATAATTAGAGTTCTAGAACTGGAGACAGAAAGACCTGAGTTGGAATCCAGTTTCAGTACCTTCCAACGTTGTTGTAAGAATCAAATGAGATAACATTTGTAAAGTGCTTAGGACAGTGTCTTACACATAGTTGGCACTTAGGAAATACTGATTCCCTTTCTTCCATTTTATGGATTAGAAAACCCAGTCTGAGGGGTACAATGAGTAATCCATCATAAAAATACATGTAATATACACTAAAGACAGGATTTGAACCCAGGTCTTTTTGACTCCAGGTCTAGCACTGTATTCACTATACCACACTAATAACTCACTTGGCTTTGGAATTCCTCTCCTGGAGTTGATGCTAGCCAAAATCTATATATAACTATCTTGCTCTAGCCAGCTTCACAGTACTCCATGACCATCTTTTTTTGTTTGTTTGTTTTTTGCAGTGCAATGAGGGTTAAGTGACTTGGCCAGGGTCACACAGCTAGTAAGTGTCAAGTAAGTGTCTGAGGCTGGATTTGAACTCAGGTCCTCCTGAATCCAGGGGCCTCCTTACCGTCTTTCCACCATCCACCCCACATAACTCCTTTCCTCATCTCTTTCCACCTCTTCCTTTGAGTGTTATAAACAAATCAATATTGGCAATACTACTGGAAAGGGAATAGCAAATTCCCTTATGGTTCTACCTACTTCCTCTGTGATCTCTTAAACAAAAACACCCTTCATTGGGCACTTTTAGCTGCACATGTTATCTCACCTTATTAGACTGTAAATTCCTTAGGGGTAAGGATTGTCTTAAGGACAGTGCTCATCACATAGTAGCTACTTAATAAATGCTTTTTTCTTTCACTTATTTGAAACTCTACTTCCCTGCCAACACACAGATACACACACACACACACACACACACACACACACACACACACAGAATAATTTTGTTATTTACTCATTTCAGTCGGGTCCAATTTTCCTGACCTCACTTGGGTTTTTTTGTTGTTTTTTTTTTTTTGGAAGAGATACTAGTTTCCCATTTCCTTCTCTGGCTCATTTTACAAGTGAGGAAATGGAGGCAAACAGGGTTAAATGACTTGCCCAGGGTCACACAGCCAGTAAATGTCTGAGGCCAGATTTGAACTTAGGTCTTCCTAACTACAGTCCTGGCACTCTATCTACTGTACCACCTATCTGTTCTGTAGATAGAATAATGGTGTGCATTTTTTAAAAAGAGAGAGCCTAAAAAGTACTCCATCAGTGTTAGTTGATTTGGGTCCAAGCAATGTACCATCTACACCTTTACATTCCATAATCCTTCTCTCTTTCCAAGACCCAGCTCAGATGCTACCTCCTCCATGAAACCTTCCTGTCCTTCCCTCCTTAGTTTTTTCATGCTTTTTTTTTTGTAGACCCTCACCTATTCACTTACCATCTTCTAACTTATATCTAGCTCCTTGCGTATATTCCTCACCCACCTACTACATTGTAAACTCCTTGAAGACAGAAACTATTGTTTTTCACCTTTGAATCTCTACCACCCCTCAGACAGCAGATATTGAACACATTTTGATTAAATTAGATTAGATGTAGATAGCCATCACTGATCTTCACCTTCAAATAATACTTAATTGCCCATTGTTGCACACATCTGTGTCAGATAATAATGATAACAATGATAATAATATAATTTATAAGGTGCTTTATGTTTGCAAAGAATTTTACATTTATTATCACATTTGTTGTATGTAAAATCAAACTGAATCCTTTTTCCTTCCAAGATATGCTCACTATAAACTCACAGATTCCTTCAAAGATTGCAAGAAAACAGCTGGGTAGAAGGAATATGTTTCCCTTGAGTGCACTGGAAAACAGGAAAGTACATAGGTACACATATATATTTGCCACTACTATTTTTTCTTTTGCAAAATATAGCTTTGTTCCATGAATAATTGCAGGTGGGCTAATCATAGGCAAGGTGAAGAACGGGAGGGCCAACAAAACTGATTGGCTCTCTGGAAGATGGGGATGTCTCTCCCCCTTAAGCCATGTTCCCAACTGAGTCCCCAGCCCAAATGAATTCAGAAAAATAAGGATCTGGCCAAGAGCAGACCAGGAAAAAGAAGATCAATTGAGAGTCAAGCTGTGGGTCAAACTGGAAGACAGTCACCCAGCCAATGGACCTTTTGTGATTGACCTTGGCAAGGTAGTTCAGACTTAGTCTTCTGGGCAACTTTCTTGGAATCCCTGATGACAGCTGAAAGAGATTCAGCACTACTTGAGCCTTCTGGTCTCACCAGGCTGACACTGTCCATCCTCTGGCTGAGGGGGTGATTATCTCTTCTCTAGAACTATAGAAAGTGACAGGAATAGAGGGTGGAAAGCTCCCCTTCCCATCTACCCTCCCACTTCTATACCACTTCCCCATTTTCCTAGAACAAAGACCTGAAAATAGGTGTTCTGTTGAAATGGAACAAATGAAGACCGTGGATCTGAAATGGATTCTTCTCTCTTAGCCCCTCTCCCATAATATGTTCTTGGGCATGTCATCAGCTCTATCACTTTTCTGCAGGGAATTACTAATGGGCTGGAATTCCTCCTTCTCCTCTCACTGCCCTTTCGGGCTGGTCACGGCCATCCTCATAAATCTGCCAGACCCGATGACAGCCAGACTGAGGACTTACAGGAGCTCAGAGGACTCTGAGTGATCTTCCTTCTGTGGAAGCCCCCACCCTCACCACATCCCAGACAGTCCCTGATTTAGGAGCCAACAGTTCTCTTTGACCATTTTCTGTGAGGCAAAAACAGAGACAGAACTGGGAGGGATGGAGTGAAGGAATAAGAAAAGGGTGGAGAGAAGAAAGAGACTAATGATACTCCCAGCTTTCCTCGGGGTGAAATTGGAGCTGGCCGTGGTTGGGGGTAGGAGGGAGAATAGATCTTCTGAACTGAAGAAAATGTTGCTCATACAACTGAGAAAGGTAATGGTGTTTATCTGGTCCTTTTGCCTTCATATTGTCCATAGTTACAGACCATCAGCAAAAACCCATGAAGGCAGAGAGATTGACTTACTGGGGTGATTCCTTTCTGCCTTCGTTGTAATACTAAAGCTGCTTCGAAACAACAAACACTTAAACATACATCCTCCCATTGAGTTAGGATCATGGGGTTTCATTGGAGTCAACCATTTCTATCACTCTGTTTCTTGCCATCCTCTTCTCAGTTCCCATACCCACCCTTCCACAATCTTTACAGTGAAACATCATTAACCTTGATAATTCTGGCATCTATCAGAAGCTATTTCCACCCCCACCCCCCATCGGGCCATTTTCTAAGGATAAGACCTTAAGCAGGGAAAAAAGCCACCTGATCTTATTTGCCCTTTGCTTCTAGTAGGGTCCTATTAGGCAAGTCAAGTAAGCCACCACAATTTTTTGTTAATGGCTGCTCACATCTGAGCTCATGGTCTCTGGAGGACACAGAAGCCAGCACATTGCACTGCCTTTCCTATCTGTCACTCATTCATTCCCTCAAATACATTTTTTGAGCATCTACCATTATCCGGGCACTGTATTAGATGTGGTGGGAGATAAAAAGCATTCCCTAGTTTCTGACCTTATTGAGGTGTAATCCTACTAGGGTAAATGACACATACCCTAAACATTGTAATTTAAGTGGTCATGGGAAAGTTTAAGAAGACCAAAGATGTTGCATAACTTCAGAGGAAGGAAAATATCAATTTAAATGGGGGAGGTGGGACCAATGAAGGCTTAGCACAGAAAATGGCATTTGAATTGGGCATTAGAAGATGGGTAAGAATTTGACAGTTGAAGTTATTGGGGGAAATGTGTTGGAATGGGGGTGATATAGAGTACCACAAAGTTTGTGAGGCAGGAAAATATGGGGCATATTCAGGGGAACCGAGAATACAGTTTATGGCATATCATGTGTGGGAAAGGAATTAGTGAAAGATGGCCAGCTGAGGATAAGACCCTCTATAATTTGGACACATATTTGGAGGAAGAGGGAGGGAAAGGTAGGAAATAGAATCCCAGTGAAAGATTTTACTTTTCAAGGCTTTGAAAAGGGAGATGGGAATATGCCAAAGACAAGCTTTGTCATTTCACTCTGGGCCCACCTGGTCCACAAACATCCCAGAATGCATAATGTAATAGAAATACAAACATTAAAAGATTTGGCTGTTCATTTCAGCTTTTTTTAAGGCAGTGGCCTTAAATTTCTATGCTTCATCAACCTTTGAAAGATGTGGCTTTTCCTAAGAACAAACCACATTTAGCTGTTCCCATAACCTCTAGATCAATATGACAGAATATATCATGAAAATAACTTCTTTCTCCTGTGGTGCAGAGGACATTGTTCCCTGTAGAAGGAGTGTAGTTTGGGTGGTCATGAACTTTCTCCATCCTGGGACCATCACAGCTCTAGGTTCCTACCTGTGCCTCAAGAGCAAAGAGGTGACAGATGAGCCCTAAGTTGATTTCAGGAATGGTCGAATTTCTTGGAGGAGCTCCAATAAAAGTCACCATGAAGATGGCAAAAGAATAAGACATTTTCTTAGGCTCTTCACACTGAGTTGATTGAAATTGACTGCCTCCAATTCCTTACATTAAGCAGTCCAGTCTCTATACATGTCAAGTCAACAAGCATTTATTAAGTGTTTGCCCAGTGCCTAGCACTGTGCTAAGCACAGGGATAAAAATAGAAGCAAAAAGAAAGCCAGATCCTATTCTCAAGGAGCATTTTTTATCAATGGGAAAAGATAACAGGTAAAAGGAAGTTGAAGGAAGGTGGGGCATGGTGAAGGTTTCCTCCTAAGGGCACGTTGCAGAAATAAGAGAAATCCTAAGAGTCAGGACCAGAACCCAAAGAGGAAAATGGGCATCCCACTGGTGACACAGTGATAAGAGTTTTTTTTTCCTGCTAAGAACCTGCTTTCTGTATTGCAATCTAATGTGGATGCTATGAATTTTTGACTTCTAGAGGGGCATTTAATCATTAAATCTTTTCAATTAGCAGACATTCTCCCTCATTCCCTCCCCTCAAAAAAGAAAATGAAAAAATACATTGTTCTTATAATAAATATGCATCTAGACGGGCATTTGTAATTCAGGCTGCAGTTCCACAGAAGGTTAGAAATCATTTTCTCAAGAGTAGAAGGAGAAAGAATACTGATGATTCTGGATATTGCTATGCATTAAGCAGGAGCTTGTCATATGAAGAGCAACTGTAATTACTATCACACAGTAGGACCAGAGAGAAGATGCTACACATATTTTCAGAAGTAGAAAAATCAAATCGAAATGACTTGGCTAAATCGGGGTCACAAGTCAGGAAAGGTTTTAGGGAAGAAGAGGGTGGCTGAATGGAAAAAGCCCTGAGATTAGGGTTCCCCTTCTACCATTTAGAAGAAGCTACTTCAACTCTGAGCCTCAGTTTTTCCATATGCAAAATGAGGACAATTATAATTGCATCGATGATATTATTGGTCTTCTTCCAGAAGGAAGGATGAACAACAGCAAACACCTTAGGCTCACAGACCTGTTAGAAGTAAAGTGTTTTGTGAACCTCAAGGTGCTATAGAAACATTGTTACTGAATTGAGATGAATGGTTTGTTCCTACTTAGAACTGAGAGCAGGGCAGTCTGGAGATATACTAGGCACAGGACCATTGCCCTTGTTATAAAGACAAGCATCATGATGCAGTGGGACAAATCCCTGAACTAGAAATTAGAAGACCTGACCAGATCTAGTCCTCATTATCTTACTTACCTTGGGACCCTGGGAAATTCTTTTGATTGCTCTTAGTACTCAATGCTCTCATCTCTGAAAGGAGATGGAACTAAGGGATCTCTTAATGGCCCTTCTAAGTAAGAAAAATCTATTTTTACTTTCAAGTTGGATTAATATATTTTCTTTTTCTTCACCTTTACTTCCTAATATATCCCTCCCCTAACCTCTACACAGAGAGCCATCCCTTGAAAAAAAATAGAAGAATAAGAAAGAAACAGGAAGAAAAGCAGTTAATCAAACCTAACATATCAATTGAGTCTGATAGTACATGCAATATTCCACACCCATACTACCTACCCCTCCTCTGCAAGGGGAGGGAAATACATAGAAAAAAAATCTATTTTCTATCAGTACTAATAACCAACATTTATATAGTGCTCTAAGACTTGCAAAGCACTTCACATGTTTTTGCATTTAAATCCTCACACCATCCCTATAAGGTACATGCTATTATTATCCCCATTTTGCTTTTGAAGAAACTGAGGCAGACAGGAGTTAATCAATTTGCCCAGGATTAGGCAACTGGTAAACCTCTGAGGCAGTATCTGAACTTGGGTCTCCCTGACTCCACACGCTATCCTCAAAGCTACCCCACTGCTAGATATTTAATATTATCTAGAATATTAAGAGACCTTTAACCATTTTAGAATTTTTTACCTTATGCCTCCAACTTGGATGTATAAGGCAATTTGATTTTACCCTTTCTTCCCTTTTATCATTCCCCCAAGGCTGGGGTCCAGGGGTATTGCTTCTTCAGTATAAGTCCTGGAAGGGTTGAAGCAGCTAGCTCTTTTTAAATGCTTTCTGACTACAATGAGGATGAAGGTGGTGGTGGTGGTGGTGGTGATGATGGTGGCAGTGGCGGCTTCAGCTGGGATTCTGAGACAATGGTCCCCCCCCCACTTAGCTGGGCTTCCATCTGAAGCAATTATCTGGAGTGTCATCACTTCTAACTAATGGAAAAACAATCCCTTCTCTGGCAGCTGCTAATGTGCTTGTTGGCCTCAGCCCTTTCCCTCATCCTTCCCTCTGTATAGTCTGTGTTTTTCCAAGCCAAGGATCATTAACCCCTTTAGGCCTGTAGCTACACCCCGCTGAGTGAAAGCCCAGCAGGTCTCTCATGTTAAGCTGGTGAGAATCAAATGGGGGATCAGAGCCTCCAGCCAGGTTAGTGGGTGGCATCCTTCTATTGGAGTTGGTGTGGTAATCTTGTCTCAGCAGTGAGATAGGAGACATGAGGCTCGACGTTCTGAGATGACAACAGACTCACAGGCCTGAGCCGCCACAGTTTACAGAATAGCTAATGGACCTTTCACAAGGAGAGAAACCTGAATCTCTCCGTCCCCCACCCCCACTCGGTTCTCTTTGTCATCTTGCCTCCACTAAAGCCTCCAGAGTCCAGTATATGGCAAGGCCTTCAGCTCCTAGAGGATGTGAATCTGACCTGGTCAGCTTAACCACACATTCACATGGGGTGTTGATGACATGTGGGGTTTTGTTTTTCTTGTTTCTCTTTAAACAGAAAGCTAGCTATAGGCTCCAATATTGGGGACACACTGGAAGAGTTTAGTTCAAATCCTGCCTCAGAGACATACTATGTGTGATCCTGTTAAAAAATCACTTAATTTTTGTCTGCCTCAGTTTTCTTGTCTCTAAAATGGAATTTGTTGTTGTTCAGTCATTTCAGTCATGTCTGACTCTTCATGACATTATATAAGATTTTCTTGGCAAAGATACTAGAGTGGTTCGCCATTTCCTTCTCTGGCTCATTTTACAGGTGAAGAAACGAAGGCAAAGGTGGTTAAATTACTTGCCCAGGGTCACCTAGCTAGTAAGTGTCAGAGGCTAGATTTGAACTCAGGAAAATGAGTCTTCCTGACTCCAGGCCTAGCTCTCTATTCACTGCACCAAATGAAGAGAATAATAGTGCCTATTTCCCAGAATTGTTGTGAGGATCAAATGAGATAATATATATAAATTATTTTACAAACCTTAAAGGGCTGCATAGAAGTGTTAATTATTATTCTAGCCTGTGATCCAGGGACAAGCCATATCATTTGTATTGTGGCCCTACTTTTCAGTACACTATCCATCCTCTCTTATCTTCTTCTCACTTTGGGCAGAAGTTCTAGAATACCCAAGGTATCTTTAGTCCTTATAATTTGTTATTCTTCATCACAACTATGTCATTTTATAGATGAAGAAACTGAGGCATCAAGAGAAAATTATTTAAAAGACTAACAAAAGGATTGAAATATGGCATCATGGCATATAGTGGTAAGTCAAATATTGAACTAGGAACCAAAAGGCCTGGATTCAGGTCCTAACTCCTCCATTAGCTCTCAGTGTAACCTTGTAACCCTTCTAACCCTCATTTTCCTTATCTGTAAAATGAAGTCATTGGAATGGATGACCTCCAAAGCCCCTTCCATCTCTAATCAGCCATAAAAATAGTATATAGTAGTAATGCAAATTAGGATATAGTCAGAATCTAAATAAGGTAGCGGAGAGAAATATATGCATATAAATATGTGTATATATACATTACAATATCTATAATTAGTATAAGATAATATAATATATTATATCATGCATTGTTATATGTTATATGTTACATAATTGTTATATGTTATATAATAAGAATATGATATACATATATATGTCAACCTAAGAAATGTGGTTTAAGAAAATTTGCCTTTCCTTTCATGTTATTTAATTAGATTGTCCTACAGTTTCATGTTTGTGACTTAGAGTATTTGTTAAAGTAATTTGTTCATAATTTTTTACAATCTTAATATCCTACCTCTTTTTGGAGGGTTTTGAATTATTTATTCTTGCTATGGAAATGAATCTTTCTATAAGAGAGATCTAACCAAATCTGGACTGGCATTCATAATCAAGGTTGCAAAACCCCTAAAGGGAAGGCAGAGTTATAGTTGTAACTGTCATTCTATGGAATCATAGAGAATTTGTTTGGTTGACTAGGCTCTAGGAGAAGTTTATGGAGAAGACAAAGGGAACGGCAAGGAGAGACTTCTTGTTAGGGATGTCCATTACAAAGAAACATTATAAAGAGGAATTTATGAGGAGCAAATTTGGAAGGAGACTTATAAGAATGAGGGATTGAGGGAAGTTGATAATATTGCTTCCCTGTCATTTCTGGAGAAACGGAGAGAGAGAGAGAGAGAGAGAGAGAGAGAGAGAGAGAGAGAGAGAGAGAGAGAGAAACTATTATAATCTTATCTTGTAAGATGATAAAAAAGGATTCTCGTGAAGAGACTTTGTTACCTTGAATGAAATGAATAGTGTAAGGCTATGTTGAACAGTGAAGAGCAGTTATCTGCAATTACAATGAGAATGTGAGGTGACATTGGCTATGATCTTTCCTACAGTTAAAATGTTGTAAATAAGTATTTCTGTTCTTATTTTGTTACTGATTCTTTTGTTAACAAATCTGATGTACAGTAACTTTAATTTTTATTCAGTTCTAGGAGATTGAGGGATATGTATGTATGTATGTATATATGTATACATACACGCATGCTAAGCTTAGGGCCCCCACCCCAATTCATTAAATATTATTTATTTAGTAAACTAATGAAACCTCCTTTCCCAATAGTAAGTGTGTGTGTGTGTGTGTATATATATATATATATATACACACACACACACACATATATATGTGTGTGTGTATATGTGTGTAAATATATGTTAGTACATATTATACATAACATACAGTAGGCATTTATATGTTGCACAGTCCTCCCTGAACACCACCATATACCCTACTAATGCATATACTCTGGTGTGAGGGCAACTAGGTGGCACAGTGGATAGAGTTCTGGGTCTGGAGTTAGGAAGACTCATTTTCTTGAGTTCATATCTGGCTTAAATACTTACTAGCTATGTGACCCAGGGCAAGTCACTTAACCCTGTTTGCCTCAGTTCCTCATTTGTAAAATGAACTGGGGAAGGAAACGACAAACCACTTCAGTATCTTTGCTAAGAAAACCACAAATGGGGTCACAAAGAGTCAGACGCAACTGAACAACAACAACAAAAATGAATGTTAGTATATGTTATATATAGCATACAGTAGGCATTTATATGTTTTGTAGTCCTCTTACACAATACCCTCATATACTTGATTGGCTTTTATACTCTTTTGAAAGCTGCTCATCTAACTTTGGTGTACACCTGTCATCCAACTTTCATCTATGGCTCCAAGAAGTGGTACCATGCACAGTGGCTATACCCTGGTAAAACTGATTGACTTGGAGGGCAGCTAGGTGGTGCAGTGGATAAAGCACTGGCCCTGGATTCAGGAGGACCTGAGTTCAAATCCAGCCTCAGACACTTGATACTTACTAGCTGTGTGACCCTGGGCAAGTCACTTAACCCTCATTGCCCTGCCCCAAAAAAAAACAACTGATTGACATGGCAGACAAGGGAAACAAGGTTGAAGATAACCAACTGACCTCAAACCCATCAGTGAGTTGGGGGATATATACTCCAAGCATATGGAATGGGCAGAGAAAAACAAATTTGTTCCAATGACCATGAATGCAGCTGAAGCAGGCTCTATAGAGCATTTAGAGCTTGGTCAGATATCAAAGATGCCAAGGTCATCCACTATATCCTGGGCCATCGCCAATCATCTTAACTCTTATTTTGCCAACTGAACTGTCATGACCCAAGAACAGAGAGTGAAGCTGATGACTTTGTGCAACTCTGCCTCACTTAAATCCAATTCACTTATAAGTCAAGATATCCTCTTCAAAAAACAAGGACAAAACATCAACATGTCACATATAACAAAACATGCTTTAAAAATATGGTACATAAAAAGTATGGTACATATATGTTATATAACACGATGACATGTACACTACATCCCACTATTGGAAAATGAAGTTTCATTTGCTAAATAAATAATATTTAATGAACTGCAATGAAGCCTAAGCTTAATCTACTAATCAAGATCTATGTTGAAATTTTATCAATTAATGGGGACTATTCAAACTTATTCCTAGATTACATTAGAATTTTGGGTGATGAGACTGATTATGGAAACAGATCAAGTAGCTTGCTGAAGGATGCTTCACAAGTGAGTGTGCATGACCCTGTGCAACCCTTTTACAATTAAAAAATTTTTTCCCAAGGGAAGAAAGAGAGAATGCCCTGAAAGTTCTAAATATTGTCAGTCATGCATTAGGTCAGATACCATATAGAGAATAGCAGTAGAAGTTATTATATATTAATTGATTCCATTAGTTTGGTCATGTAACTATACATACAAAGATCCATGATTTAGAGTGGGCACTCTCTCCACCAGGGGAGATCATGATTTCTCAAACTTGAATAGATGGGCTTCACAAGGGGCTGTAGAAAAAAACCACATCACCCATAGCGGTAAGCCACTTCACTAGGATCGTCCTTGGACAACAGAGACACAGCTCATTGTGAAACCCTTCTTGTAGTCCTTTCAACTTGGAAGGACCTCTATATTTGCTTTTATTCCATTAGCATAACCTTCATCTCATGTCATAATGAAATATCAAATTTATTTGACTAGTAATTTCACATTCATTACAAAAGTAAAGCATGAACATTCATGTAATTGCTATGTAACCTCGGAAAAAACTTCTTCACCTTTCCAGGTCCAAATTTCTTCATCTTTAAGATGAGTGGGTAGGACTAGATGTTCTTTAAGTCTCTCACAGTTTGACACTCAACGATTCTATGACTTGACTAGTTCCACTCAACAAGCAAAGTGGCAAGGATGTTGTCTTGAATTTGGTTCCCTTATGACGACAGGCAACACTGGTAAAAGAGCCCTGGATTCAGAGTCCAGAGGTATGAGTTCAAATTTCTCTATATTCCCTTCCTTATGTTGAACATGTCATTTCATCTCTATGGGCCTCAGTTTCCTCATATTTGACATTAAGGGTGGTATTAGATAGGGGCTAGACAATAGAGTTAGGCAGGCGACTTCATGCAGAAGATGAAAGGGATGTTTGGGGACATATTTAATGGCATTTCCTTTTATGTGCTCCTCATTCAAGCCAAATTGGACTGCTAGTGATAGGAAAGGAAGAGATAAAAATGTGGCTCCAGTGGAGCTCCTTCCTTATTCAAGAGAACAACACAAACCTTGTAAGTTAAAAGATATCATTGTCTGGAAAAATCCCATTATAACTGCAAGTGGAAAAGAAGTTTTTGATCATTGTCATAAATGACCAAAGTACAGTCATTCAGGAAAGTACTGAATGGTCTAAGTGATCTGCTCATTTTGCCATTCATCGGCACATCCATGGGGATTTCTTACAAAAAGTGATGTAACAAGTGATGATGCTGAGGGGTAGGTTCCAGAGTTAGGTAGAAAGAGTGAACTTTGGAGTATGGAAGGTGTGGCTGCAAGTCCCCACCTTTGACACAGGGACAACAATACTATTTGATGATCACCTGTGAATGACTTGGCTCTTCTCAGCAATACAATGATCCAAGACAATCCCAAAGGATTCATGATGGAAAATGCTCTCCACCTCCAGAGAAAGAACTGATGGGATGTGAATTCAGATCAAAGCCTACATTTTTGCACTTTCTATATATTTTTTCATGTTTTTTCCCATTTTTTTTTTTTGCGGGGCAATGGGGGTTAAGTGACTTGCCCAGGGTCACACAGCTAGTAAGTGTCAAGTGTCTGAGGCCGGACCTGAACTCAGGTACTCCTGAATCCAGGGCCGGTGCTCTATCCACTGCGCCACCTAGCTGCCCCATTTTTTCCCATTTTGGTCTGCATCTTCTTTCACAACATCACTAATATAATTATATGTGTTCTGTGATTATACATATATAACCTATATCATATTTCTTACTGTCTCAGGAAGGGGGGAGTTGAGGGAGGGAGAGAAATTTTGGAATTCAAAATTTGTTTAAAATGAATGCTAATATATAACCTATATCAGATTACCTGCTGTCTTAGGGAATGGGGGAGGGAGGGAGAAAAATTTGAAATTAGAAATCTTATAAAAACAAATGTTGAAAACTATTTCTACATGTAACTGGAAAATAATAAAATACTTTTATAAAAAATAAAATAGTTAAAAATGAATGTTAAAAACTGTCTATATGTAACTGGAGAAAAATAAAATATTATTTAAAAAAACTGGACTGCTGTCTGTTTTCAAATGGAATATTATATCTCCCTTCTCATATCTTTGTATAGGCCATTGTTCTCACGTATATTATGTACTTCTTCCTTATTTCTACCCCTTGAAATCTTTTACTTTCTTCAAGTCTCATCTCACATGCTGTCTCCTGCTTGAAGCTTTTTTTGATCCATCTGCCTTCCTCTGTTTATATTAACAAATCATATCCCCTATGTCTAGGCCATAGAATATAAGCCTCTTAAAGGCAGAGTCTGTTTCTTCATTTTTTTCTTGGTGCCTAAGGCCAAAGCAAAGTATCTGACACAAGGCACAAGCTCAGTGTCTGACACAGCGTATTCACTCCATAAATTTGAATTAATTAATCATTGAATTATTGACAATGACAACTAGCCTTAACCAGAGAGACTATGTAAATATTTCCACGAGTGTTCCTGCAAAATATGATACTAAGTAAATGCCAGGAGATTTAAAAGACTGCACCATTAAAATTAGCCTCTGGGTCTGTTTCCTTCTCTTAACAGGGGGGTATTAACAGCTAACCTATCTTCCTCAGGAGGCTTTGAGAAAAGTGATTTGGAAATAATAATTCTGATATTCATAAAGTACATTGAGGTTTCCATGGTGTTTGATCTGTATTTCTTTCTTTTTTGGTTTTTGTTTTCTTTTTCTTTTATAAAAGTATTTTATTATTTACTTGTTACATGTAGAGATAGTTTTCAACATTTGTTTTTATAAGATTTTTCAGTTTCAAATTTTTCTCTCTCCCTCTCTCCTCCCCAAGACAGCAATCTGATATAGGTTATATATGTACAATCACATTAAACATATTTCTGCATTATTCATGCTGTGAAAGAATCAGAGCAAAAGGGAGAAACCTCAAAAAAGGAAACCAAAAACAGTAGAAATAGTATGGCTCAATCTGCATCTAGATTCCACAGTTCTTTTTTTTCTGAATTTGGAGAGCATTTTCCATGATGAGTCCTTTGGAACTATCTTAGACCACTGTATTGCTGATAAGAGTCAAGTCAAGTCTATCACAGTTAATCAACACACAATGTTGTTGATACTATGTACAATGTTCTCCTGGTTCTTCTCATCTCACTCAGCATCAATTCATGTAGTCCTTCCATGTTTCTCTGAAATCTGCCTGCTCATCGTTTCTTCACATTGATTTTTTAAAACTTTGTGTTCTAGGGGCAGCTAGGTGGCACAGTGGATAAAGCACTGGCCTTGGATTCAGGAGCACCTGAGTTCAAATTCAGCCTCAGACATTTGACACTTAACTAGCTGTGTGACCCTGGGCAAGTCACTTAACCCTCACTGCCCCGCAAAAACAAACAAACAAAAAAAACCTTTGTGTTCTAAATTTTCTTCTTCCCTCTCTCCTCACCCCTCCCTATGGGATCATTCAATTCAATATAAGACATACATGTGCAGTTGTGCCAAACATCTTCACATTAGTCAAGTTGCGAAAGAAAATAGAATAACTTTAGAAAGAGGAACAAATAAAATTATACTTTAATCTGTATTCAAATACCATCAGTTCTTCCTCTGTTGATGGTTTGCATTTTTCATAATTCCTTCTGATAGCATCCTGCTCATCATTTTTTTCTCAGTTACTATTGCTAACTGTATTACCCCTCATCCTATTCCTTCCCCTTGATATTTACTCTATTTTCTATCTACTTTCACCCTATCCTTCCTTGAAAGTGTTTTGCTTTTTACTGCCCCCTCCCCCAATCTATCCTCCCTTCCTTCAGCTCCCCCCCTCATTTCCCCTTCCCCTCCCACTTACCCTCAGGGCACAATATATTACTATGCCCACTTGAGTGTTTATGTTATTCCCTCTTTGAGCCAATTCTGATGAAAGTAAGGCTCACTCACTCCCCGCTCCTTCCCCATTTTCCCCTCCACTCCATAACCTTTTTCTTGTTTCTTTTATGTGAGCTACTTTACACCATTCCACCTCTCCCTTTCCCTTTCTTCCAGTGCATTCTTCTTACCCCTTAACTTTATTTTAAAGATGTCATCATGGGTCAGCTAGGTGACCCAGTGGACAAAGCACCAGTCCTGGACCCAGGAGGCCTCAAGCCCAAATCCAGCCACAGACATAAGGCACTCCAACCTGCCTGCCCCACAGAAAACAAGGATAAATGCTTTACAGATATCATCACTCACATTCATTTCACACCTGTGCCCTCTGTCTAAGTATATTCCTTTCAGCTTCCCTAATACTGAGAAAGTTCTTATGAGTTGGAAGCATTATCTTCTCGTGTAAGAAGGTAAACAGTTTATCCTTTTAATGTTCCTCATGATTTCTTTTTTCCTGTTTCCTGTTTTATGCTTCTCTAGGGTCTTGTATTTGAAAGTCAAATTTTCTATTCAGTTCAGGTATTTTTATCACAAATACCGGAAAGTCCTCTTTTTCATTGAAGTCCTGTTTTCCCCTGAAAGATTATATTCAGTTTTGCTGGGTAGGTGATTTTAGATGTAGTGTAGTCCCAGTTCCTTTGCCCTCCAGAATATCATATCCCATTCCCTCTGGTCCTTTAATGTAGAAGTTGCTAGATCTTGTGTTATCCTGACTGTTGCCCCACAGTATTTTAATTCCTTCTTTCTAGCTGCTTACAATATTTTCTCCTTGACCTGGGATCTCAGGAATTTGACTATAATAGTCCTGGAAATTTTCCTTTTGGGATTTCTTTCAGGAAGTGATCAGTGGATTCTTTCAATTTCTATTTTACCTTCTGCTTCTAGAATATCAAGGCAATTTTCCCTGACAATTTCTTGGAAAAGTATGTCTAGGCTCTTATTTTGGTCATGGTTTTTAGGTAGACCAATAATTTTCAAATTATCTCTCCTGGATTCATTTTCCAGTTCAGCTGTTTTTCCAAGGAGATATTTCATATTGCCCTCCATTTTTTTTATTCATTTGGATTTGCTTTACTGTGTCTTGGTTTCTCATAAAGTCACTAGCTTCCATTTGTTCAATCCTAATTTTTAGGCAATTATTTTCTTCAGAGAGCTATTTTATCTCCTTTTCCATGTGGCTTTTTAAGCTATTGACTTTTTTCTCATGACTCTCCTGCATTTCTCTCATTTCCCTTTCCATTCTTTCCACCACCTCTCTAAAACTTCTTTCTATCTCTCCCACTTTCTCTTCAAAGTCCTTTTTGTGTGCTTCCATGGCTTGAGACCAATTCATATTTTTTTGGAAATTTTGGATGTAGGAGCTTTAACTTTGTTATTATCTTCTTCTGAGGGTGTATTCTGGTCTACCTTGCCCCCAAAGTTTTTTCTTTTCTCTTCTTACCCATCATGACTACCTATATCTTGGCTTTTAACTCCTTCTTGAAGTGTAGTGCTGCTTTCAGGACACACTGTTCTGAACTACAGCTTGGCCCAGGGGGTGATTGGGCTTGTTCTCAGCCTGCTTAGCCTGTGAGTAATGGCTTTCTCTTTGACCCGGAAACAGAAGTCTGATTGAAATCTGATTCTCTATGGTCAGAAGCTTGGTGTGCCTGTGCCCCTCCCCCACTAGGTGTCTGTCCCTCAAGTTTGCTTGCTGGTTCAGGATGTGGGCACCCTGCCCCAGTTCCAGCAGAGACCACAGCTATTTCCCCCAACCGCTGGACCCCCCCTCACCAGTCCTCTAGCTGAGCTTCAGAAGAAGCATCTGAAGATTCCAAGGCTCTCAAGGCACTGCCTGCTACAGGCTGGTCCTGCTCTACACACTGCCCTCCTCGCTCAGCCCAAACAGCAGGTGATCCCAGTCACCTAATTAAGCCATCTTTGGCTGGAAAAGAGTCTCACTCTGTTCTTATGTGGGTTATGCTGTTCCAAGAGTTGGCTTATGGCATTATTTTTGGAGGTATGTGGACAGGTTTTGGGGAGCTGGGAGAGTCACAGCCTTTCTTCTGCCATCTTGGCTCTGCCCCTGATCTGTATTTCTAATAAATGAAAAAGCACTTCTAAATCACCTATGATGCACCAAGCACAGCTGAAAATACAAAGACAAAAATTAAATAGACTCTGACTTCAAGGAGTTTACATTCACATGCATGATAAGCACATACAAAACATTGGGAATGAGTCATTCTCTCAGTTCCTCCTGAATTAAGTCTTGAAAGAAGCTAGGGATTATGAGAGGGTGAGCTGAGAAGGGAGAACATTACAGGGATGAGAAATGACCCCTGCTAAGGCATAGAGACAGGAGAAAGAGTGTTGTGTGTGAGGAATGATGGGAAAAACAATTTAACTGTGTTGTAGAATCCATGGAGGTGAGTAATGTGTAATAAGGTTGGAAAGGTAGGATGGGGCCAATTTGTAAAGGCCCTTCAAAGTCTTTCTTCAAAGAGAATTTATATTTAATCTTACCGGTAATAGGGAGCTCCTGGAATTTATTGAGCAAGGGGGTAACATGGTCAGGCCTATGTTTTAGGAAAATTCTTTTGGCAACCATGTGAAGGATGGATCAGAGTGGGGAGAGATGAAGCAGGGAGAATCTTAATGGTCCATGTGAAAGGTGGTAACCTATGTCTTGCCACTGGACTCTAATGACTCTGGAGAAGAGAGTGGGGCTGTTGACTTTGCATAGCCCTGCCTCACTGAAATTCAATTCACTGCAAGTCATGACATCACTTCCTGATGCCATTGGTCCTCTTAGAGAATGAAGGGTGAACAACAACAATGTTACAGTAATCCAGATGAGAGGTGATAAGGTCCCCAGTTAGGTCACTGGCTGTTTGAATCAAAAGAAGAAGATAGAGGCGAGAAAAAAAGATTGAAGTAAAAGTGACCATTTCTGGTCATTAATCAGTTATATGGGGTGAGTGAGAGTGAGCAACTGAAGATGACTCCCTGAGGTTGAAAACCTGGGTCACCAGGAAGATGGCAATTTTTTTGAGAGAAATGGGGAAGTTTGAAAAAGGAGTGGGCCTGGGAGAAAAAAAGAATGAATTCTGGTTTTTATTCTGCCATCTACCCTGTGAGTAAAATCAGTTATGGTGAGGAAACTGACTCCAAGAAATTAAATGATTGCTTCCCATGATCACCCAGTTAGTGTCAGAGGCTATATTTGAAACGATGTCTTTGCAAGTCTGGCATTCTTTTCACTGTAATAAGTCAACCTTTAAAGCACTATATAACCATGAGTTATAATTATACTATCTTTAAGAAGAAGGCCTTCCAAATGCCCGGAGGTGATTATTATGACATCTTGCTTTTCTCCATTGCTGCAAGAATCCAGTTTGTCTTTTTGACCAGAATCCTTCACAACACTCATGACTTGTGCCTTCTTTTCCCCTTGGGCTGTAGGCCACAACATGATAAAGGAGACATGATATTCCCTTTATGGCAAATTAGTCATTCAGGGAATAACATCATGACCTCCCTACTGTGTTCCATGACCTTACCAAAGTGGATAAAATAGACACCCATAGGCCTGTCTCTGATGGCTGAAGGGAGTCTCTGCCTAGAGCTTAGAGAATGAATTACCCTCTTGGGTCCTTCCTGCCTAATGTTCTTATGACTATGAATTCCCCCTTTATTTGTCTTCATTCCCTTATGTTTCCTTGTAACCCATTCCCATACTTTTCTGTCATCCAGTGATATATTTGAGTTATCTCCAACAGTATTTTTGAGCTTTCTTTACCCTTATACCAACAATTAGCTTTTTTAAAATTTACTACCCAGAAAGGTTTGCTAAGATCCATTGTTTCGTCAGTTGTCATCTTTGCTATACCTCTTCTCAGTGGTATTGGCTCTAGCTTCAGAAGACCTGGGTAAAGGTTTTACTTCTGATGATCACTACCTGTGTGACTTCAAGCAGGTCATTTAAATGCCTTTATCCAAAAAATGAAGCCCCCCTGGTCCCTTCTAGCTCTAGAGTTATTCTCCCTTTGAACCTATTTCCCAATATAGCCCCGGAGCAGGGCTACGTGACCAACCAAAAGAACATTTTAAGGACAAAGAGGAGTAGAAATTCTAGCAGCAGCCCTGGAATGCTGGGAAACAACAGCCGTCAACCAGCCAGGCAAATTGTACTCAGAGGTAGGACTCAAGTTGATCCAAGGCCTCAGTGAGGAGACAGAGGCAGAGGCTAAAAATAACCTTCCAATTGTAGCCTCAGTGCTTCAAAACCAGGGACTCTGTGTGTGTGTGTGTGTGTGTGTGTGTGTGTGTGTGTGTGTGTGTGTGTGTGGTAGGAAAACAGCCCATGGTTATGCATCAGTCTTTTTCAGTCACTGAATAGCGCCACCATTAGCAACATGGAGGACAATACATACACGTATTTTTATTAATGCATGCATTGAAATCTGCACCTGGAAAAGTGCATTTCCATGCAGCTGGCCCTAAGTGGCCTATGAACTCCACTAATATCCAGCAGCCAGCAGTTTATCTCAGATGAAGGCGTCACTTCTGCCAGCATGATTTGTGTCCATGCTGAGGAACATTTGGAAATAGGAAGGCCTCATTTCAGATGTCATTTCCATAAATGGCATTCCAGAAGCTCATTAGCATGACACTATTGCTTGGTTAATCCATTTTCTTTTATGGCTTCTAACCCCTTTTCGGGCACGAGGGCATTTATGTTCCCCCAAGGACGTACCTCATGCATCATAACTCCACCCTTCTGCAAATAACAGGATGCACCCTTAACAGCTATGGTCCTTAGAAGCTTATTTTCATTTTCATTTTTGACAGCATTTTTCAAAAAAGGAACAGAAAAGCTGACTTGCAATTCGTGCTAAAGCTTGTTTGTACAACAGTGTGTGTACCTGAAGATGTTGCTGAGGGTGTCAGTATCCGTGCAATCAGATTCTAGGCCTGCAATCCAGTCCCCCGGGGTTTACATAAAGAAATCACATACTGGCCCCAGCTCATAGAGCCTGTCGCTCACTATTTGTGACCCGCTGGCTTTTATTTGTTTGTTTTGCCTCATTGAAGAGTCATTTGATGCCTCTCCTCAAAAGGAACTATGCCATCTCTGGGCTACACACCAGATTATCCTGTCCTTGACTGCTGGGTACTGCAATTCCAAAACAACACCCAAATTGTGTGCAGCTATGCTAGAATTCCTTCTCATGGTCTTCCCTGATTGCTATCTCCTCACTAGCTCTAGCTGCCCCGGAGAAGCTAAATTAATATCCTACTGCCACCTACCCCTTTCACAAATACGGCCCGGCAAGTCCAGGCTGCTACAAATAGTACTTCCAGGCTATGGCACTGGCTGGATTCCATCATAGCAATTTACATAATCCCACCTGGACACTCAAAGTTAAGTATGACTTAGATGTGATTGTGAAGAGAATGTTATGACATAGGTCCAGGTCTTAAGTCCAGGAACGAAAAGTTGGACCATGGTTCTATCCTATAGAGGTCAAGAGGCCACTGTCTCTGAGTCTCCCAAGAGAAGCACTCGTGGTCTCGGGCAAATCTTTGTCAGCCCATCTATCATTGAAAAATAGATGGATGATTTTGAAGAGACATGGAAAGATATGTGAATTGATGCCAAAGGAAATGAGCAGAACAAGAAAACTTTACACCATGACATCAATAGTATAAAAAGGAATAGTTTTGAAGATATGGCAACCATCCATTTGGATTGATGATAGAACATGCCATTGACCTTCCAACAAAGAGGTGATAAATTCAGGGTGCTAATGAGATGCAAACACTGCCAGTGAGGGAATTTCTCTTGCTTGACTATGCATATCTATTACAAATAATTATTTTCCAATGGGGTGGATTGGTGAGAAGGAAAGAAAATAGTTTCCTGTTCATTAAAACAATAAAACTTAACTTAAAAAAAGTCTAGGGCTAGGGGTATGCATTTAATGACAATTTTCAGTTCTACATTGCTGAATAAGTTTTGGTTGTCTTAAAGGTTTCTTTGCTGAGTCAGCACATGCTGGGATAGAAGAGTGGATGTGGTGTAAGACTTGACTCGAGATGAAAAGGTCCCTAAGAGGAAACTTGAACTATTGAATATTCTCCATGGCTTATGCAACTTGGGATTTCTCTAAGGGTAACAGACATAGAGAAGCTAACTGCAATTGTGTTGCCACTCCTACAGAAGCCAGGGCCTTCCTCTGCAAGGAACTTGTCTGAACACTGCAGTTCCTTTGGCCTCCCAACTCTGAAACATCCACCACCCTGGAAGGTCTTTCATCTGCAGAGAATGCTGACGAGTTAATTGGCAGAAAAATGTTCTCCTGCTCATTGCTAGTCCCCAGGGCCACTGACATCCTTTGTTTCCTGGTTTAACCAAACTCATGTGAAAAGGACAAAGAATAAATAACTTTCCAAGTCACACAACCAAGAGAAGTGGTTGAAAACACTGAGTCATGACTTAAGGGCACTGAGACAATTGTTATCCTTTGGGTAGAATTAGTTGTGTTCTTCATTTTTTTCACTAACATTTCCTGCTTTAGCCCCAAAGTTTACCTTCTCCAGGTCCTTCCTGCAGGTAAACTTTAAATACCCAATTCTGCAATCCTGGGCTGAGTCCATACATTGTCTTTTGGCCAGATTGTCCTATTAAAAACCTTTTCAACCAATGAAAATTTCCCCAAATGGTAGACCTAATTGCATGCTGCCCTCCCCCCCCCCCGCCCAAGTTTGTGACATTCCATGAACAAAGACATGGGCATGGACTTTGAACACATAACTACATTGGTGCTCTCCTTGCCTTAAAAATGGAACATTTTGGAATGTTTCAGCCTTCCCAGCCAAAATGTTTTCATTACAATGCAGTGGAGTCATTTCTGAGTTTTAATTAAAGGAAAGAAGAGACAAGAAGAGGAAAAAAGGAAGGGAAGGGAAGGGAAGGGAAGGGAAGGGAAGGGGCCTGTTTTGTGAATAGTTTTTAGAGGACATCCCCAGAGCACTTGTCACCTCCAAGAACATTGAACTACTTCTACTCCTGACTTAGCAGAAATCTTTGAGAAGTAATCCAGTGTCTGAGAACATAGAAGATGGTGATAAAAGAGAAAATGTTTTTAGAGGCTGTAACTCTCTTGAATCAAGAAGATAAATATTCCTGACCTGGCTTTTTTCTTCGATCAAAGAGTGGGGCTCATGTGTGTGTGTGTGTGTGTGTGTGTGTGTGTGTGATTTTCTGTAATTATCTCTCTTCTACAGTCAGTCAGTCAACAAGAATTTATTCAGTGCTTACTATGTGCCAGGACCTATGTTAAGCACTCTGGATGCAAAGAAAGGCAAAAACATGGGATTAAGATCAACAAAATATATAATCATGCATGTAGCATCCTCATGGAAGCCACATTACAAGCAAAGGAAGTAGCAGTTTGGGCTGGCGATGTAACAACATTTAACTGGGATTCCTAAACATGCTTTTCATTTGGTTTTAAAGGGCTTGTTATGGCTTTGTTCAATGAACACCAATTGATTATTAAAAACATATTTATTGAGGATTACCAACTGTGTAATTAGAGACATATCTTTTACATAGGAAAACCTCAAGAAAATGTGTTTCTAATACTCAATTAGTGTTCATTTAGCAATACAATAACTATCTTATGGAATCCAAATGCAACACACATTGTGGCAATTTGATTTTCTTTGTGAAAAGGAGGTGTGGTCATAGGGTTGTTAGGAAGGCCAAGGATCAAGAACCCTGGGTTCCATTCTCAGCCTTCAGCTTACTGCATGCCACCAAGAGCAGGCCAAGGCATCCTCTCTCTAAGCTGAATTGTTTAGCCCATTTGACTTGGTCATGGGTTTTATGTGTCTTAAATGCCTGAGGAAAGTTAAGAGAATATTGGGAGGACCCACACAGAATGTCCTAAAATGTTCTTTAAGAGCCCTCCACTAATTATGATCCCCATCCCTATCTCCTACTCCATCTCTCAAATTGTAAATTCCATTACATCCCTTCATGAAAGTAATACAGTAGCCAAGCTAACCATTTCAATTCCCTCCATGTATAATACCTTCCTGCTTCATACTTTCTAGTAACCATTGTCATTCCTTTCCTTCAAAACCAGGACATTTGTTTATGATGGAATTCTCATCTAACAGTCCACTAAAAGAATCCTGGGATTCTAGAGCTAGAAATCACCTTTTGTTGTTCAGTTATTTTTCAGTCGTGTCTGACTCTTCATGATCCCATTTGAAGTTTTCTTGGCAAAGATTCTAGAGTGGTTTGCCATTTTCTTCTCCAGCTCATTTCACACATGAGGAAACTAAAGCAAACAGAATTACATGACTTGCCCAGAGTCACACAGCTAGTATGTGTCTGAAGCCAGATTTGAACTTACGAAGATGAGTCTTCCTGACTTCAGACCCAGGTGCTCTGTCTGCTCCACCACATAGATGCCCCAGAAGTCATCTAGTCTACCTTCTTATATAATGAGACTCAGCTAGGTAGCTCAATGGATACAGTGCTGGACCCAGAGCAGAAAACTTGAGTTCAGATACTTGATCGTCTCTGTGACCCTGGGAAAAGTTATTTACCTTCTCACAGGCTCAGTTTCCTCATTTGTAAAATGAAGATAATAATAGTACCAACTTTCATGGGTTGTGAGGATTGAATGTAATATCCAATGTAAAGGTTTATTTTGTAAACCTCCAAGTGCTGTAAAAAATGCCAAATCTTATAATTATGCATGAATCTCATCTATAGAATCCCAACACAGGATTAACCAGTCTCTATTTGAAAATCTTCAATAATGGGGACCCATTAGGCTGTCCTTTCTATTTTGAAAATTATCTCATGGAACCAAAACCTACAGCCTTGATTCCTCACAAAGCACATTCTCTAACTGCCATTTACTGATCTTCATTATTTTCTTTGGTGCTGTAGGAATTATGGTTTAGTTCTTATTCCATATGAAGGTCTTTAAAATATTTGAAGGGAGCTACCATGTCCCCCTAAGTCTTCTCCCCAGATTGATTATCCTCAATTCCTTCATTTATTCCTCATATGGCATGGCTTTGAGTACCATCTTTGCCTCTTTTTCACTCACCTCTGAATTCTTTAAAATTTTCTCCTGACTTCAGGAAGCTTATTATAGTTACTGTGTTTACTTGATATGATGGGTAATAAAGAGATGAGATGAAAAAAGGTCAATCTACATTATCATTTTTTTAAAAATCAGTATTGTCAATAAAATATCCATAAGGAAGGAGGGCAAAACTATAGCCAACTCTCAATTAACCACACATGGATTAGCCATTCTGTGCATTACTAATGGCCATTTTAATATAATATTTTGTTTTCCCCAATTACATGTTAAAATAACTGCTTAATATTTGTGGTGTTTTGTTTTTGTTTTTGTTTTTTGTTTTTTAGTGAGGCAATTGGGGTTAAGTGACTTGCCCAGGGTCACACAGCTAGTAAGTGTTAAGTGTCTGAGGCCAAATTTGAACTCAGGGACTCCTGACTCCAGGGCCGGTGCTCTATCCACTGCGCCACGTAGCTGCCCCATTTGTGGTATTTTTAAGTTTTGAGTTCTAAATCCTATCTCTCCCTCTCTTCCCTCCCCCCTCCCCAAGATGGCAAGCAATCTGATATGTTATAAATGTGCATTAATGTAAAACATTTCCACATTAGTCATTTTGTACAAGAAGACTCAAATTTTAAAAAGAGTAAAAGTGAAAAATAGCATATTTCAGTCTATATTCAGACAATACTGGTTCTTTCTCTGGATGCGGATCACATGCTTCATCATGAGTCCTTTGGGATCTTCTTGGATCATTTTATGCTGAAAATAGCTAAGTCATTCACAATTCTTCATTGTACAACATTGCTGTTACTGTGTATAATGTTCTCCTGAATCTGCTCACTTCACTTTGTATCAGTTCATGTAAGTCTTTCCAGGTTTTTCTCAAATCATCCTGCTTGTCACAATAATATCCCATCATAATCATATACTATAACCTGTTTAGCCATTCCCCAATTTATGGGTATTCCCTTAATTTCCTATTCTTAGCCACCAGAAAAAGAACTGCTACAAATATTTTTGTACAAAATAGGCCATTTTTCCTTTTTTTGAATGTCTTTGAGATATAGATCTATCAGTGGTATTGTTGGATCAAAGAGTATGCACAGTTTTATAACCCTTTGGGCATAATTCCAAATTGCTCTCTAGAATGGTTAGATCAGTTCACAACTCCACCAGTAGTGCATTAGTGCCCCAGTTTTCCTACATCCCCTCCAATATTTATTATTTTCCTTTTTTGTCATATAAGCCAATCTGATATGTGTGAGGTGACAACTCAGAGATGTTTTTAATTTGCATTTCTCTAATGAATGGTAATTTAGAGCATTTTTTCATATGACTATAGAGAGCTTTGATTTATTTGTCTGGAAACTGCCTGTTCATGTCCTTTGACTATTTATCAATTGAGGAATGGCTTATATTTTTTATAAATTTGACTCAGTTCTCTACATATTTGAGAAATGATATCTTTATCAGAGATACTTGATGCAAAGATTCCCTCCCCAGCCCCACCCCCATTTTCTGTTTTCTTCTTTCCTTTTAATTTTGGTTGCATTGGTTTTGTTTGTGCAAAAAGCTAACGACCATGTTTAAAGCTCAGGCTGCTTCTTATCTACCACCTAGCATACTGCTAGACCATGTACTCCATCAGTTGGTTTAAACTTTGGGAAGAACTCATTTTAATGGTTACTCAAGAAGCATCTAACTAGCAGAACATAAAGTTGCTCCCCCAAAATGTTATAAAATGTATTCAAAAACCAAATGCAAATAACTGTTAAATCATCTGATTTATCAGTTTTAGATTAACAAAAACCATTCAGCTTCCTTAACTTTAAAATGAGGATTATAACAGCACCTATTCCATAGGGTTATTGTGAAAATCAGTACTTAGCATAGTTCCTAGGTAATGCAGTGGATAGAGTCCTGGGACTGTAGTCAGAAAGACCTGAGTTCAAATCTAACCTCAGACACTTACTAGATGGATGACACTGGGCAAGTCACTTAATTTCTGTTTGCCTCAGTTTCCTCATCTGTAAAATAATGATAATAATAGAACCATCCCCACCCCTAGGTTATTGTGAGGATCAAAAGAGATAATTGTATAATGTTTAGCATAGGGACTGGCACATCATAAGAGCTATATTTTTTTGTTGTTGTTATTGTTCAGTTATTTCAGTCATGTCAAACTCTCTTGACCCCATTTTTTATTTTTTTGGCAGAGAAACTGGACTGGTTTACCATTTCCTTCTCCAGCTTATTTTGCACATGAGGAAACTGAGGCAAACAGGCTTAAGTAACTTGCCCAGCAATAGATAGCTGTTGTTCATTCTTCATTTTCAAAGAGGACTAATGATATCACAGATGACAGCTAGTAATTGTCTTAGGCCAGATTTGAACTCAGGAAGTTGGATCTTCATGACTCCAGGCCCAGTACTCTATCCATAGTGTCATTTGGCTGCCCTAAGTGCTATATAAATGTTATCTATTATTATTGGTTCTTGGCATAGAGTAGGTACCTAATAAATGCCTCCTCCTTTCTCTTCCATTTCAGAAAGGGAATTTTGGCCTAAGGTTAAACATACTAGAACTAGGAAGAGATACTGGATTTCTCAAGAAGCCAGAAAGAGAATGACCTATACCCAGAAGGGCTGGGGCTGGTAAATAGACAGAGATAAATAAAACTAAAGAAATGTCTAAGATCTCTCCTAAAATAAGTTAGGTAAAGATGAATGCAGTAAATATCTTGTGTAGCCATTATTTGCATACAACTATAAAGGGGCAGCTGGGAAATAATGGAAGAGCATTGGATTTGAAGTCAAAATACTTGTATTTGAATCATGGATCTGCCTCTTATTGTCATGGCCTTAGATAAGTCATTTCACATAAACTCTCAGTGTCTGGACAATTCTCTGAGAATTTATATCAGGGAGGTGTTGATCTGCCTGAGGAAGTTCCTCACCAAGAGTTTACTCACAGGTGCAGTAAAAAATGAATGAATGGATAGATAGATAGACAAAATAAATAGATGAATGAATGAATGGATAGATAAATAAAAAGATGAATTAATGAATGAATGAAGAGAGAGAGAGAGAGAATACATGCACTAGCTACCATACTGGCAGCTAGGTGACACAGTGGTTAGAATGCCAGCCCGATTGTTAGGAAGACTCATCTTCCTGAGTTTGAATCCTGCATCAGACACTTACTAGCTGTGTGACCCTGTGCAAGTCACTTAACCCTGTTTGCCTCAGTTTCCTCATCCATAAAATGAGCTGGAAAAGGAAATGGCAAGACACTCCAGTCTCTCCACCAAGAAAACCCAAATAGAGTCAGAAAGCATCAGACATGACTGAAGCAACAGAACAAAAAGCTACCATACAACAGTATTACAGAGACCAAATCAGTAAATTGGATAGTGTTTTAAGGAACTGAATCCATAGTACCAGTCTATAGGTGCTAGCAAAAAAAAAAAATCATTCCCCCACCTCCATGACAACCCTCAGATGACCACTGATATGATAGTGAAAAGTTAGCATAGCTTTGATGCTTCTTTGCAAGGTCATGCATAGTCTCCTACAAATGACAGGGTGCTTAATAAATACCAGTTGACTGACTGAACACAGCCCTGAATAAATTATTTTAAAATACCATAAGCTCGGAGTACTGCTTCTCCAAAATTTTAATCCTCTGAAAACTTCAACAATTCCACCATATTTGAAACCACCAAAACCCTCAAATCTAGAAGGATATACAAACTTTTGAAATGGAGAGACCAACAGTGATTACATTCCTTTGTTATCTTATCTCAGATATGATCATTGGTCTGAGCCTTACTCTGTTATTTAAGTTTGAAGCTGGGTAGAAGAAAGATGGGATGACGAATTTTGGTGCATTAGTTACAAAGAAACTCAAGCTGAGGGGAGGTGGTGAGAGGGAAGAGAAAGAAGAGGAGAGGAGAAAGGAAGGGAAGGAGAGATAGGAAAGAGAGAGAAAGGGAAAGAGAAAGGGAGGAAGAGAGGGGGAAATGAAGAGAAGAAGAAGAAGAAGAAGAAGAAGAAGAAGAAGGAGGAGGAGGAGGAGGAGGAGGAGGAGGAGAACAAGAACAGGAACAAAAAAAGGGGAGGAGGAGGAGAGGGAGGGGGAGGAAGGAAGAGGAAGAAGAGGAAAGTATGAAGAGAAAGAAAATGTGGAGATGGAGAAAGAAAGAATAGAATAGAATAAATGTCCTTGATTGAAGCAGCACCATGCTCATTTGTAGTGTTCTAGATGATCAGGGGAGTCTCAGACCTCAATATGTACCCCGCTTTTGAAGATCCTCAATTGAGTGAGGAAACCTCTTCCCTCCAGCTGAGGAATGCTAACTTTTTTTCATCAGCTAAGGCTAGGAAGAGCAAAGACATACAATCCTAATGGGAAAATTAAGGGGGCGGGGTTAGAATTCCTTCCAGCTCAACCTGGTTTGATTTTCTCTGGCTAAAGCTCAAGGGTGAAGGGTTTGAGTTTTTTTACCCTACCCCAATTGGTTCGTCTCGGTTTTCATCACTCCCTTTGGGAGAATACGCTGGGACAATTTTAGAATCTGTCGAAACCTCCTGGGTTTTGAATTCTAAGCTAGCCCAGAATATGTGGGAGTTTGAGTGTATCTGTTCTCAAAAAAAAAAAAAAAGACTTCCTGCTACAAATAAAGTTTTATTAGAAGTAGCAAAGTAAGAGCTCATCATGAATGGCATGTGGATGGGATATGTTAAAAGGATCCAAAAGGACAGGCATTAAGTTCTCTTCTAACATAAATCAGGGTTGAGAAACTTGGCACTTCTCTTTCAAACATTTCTTCAGAGAACTCAAGGAGAAAAATCACAGAGGAAGGGATTTGAATCTTGCCATTAAATGTCAGAAACACTGTAGAGTATCTTAGTAGAATGTAGAGCTATCCTAAGAATCAGTGCTGTGCGAAGAGACATTTTGGGACGGCAGAAAGAGTGCCTGGGTTCAAATCTTATTTCTATCACCCTGTAACTCTGGGCAAGTCTCTTCACCTAATTGGGCTTCCATTGCTTCATCTATAACATGACAGGGTTGAACTAGATGATTAAGTTCCTTATCTAGTTCCAAATCTATGATCCTTTCTTTCTTATCATGATCTTTCTTCTCTTGTAAGAAGAATGGCCAAGTACCATGGGAAGTGTTGATATATTTAGGAATAAGACTTGCATCTAATAGGGACTTAGAGGAGACTGTAAGGTACCCCTAAGCCTCAAAATGTCTCCCACAGACTCCTTGAAATGCTGGTTAAAGGCAACAAAACCCATCACCCCACAATTAGAAAGAAGTAAACATCCCTAAGAAAGAAAACCCATAGACTTAAATTCACGATCAAGTGTAAATGACTGATACAAGATCTTCAGAAACCAGATTTTAATAATGGGAAGGCGCTTTCTGCTTGTAGAGGAAAATAAGAGGCCCAGAAGATGGGGATGATTGTGGGAGTGGGGTAAGAGAATCATGGTAGAGTCAGGTGGGGTGGAAAAGAAAGGAGAGACTAGCTTGAAACAATTTACCCCACAGCTTTGCCTGGGGGCTCTAGTAGATACTTTATGCAAATGGATAAACTCAAAGGCATTTGAAAGGTTTCCTCCATTCCTACTTTGATGATGGAACTCTCCCAATGCCCTCTTTTGTGCATCAGGTGGGTGAAACAGAAGGTGAGAGAAATGTTGAGAGATTGTTAGAGAATCAGAAAATGTTAGACTTAGAGGGGAAATAAACTAGTCCAATCCCTTGGAGATTTTCATAGTTCATGGCATCCTCATAACACTGTGGGGTTTAGTCTTCCAGGGATTACTGTATTATCCCATTTTACAGAGGAGAACGCTGAGGCTCCCTGAAGTGAGGAAACTTACCCAAAGTTAAACAACTAGTAAGTGGTAGAACTGGGACATAAATCAAATATTCTTATTCTAAGTCTAGTGATCTTTATGTGGGGTGGGCTAAAAGTTCAAAGGGGTCTGATGTTTTAATAACTTTTTGAAAATTATTTTTATTTTTTGCCATTTATGAAATTTGATTTTTCAGTCATGTAAATTCATTTCCTAGATATACTATATATGATAGTATGGTATTGTAAATTAAAAACAAAAAATAAAGGACTTGTTAAATATTCATGACTTTTGGCCCACCTTGTACAATACTGCACTGCATGTCCTCTCTCTCTCTCTCTCTCTCTCTCTCTCTCTCTCTCTCTCTCTCTCTCCTTCTCCCTCTTTCTCCCTCTTTTAGTCTCTCTCTCCCTCTTTTAGTCTCTCACTCCCTCCTCTCTCTCTCTCTCTTTCTCTATCATTCTCTCCTCTTTGTCTGTTGTTCTCTGTCTCTGTTTTCCTCTTTCTCTTTCTCTCTATGTCACTTTCTCCCTCTTTTCTCTCTTCTCTCTGCCTTTTTCTTTCTCTCTTTTTTGGGGGGTTTCTCTCTGCCTTTCTCTATCTCTCTCTGTCTCTCTTTCCCTCTCTCTCTCTCTCTCTCAGTTTACCTTTAATTCAACATTCTACCACCTTACTCAATAGAAGGTTCTGGCTGTTTCTCCTTCATTCTCAAAGAGGATCAGGAAGGTGATGTCAGGATTTGCAGTGAATTGGATTTAACTGAGGGGGCCCTGTGCAAAGTCACCAGCCTCACTCTCTCCTCCAGAACCATCTGGGTACAGTGAAAAGATATAGATCAGGATGGCTAGAGATAGCCCCAGATACAGTGGGAGACTTTGACCTTTTTAAAGCTTAGGTCTTTCCCACATCTCAGTTTAAGGCAACACTCATTCAGTGATTAAGGCTAGGTAATAAATGCCAAAAGGTTCTATCCAGGCATGGATGGGTACACTAGCATGGCCACCCAAGGATTAGCAGGAAGGGGAGCCATCTAAGGCTCTGTAGGACTTCATAGTGCAACCTCTTAGTGTTCCAATTGCCAATGCAATTCAGTTCAACAAAGATTGATTAAGCATCTACTCTGCATTCATTAATTGACAGAGAACCTTCCTCAGAATCAGAAACACCTGGGTTCACCTCTGACACATCCTAACTGTGAGACCCTGGGCAAGTCACAATCTGCCAGTTCTCTGGGCAACTCTCTAAGATGAGAAATGTCACAGAAGGTGCCAACCAACCTGGGGAAAGGGTATTTCCTGACTGGGAATTCCCTGCCCCGATGAAGTCATAGGTCTTATCCAAAAATAAATAAATGAACAAAGCACTGGCTGGTGCTGGAGACACCTTTGCCCTACTCTTATAAGGGGGGAACAAGCACATTATTCTGCCCATCTCTCAGCCCAGCACTTCCACTCCCTTCAGTTACCACAGCACAGCAGCAGTTTTAGATATGACTGGCACTGGTCACTTTAATCAAACTTTTTCTGAGCTAAAGTCAGACACACCCTGCACAACCCAAGTTCCCAAGTCATTTCCCAAGAGAACAAGCCACCTTGCAGACCTTTCAGGGGTGCAATGAGACTCCTCCTCCTCCTCCTCCATTTTCTGCCGGTGCAGCTTGTGTCTCCAGGCCACTAACAAACACTCTTTTGTGAGCAGTATGAACAACAGACCTCGAACAGTAACATGGGACAGCTACCAGGAGCATACCTGATGGAGGCCAAGTGCCCCCTTTGACTATTGCTTCTCATCCCAGACTTCCCAGAACATTTCCCAGATTCTATCTGAGCCTTTCAAATTTGGAAAACTGCAAGTCTGAAAATCTAAACACAAAACAAAACAAAACAAAACAAACAAGAAAAAAATCCACCCAAGCTACACATTCCATCGTACTTTAATTAGCTACCAGAGGCTACAAGTCTCTGGGTTGAATTGTCTCTAAAACACAAAACCAAACAAAACACCTTCTCCAAACACAGCCTCAGCACCCTGAAAATCAAGTTTTCCTTGGCTCTGTTTCTATCTTCCCAAGCCAGGGATGGAGGCACAAGGCCCGGGTGCCTATCCAGATCACAGAGCAGAATGCAGGCTGCCTCTTCTTTTAAAAGTCCTATTAGGGGGGCCCCATTGGCTAAAGGCTAGGGCATAGTCACTCTGAAGTTGAGGGCTTAATGGAGTAGCCTGTGAGAGAATGGAAGGGACAGTTCCTCGCTGCACAGATGGCTCTTTGTCACTGCTGACACCTGCCATCTGCTTGTTTGTCTAAATGATGTTGGAGGGGGCATCGGGAGCTTCCAATCTGCCACGCAGACCCCACCCGCTCCCAGTGACCTCCTGACCCCCATGTCAGACAGGTCCAGAGAGTTTGTTCTTTCAACACAGTGGGTTCTTCCTTCTCACTTTTTACAGCCTCTTCTCAGCCACCCCTGCTGTAACAGCAGCAGCTGCCCCGAGCTGCAGCGGGGTCCGTCCCCCTGGTGTTCCCCGAGCCAATGTGGGGGTTACCCATTTCCAAAGTCAGGCCCCCTCACACCTGTTAACAAAGAGACATATAAAATAAAAGGAGGAAAGCAGGGAGGGGAAGGAACATCCCGAAGCGAGTAATTTTACGTTGTGGGCGCTGAATGACATCTATTCATAGCTCACATGAATAGGCCCATTTCCTATTTCTTAATAGATTTGGGGGTGGGGATGAAAGCTTCCTTATGAAGTGATGTTAAGATATGGACGTTTTTACGTTTCACCCAGTTTATATGATCTCATTCCAGGAAGTGTCATCTCAGAGCGATAGGGAGCAATGTCTTTTCGCACACTGGCAGGAAAAACGAAGATGCTTTGAAAACAAATGCGTTCTGTTCAATGCAAGGCCTCCTTGAAAAGCTGTTGGATGTGTTTATGCCAGTGAGTACCCTTCAAAAGAGCGCTTGAAGCAAATACATACCTACGCATTGACAGAGGATGTTGCAGTCTTGTCTAGTGGAGGTCAGGACTAGGAACAGACAGCCTGGCTCATTGGAGCACTATCCTTTCTGGTCAGCCTTTTACAAGACAATCTTTCATTTCTTCTCCTCTAAAAGGAATTAATAACATCTAAATTCAAAGCCTGGCTTTGCTACTCACTTCCTCTGTGGCCTTCAGCAAATCACTTACTGTCCCAGGCTCCCCTGAGGGGACAGGACTAGATGATTCCAAAGATCACTTCTAGTTCTAGACTGACAACCTTCAGAACACTTATAATCTTTCCTGAAATGAGCTAGCGCCTAGCATGGTGCCTGGAACATAGTATATGCACTTAACAGAAGGTTGTTGATTGGTTGATAAAAGAAGAAACAGGAGACTATTGGTAAAATTCTTGAAAGTCCCCTGCAAGAAGAAGAGAGTTATAAAAGTGCCAGGTATGGCAGAAGCTTCCTGTGATGTGGTCTATTACAGCATGGGCTTATTTTTCTCTTGAAAGGTCATGGTCACATGAAATAAGGGCAGGATGGGAGGGTAGGAAAAAACACTGCTTATGAAGTAAGATTTTATTTCAGCACCTAACTTCAAGACTTACTAGTTGTGTGGCCTTGGGCAAGCCACCTAAAATCTCTGTGCCTCAGTTTCCCCATCCATAAAAAAGGGAAGAAGGGGAGCAGCTAGGTGGCACAGTGGATAAAGCACTGGCCCTGGATTCAGGAGGACCTGAGTTCAAATCCAGATTCAGACACTTGACACTTAGTAGCTGTGTGACCCTGGGCAAGTCACTTAACCCCAATTGCCTCACACAAAAAAAAAAGGAAAGAAGGACTCTTGCCTCACTCACTTCACAGGTTTCTTGTGAAGTTGTTTGCTGGATGCAAAATGTCATGGAAAGGAATACAGGATCGCAGATTTAGAACTATCATGGGCCTTGTAACTGGTTAATGACTTGCACAAGGTTATACAGGTAGTTTCTTCACATCATTTAAAAGTCTCTAACTCCACAATCTTCAATATCATTGACAGTCTATATCATACCATTTAGTACTGAATCATTGTAATTTGAGACAACCCAGTATTGGTTGTATTGTTTCCTAAACTGTTTCACATATGTTAGTCTTTTATCCCCATTTATCGATGAACTCCTACAGCATAGAGAATATGGAATATATTTCTCTTGCGGTATTCAAGAGAAATATAGCTCCTGGCCTGGTTCTAGACATGTAGGATTAATCTCACCCACCCTCCTCATTTGTACAAGGGGAAACTGAGGCACAGAAGGTTTAAGTGGCTTATCTAAGAGGACACAGCTAATAAAAATCTGAAGCAAGATTTAAGCTAGGGTTTTCCTGACTCTCAGGAGAAAGCTCTAGGCACTATACCACACTGCCCTTCAATCAGGTGTTGATCCTAACCTCCAACACTGGGATGATTATTTCATGATTATCTATGAACTGCTCAAGTTCTGCCATGTGGTACAGACTTAGTTCCACCATGGATTTGTTTGGTGGCCTGGAACATATCATTGCCTCCCCAGGTCTCAGTTTTCTCACTATATCCTAGGGGACATAAAGGGAAGAAAGATGGTTAATTGCTCCTGGTCTCTGTTTTTGGAAGGACTGGCATGAAAAATCTTCATTGAACACAGAAGTAACAAGCGCAGTGACTTCAACACAATCTTGTTTCTTTACATCATTAAAAATTCTCAGGGGCAGCTAGGGGGCGCAGTGGATAGAGCACTGGCCCTGGATTCAAAAGGACCTGAGTTCAAATCTGGCCTCAGATACTTGACACTTACTAGCTATGTGACCCTGGGCAAGTCAGTTAACCCTCATTGCCCCACCCGCCCCCAAAATTTTCTAACTCTGCAAAAGCCAATATCATTGGTAGCCTAGATCATAGTTTCAGACTTAATCATTGTTATTTGAAACAACCAGTCATCATTTGTATTGTTTTCTAAAGTCTTTTAATCCCATTTACCTACCAACTCCTACACTGTAAAGATGCAGCCACCCCCACACCCCCCCAAGTTAAAAGCTAGATGTTACCCTAGTTCTAGCACTTCAGAGTGTAAATTCATGCCTTCATTCATCACTCAGTTATTCAAAAAACATTTATTAAGCATCAACTATGTACAAGGCATTGTGAAAAGCACTGGAAATGTTGACATGACTTTGTTCTTCCCAAATTTGGTTTCCCAATTTTCAGCTACAAATGTAGGACCTTGGAATCCGTTTTCCTCTTCCCAAGATCCTTCCTAATCATGCCCTTCCTTCTAGACTTCCATCTCCCTCACCTTAGACTTGCTGTCCTTGATCTGGTGTAACAACACTCCTACCCTCTTCGACTCTTAGATTCCCTGGATGCTTTTAAGACTCAAAGACAGTCTCACTTCCTGTTGGAGTCAGTCTTAGTCAATAAGCATTTATTTAACCTGCCCCAGCTCTCCCAGCTGCTAGTTCTTCCTCTCTGAAATTATCTTTCATCTACTTTAAATGGGTCTTGTGTGTATGTAGCTATATACATGTTATTCTCACATTAGAATGTGAGTTCCTTGAGAGCAGAGGCTGCTTTTGCTGTTTTGCTGTTTCTCCTCAGAGTTTAGCACAGTACCTAGCATATAATAGGTGCTTAATAAATGCTTCTTGATTGACAGCCGACTGACTCCTTCAATGATAAAAACTCTTTCCTATCTGGCCTTAGGCATTGCTTCTATTTACTCCTGGGCCTTAGGCATTGCTTCTTACTCTCTAGAATGTCTCTGTAATATGTCCTCTAAAGTCTCTCTCAGAGCATGTAGGATCAAGTGCCAGACCAGGAGTCAGGAAGACTCTTCTCCATGAGTTCAAATCTGGCCTCAGACACTTATTAGCAAGTTATTTAAGCTTGTTTGCCTTAGATTCCTCACCCATAATATGAGATGGAGAAGAAAATGGCAAACCACTCCAATATCTTTTACAAGAAGACCCCAAATGGGGTCACAAAGAAGTGGACATGGCTGAACAGTGAAAAGTCTCTCAAATAAACATTCAACTCTTCTTCTCTATTCCTGGCTGCCTTCTTAAAGAAAACAGCCCTCGCTGGACCGAAGCAACTGACTCTGTCCTTAACAATGTTATCTCCTCTTTTACCTAGACTGGCATCAGTCCCTGTGGCCTTGGACCATGAGGCTAGGCCTCCACAATCCCCTTCCAGTCTAGCTTCATCTGTCCTACTACCAGCAAAAGGTCTCGTTCATCTGCTTTCCTTTTGACCTTGTACCCTCTAGTGGCCCACCAGTAACTTCCCACTCATTGACACAGCTGATATTACAAACTTCCCCTAGGGCTGATAGACACCAGACACTTGTTCTTGCTCCTGGATCTAACCAGTTCTGTGCATCATTATGCTGCATTTTGCTCATTTTCCTTCCCTCTCTTCCACCTCACCTCTTGCCCCGAGTGGTCTACTGGGTCTGTATTTAAGATGAGAAATCCTTAAATGAGGAGTAACGGTCAAGATATACATATACTACACCCCTATAAAGAACCTCAAACATTATAGATGCCTAATGATTAATAGCCTGGTATAATAGAATATTAATTCAGAGGGCATAGGTTCAAGACCCAGCTCAGACATGTTAATTGTATGAATGTGGAAAACCTGATCTAACCTCAGTTTCCTCATCTGGAAAATGGGGGAGATACTACTTGTACTAGTCTATAGGGCTGATTGAAGAATGTGTTTTATAAACTTTAAAGCATTATATAAATGTCAACTCTTATTACCACGATGAGAATTGGAATCAGCAGCTTCCCCCCTTCATCTCTTTAGTGGATAGCAAGACTATTGAGTCATGGTATCTACTAACCCATTCACCCATACACACTAATACAGTACCTAACTAAACTCTTTGACAGCTAGACTAGCTCAGCCAGTGCTTCATGCTCTAGATTTCGTCATTCTTTCCCTAAAAAAGAAGACTATTGCTTTCCCTAGCAAAGCAATTTTTTAACATCATAATGTCACTCTAAACAGAACAAATATTTTTGTGAAGAAGTGAAGAAAGGTAAATCAGTAGGCAGCAGGATCACAGTGTCAATCATAAAGCATTTTTTCCCTTTGTTTCATCAAGTCCTTAGTCACTGTCTGTCCTCCTGGAGTATTAAAGAGTGTGAATATTGGGCTTCCTTCAGTTCTCTGACAAAGTTATGCTAAAAATAAATTAGGCTTGTATGATTTAAGCTCTACCTAATTTCTCTGCAAGCCAGATCAGACAATAGCCCTGTTAATTTACTGCCATTTATACAAGTCAACATTGAAATCTTTTTATTCCATTAAGTGAAATTTTGAAATGCTCCTAACTACTCAGGGCAAAAGTATCTTTTTATTTTTTTAATTTATTTTTTATTTTTTGCAGGGCAATTAGGGTTAAGTGACTTTCCCAGGGTCACACAACTGTCTTTCTTTCTTTCTTTCTTTCTTTCTTTCTTTCTTTCTTTCTTTCTTTCTTTCTTTCTTTCTTTCTTTCTTTCCTTCCTTCCTTCCTTCCTTCCTTCCTTCCTTCCTTCTTTCTTTCTTTCTTTTTCTTTCTTTCTTTCTTTCTTTCTTTCTTTCTTTTTTAAAGTATCTTTTTAAAAAGACCTTATTTGTTCCATTTGGGGGAGGAGTGGTATTGACCTCTGTTTCGACACAATGCTATATTTTTTAAAAAATCAATTTCCAGTTTCTTTTAAGCTTTTTTTGAGATTATCTAGTCAGCCAGTATTTTTTTTTCAAAAACCATATAAATATAATCTATAACCTTTATGATGGAAATGCTTCATATTGAATGGGAGCATAAGGCATCATAAGTGTGAATCACAAAAAGTTTTATTTGAAGTTCTTGCCTAAACATAGACCAGCTGGGATTTTTTGCCCTTAGAGTCCCAAGTCTGGGCTAAATGCAACTTAAGTTCTAGAATGGAAAGAAAATGCAGAGGAACTACATTCAAATCCCAGCTGTTGCCTGACCACATCTGGACTTCAGCTTGTTCATCTATACGATGAGGGCAGTGCACTGAATAACCTCCAAAGTTGCTTCTATCTCTAAATCTTACAGCCCTATCATGTTATGAATTTGAAATATGGACCAAATCTGAATGTTGAAACACTCAATGCACATTTTTCATGTAAATATGTGTGGATGTGTGACTACCATGAACCATTTGGGAAGAAATGGCCATTTATGAATAAGAAGGCTATCCCTGTACAAACAAGCATGAAGAAATCCTTTTCTTCACATTTGGTGTAATTGTTTGCAAACCGGCCCAAGTAATCTGCTCAAATGCAAACTAGTTCCTGCTGGTCTCCTCCATTAGAATCTAAAGGATAGATTTTTGCCTTTCTCTGTATTGCTAGCCCTTAGCACAATGCCTAGCAAATAGTTAGCCCTCCATAAATGTTTCTTGACTTGACTTGACTTGCTGTCTCCTATCAGCCGTTTTATTGCATCAGTGTTCATAGGACCATAAATTTAGAACTGGAACAGACATCAGAGGCATCTCGGCCAACCTACTCACTTAACAGATGAAGAAACTGAGGGCCAGAGAGGTTAAATAATTTGCCCAAGGTCCCATATGTAGTAAGTGACAGAGGCATTATTTAAATCAAGGACTTCTAACTCCAAATACAAGTACTATGAAAAGAGCTGGCTTCAGAGTCAAAAAAGACTTGGCACCTTGGACATACACTGGTTGTGTGACACTTGGCGTGTCCCTTTACCTCTAAGTGCCCCAAGCAACTTTCTAAGACTGTCAGTGACTATTTACATTGATAGTTTCCTCATCTGTAAAATGGGGCAATTATAGCACCTACCTCTCAGAGTTGATGTGAATACGAATTGAGCTAATAACTTTAAACTGCTTAGCATAGCACCTGGCACTAGATACAGGTTAGTTATTATATACATATATGAATGTGTATGTGTGTATGTATATATAAATATATGTATATACACATACCTAAATAACATGCTCTAAACTTTAAAGCAGTATATAAATGTTAGCTATTAAATACATGTATGTACATTGTGCATATACATATATGTTTGTATGCAGGTACCTATATAATAACACTCTGTAAACTTTAAAGCACTATACATCTGCTGTTATTATATACATGCATATGTGTCTATTTATACATAGGGGCATCTACGTGGTGCAGTGGAAAGAGTGCCAGGCATGGAGTCAGGAAGACTCATCTTCCTGAGTTCAAATTTGACCTCAGGAATTTGCTGGCTGTGTGACCCTGAGCAAGTCACAAGTTTGCCTCAGTTTCCTCATCTGTAAAATGAGCTGGAGAAGGAAATATCGAGAAAATCCCAAATGTGGTCACGAAGACTTGAACATGACAGAAAAATAGCTGAACAATAATAACTATATATGTATATGATATTTTGCAAACTTTGAAGTTCTATATTCATATGTGTGTATGTATATATAACCACTAGTTCTAATTAGAGACTAAATTCTCATAGTAATCCCTGACTTTGAAGATGAGAAAACTGAGGCTCAGGGGAGTTAAATGAATAGTCCCTGGTCTTATACCCAGGGAGTAAAAGAGATCACATTTGAAACCTGGTCCTTTCTATCCTCAAGTTCAGGGTGCTTCCCATGACACCACCCTGACACATACAAACAACTGAGAGCAGACTGCTTTACTGGTCTGAGCCCTGCTTGTGTTGTGTCCCTAGAGAAAGGTACAGTGCTTCCTGGGATTTTTCTTTTTCTTTTCTTTTCTTTCCTTTTCTTTTTTTTTTAACAACATATCAGCTAATCTCTGAAACGATTATTTGATTTCATTTGGGAATATCTGAAAGCGAAACTTCTTTATGTGATGTACTCTAGGACCAATGACCACATAAATGATAGGTTTCCTTTTTTTAGCAGGTCTCTGTAATAAAGGGACTATTTTAGGGAAGTCACGGTTAGCTTGTATCTGTTCTGCTTCTGAAAGCTTCTTCCTAGAAATAAACCCACACTCTTGAAAAAAAAAAAGCTCCTTCTGTGCCACATTTACAAGTTCTAAACATAAAGATATGGCTCTGATTAAGATAGGCATGAGGACTAGATCTGTTATTTCATTCATCCAGGGAATTGTCAGATGAGGAAACTCCTTCCACCAATGCAGGTTGGTATGTTCTCTGCAACTTAGAAGTCCGAGAGAACTGCTTAAGACTAGAGATGTCACTGCCCACTCACTCCCTCGATCAGATTCAAATGTAATTAGGAAATATTTAACTAAATAAAAATACAATAAAATACAAATAATATTACAATTTAAAACTAAGTCAATATGAAGCCCACAGGCATCCTTATGTACAAATTAGTTGTCCCTGTTTCTATTTGAGTTTGACCCTCCCACCCCTGCTTAGAGCACTGAGATTAATAATAATAATAATAATAATAATAATAACTAACATTTATAAAGCACTTACTATGTGCCCGACACTGCGCTAAGCATTTGATAATTACTAACTCATTGTATACTCACAACTCTGGGAGGCTGGTGCTACTACTATTATTTCCATTTTACAGATGAGGAAACTGAGGTAAATAGAGGTTTAAGTGATTTGTCCAGGTAGAGAGGAGGGAGGGGGGCACAAAAAACATTGAATTTGACCTCAACAGACATAATTGTATTTTTAGCCTCTACTTTGACTCCTTAAGTAATCCCAAACCCATGAATAAATGTCACATAGTCCTTGATGACAAACCAATATATGTCCAATACAGGATCTTAGTAATTAAAGAATTACAATAAAAAAGTTTCTTTTAAGAGCATGGAGGACCCAAATCTATTTGTAACCATTGCTAAATCACTGGAATAGGTCTACAATGACCTAATTTCTTTTCCCAGGGAAGCCTTCTACCCTGATACCTCACCAAGTTACAACTGTAGTATAACACTAATGAATCCATCCTCTCCATTTCTTAAAATAGGGCTCTATTTAAATAAAATTAAAAAATTATGGTGACTGGGACAAAACCACTAATCTCAATTACATTTTTCTAATTATTTTCACTCATGGGTTTAATATCACAGGACATTCACGATCATTGCTAATATTTCTAGAACATCATAAGCATACATTTTGACACAGAAGCTCCACAAAAAGATACGGTCTCTGCCCTAGTCTGTGGAAGATGTAAAGAAGGTGACTGTTACTCATGGAAAGCAGGAGGCCCAATCAATTCAAAAGAACTGTGAAGAACAAGGCAATATGCCAAAAGAGAGAAGATGAAAGAGAGAACAGATGGAAGGGGGTATTGGGAGAAACATGGGGAACAAGATGGGGAGGAGGGTGTGTGGGATCCAACCGCTCAGTCTTTTGACAAGAAGACTAGAAACCTGTATGTAATCACTATAGAATGGGGGCCATAGATTATTTTCTATCTCCTTCAAAGTATTATGCAGGTCCATATGGAAAATTGCTTTGAATTCCTCGAAAGAAAGATGCTCTATGAACCACCTACCAAATGGTGCTATAATTAAAGCAATAATCTCTTTGCCATTCTGGTTCAATCAAACAATAAGCATTTACTGAGTACCGATTGCTCTACACTCTACTGGGTGCTACAGAGACTAGAAAAGAAGTATGACATAGACTCTGCCCTCAAGAAACCTATGCTTGAGTTGAAAAGATAGGACTAACATGTTACAACAGCTAGATGGTACAATGGTTAGAATATTAGACTTGGAATCAGGGACACCTGAGTTCGAATTCTGACTCAGGCACCTACTGGCAGTGTGACCCTGGGCAAGTCAATGACTCCTGTAAGCTCAGTTTCCTCATCTTTAAAACGTGGATAATAATAGCACCTACCTCCCAGAATTGTGGTGAGGATGGAATGAGATAACACGTGTAAAACTCTTTGTAAACTTTCAAGTGTTATATAAATGCTGGCTTTTATTACTATTATTATGTCAACAGTGAACAACACAAGACAGGATATAATTAAGTGTGAAATTGTGTAGAGGAATATAATATAAAGAGTTCAGAGGAAAGAAGAAACCAACAAGAAATAGAGCAGTTAGGGAAGATTTTATAGAGGAAGGAGGATTTAGGTCCAACTTTACGGGGGGGGGGGGGGGGGCGGGACGACTTAGAGAAGCCGAGGAAAGAGTGGCATAGAATCATAGATGTGTTTGGAACTGGAAGAAACCTTAGAGACAATCCATTCCAGTCTATTCCAACTCCCTCATTTTAGGGATGAATAAACTGAGTCTCAGGGGAGATGAAATATAGAAAATTATTGATGAGAACCACATAAGCAATACTGGAAAAGGGAGGGGGAAAGGAAGGGAGGGAAGGAAGGAGGAAGAAGGGAAGGAGGGAGGGAGGAAGAAAGAGATGGAGGGAAGGAGGAAAGAAGGGAGGGAGCGAGGGAGGAAGGAAGGAAGGAAGGGAAGGAGGGAGGGAAGAAGGGAGGGAAGGAAAGGAGGGAGGGAGGGAGGGAAGGAGGGAGGGAGGAAGAGGACAAAGGAGGAAGAAAGGGAGCAAAGGAGAGAGGAAAGGAAGGATAAAGTAAGAAAGGGAGGAAGGATTTATTATGTTTTTACTATATGCTGAACACTGTGAATAGAAATACAAGCAAACAGAAAGACAGTCCCTGGCCTCAAGGAGCTTACATTCTAATGGAAGAAGAGAAGCTGAAATAGGGGAGATGGAAATAAAGAAAGATACTGGACTCTGGGTTTGAAGTTGTAAAGACAGAAACAGGTCCAGGAGGAAAATGAAGGCCAGATTGAACCTTTCCCCAAAACTGAGATTCCAGGAGGAACTCACCAACAGGAGAAGGGGAAGGGCCTTACTAAGGAATGTTCCGGGTTGCAAATGTCACAGGACTGTTTGGTTATATGGTCCAGGGTGAGGAGGTCCCAGACACTGAAAAAAGTTCCAGCATGAAACTATGTTTCTTGGAAGTCCAGAAGATGAGTGTATCTGAGGGATAGTGGAGAGACTGTAAAGTACAGGGAACCTATTTAGGGAATGATAATAATAAGGTTGTAGAGTAGGGTAGGCCTACAGTATAGAGATCCTCAAAAGCAAGGCAGAAGAATAGATGTTATTAAGTACTAACTGGGGCGGGGGGGGGATGCCATTTTTAACAGAGAAGTGATGGAAAGAAAGTAAAATTTTTAAAAGTATTAGTATGGTGGCAATGTGCATGATTAACTGGAATAGGGGAGACCCCAGAGTAAAGAAGTTAACTAAGAGATTTTAATAAAAACCTGAACTAGGATAGTAATGATGGCCAAGAAGAGAAAGGTGCGGATACAAGAGCATTTCAAGGGTGAAATCAGAACAGTTAGTGATTGATCATATTCCAGGGTTGAAGGAGATGGTTGAGTCAAAGATGATACCAAGGGTTTGAAAGTAGGTGACTAAGAAAATTATGATGCCACTATAGCAGACAAGAGAATTATAAGTGGGAACTGGCTCAAAGAAAATGTGGGGAATGTGACCTGCTTTGATTTGGACATGTTGAATTTGAAATGATGACAAGACATTAAAGTGAATATGTCCTATGAACCATTGTAGCTAAGGTCCTAGGGAGTTCTATTCACTCTACTACCCTACCCCTCATGGAGACAGGAGGGGAGGAACAAATTACGAGCCACAGGAAATTAACACAGAAGAAGGAAAGAGGAAGAAGAGCCAGTAAAAAGGACAGAGATGGAATGATTAGGGAGATAGGAAAAGAAACAGGATCAGATAGGGCCACAGGAGTCAGGGGAATAAAGTATTTCAGAAAAGGTGTAGTCATTAGGGTTAAATGAAACATATCAGTTAAAATAACTAGGGAATTCTCTTCCATTGTCTTCATGACACTCTTATTTCAATATCGGTAATGAGAGAAATGATAAAAGCAGGGAAGAAATCAAATAAGAAATCACCGGTAAAGAAGCTCCTTGTCAGTCAGTCAAGGATTTTTTAAGCACCTACTCTGTGTCGGGCACTGTGCTAGGAAATACTGGGAACACAGAGAAAAGCAAAAGACAGTCCTTGGTCTCAAGAAGCTCACTATCTAGTGGGAGATACAACATGCAAAAACCCATGTACAAACAATATAGGTAAGGGTAAATTAGAGATAATCCACAGAGGGAAGACACTAGAATTAAGCAGGATCAGGAAAAGCTTCCAACACAAGATGGGATTTTAGTAGGGGCTTTAGAAAAGCCAGGAGGAGATAAGGAAAGAGAATTCTAGGCATGGGAGACAGTCAGTGAAAATGCCCAGAATTGGAAGATGGAGTGTCTTGTTTAGGGAACAGCAAGGAGGATGGGGTTCTTAATGTTTATTTGCTACCAGGTGTTATAGAAATGATCATGTGCAGAGTTGTTCTCTCTCTCTCTCTCTCTCTCTCTCTCTCTCTCTCTCTCTCTCTCTCTCTCTCTCTCTCTCTCTCTCTTCCTGTGCCAGAATTCTAATTATCAATAAGTTATACCTCAAATGTTTTTCCAGGTGACAGTTTGCATCATACCATTTTATGAAGAAACACAGGAAATAATTCTGGAAAGAGGCACAAAGAAAGATAAAATCTACAAGAAAAGGTTTAGTCACCTGGAAGAAGAGAACTAAGTCCTGACTTCACAATAGCTTTATAGAAAAGGTTTATTAAGATGAGGATGCAGATGAGATGTGCTATCTCTACTGAGGAGAGGAAAGGACGACATGATAGCGTGAGAGATTCAGAATACAAGTATTCCCCACAGGGAGGACTGATCAGCACAGGCATATGTTCCTGAAGAAGGGTTTGCAAACTCTTACCTCTGGATATCTTTTAAACAAGCATCTCAGTTAATTCATAGTCAATTAATCATTAAATATTTATTGCCCATCTATATATGTGCTGGGTGGGAAGCTAGGTGGCATAGTGAATACTTCACTGGCCCTGGGGTCAGAAGGAGCTGAGTTCAAATCCCGCTTCAGACATTTACTAGCTGTGTGACCCTAGCCAAGTCACTTAATCCTGTTTGCCTCAATTTCCTCATCTGTAAAATGAGCTGGAGAAGGAAATAGCAAATCAATCCAGTATCTCTGCCAAGGAAACACCAAGTGGGGTCACAAAGTGTTGGACAGGCCTGAAAAATGACTCAGAAACAACAACATACATTCCTGGTACTACACTAGGTATGTGTGGGACACAAAAATGGTGTCTCTAGGAATAAAACTACTGTTTAGTTGGGGAGAAAAGAATAATACAAATGAAATTAATAGAAAACCGTTATGAAACCAGTTACTACTCAAATTGTCTTTATTTAAATGTTGTATCCACCCACCCCTAGTGGTATGTAATCAGGCAATGTAATAAGGCAAGTGCCTATTTTGTTTGTTTTATTTTATTTTGTCTTTGTATCCTCAGTACTTATATAATATTTTTAAATCAATTAACACAGTACCTGGTACATAGTAGGTGTTATATGAATGCTCATTTCTTTCCTTCCCTTACACAGTTGTCAAAATAATAGTCCTGAAACGCAGGTCTGACTGCATCACTACCCTACTCTACAAACTCTAGTGACTCCTTATTACCTCTAGGCTCAAATATAAAACTCCACCATCATTTAAATCCCTCCACAGTTTGACTCCAATTTATCTTTCCAGCCTTATTATGCATTACTCTCTGACGCATCCTTTGATCCAGTCCAGTTGGCCTTCCTGGTGTTTCTCACACACTAACAATTCATTCCTTACATATTATATCTCCCACATTCATATCTCTGCACAGGCTATCCTGCATACCTGGGTTGCACTCCCTGCTCACCTCTGCCTCTTACAATCATGAGTTTCCTTCAATGATCTGCTTAAATCTCCCACACAAGTCCTTTCCTAACCCCTCCAGCTGCTAGTTCCTCTGACTGAAATTACCTTGTATTCATTTTCTATATGCACATATGTGTACATTGTTAAATCCAAAAACATTTATAAACTGTTTACTAGGTTCCAGGCCAGCACACCAGAAAACGGAGATATCGCTTTGCCAACAAAAGTCCATATAGTCACAGCTATGGTTTTTCCAGTAGCAACGCATGGCTGTGAGAACTGGATTATCAGGAAATCTGAGCACTACAGAATTGATGCTTTCAAATGGTGTTGCTGGAGAATACTTTTAAGAGTCCCTTGGACAGCTAGGAGATCCAATCAGTCAGTACTTAAAGAAATTAATTCAGGCTAATCGCTGGAAGATCAAATATCGAACTGAAGCTTAAATACTTTGGCCACATAATGAAAAGATAATACTCATTGGAAAAGACCCTGATGTTGGGAAAGACTGAAGGCAAAAGGAAAAGGAAACAGCAGAGGGTGAGATGGATAAATAGTATCAAGGAAACAATGACCATGAACTTGGACAGATTTCAAGAGATAGTGGAAGATGGAAGGGCTTGGCATTCTGCAGTCTAGAGGGTCATGAAAAGTCAGATCCAACTGAATGACCAAACAACAAGGAAGGGCCCAAGCACTATGCTAAGTGATAGGAAGACAAAGAAAAGCCCAAGTATAGGGTCTGCCCCTGAGGAGCTCACATTTTAATATGGGAGACAATATCAACTACAAACAACTACAAAAACCCAACTCTGTGTGTGTGTGTGTGTGTGTGTGTGTGTGTGTGTGTGTGTGTATGAAACACACAGGGTAAATATAATCTCAAGGAAAGGAATTCATTATCAGTGGAATAGACTTTCCTGACTCTACTGACTGCAAAAGATGGGAGTAGAGTTAAATTTCGAAGGAGGTCAGAGAAACCCAGTGCTGGAAGAGAGGAGGAACTGCCTAGACATGGGAAACAGTAAGAAAGAAGGCCCAGAGTCTAGAAATGGAGGATCCTTTAAAGACTATTTTTTTAAATTGTTAAAGGTCAATATCAGTAGCTCATCAGACCTTGGAAGGGAGTAAAATGTAAGAAGACTGGGAAGATAGAAATGGACCAGGTTATGAAAGACTTTAAAAGCCAAACAGAAGATTTAAGGATTTTATTTTTGATCGTGAAGGTAACAGGGAGACACAGGAGTTTATAGAGGGAGGGGACAGACATGGTCAGACCTGAACTTTGGGAATAACACTTTGGCAGCTGGCTGGGTGAGGGGTGGATTGAAATGGGGAGACCTGAAGTAGAGGGACTAAGCAGAAGAGTGTTTTCCAGAATGGGAGGTGATGAGGACCTGTAAAAGGGTATCACTCCTGTGAGTGGAGAAAGGGGAAATTTTAGAGAAATGTACGTGTTATCACCTCCTTAAAAACTTTTATTTTCTTAAGAGAAAGGACTTCTCATTTCTGTCCTGGGGGGTCTGCCACAGTGCAGACATATTTAAAAATGTTTGTTAAATTGAAATTAAAGACTATTATCCAGCACCAGATTGCATGACATCTGTTTTAGATATAAAAGTACTGGTACAGTAGAAATATTGTGGGATTTTTGAGTCAGACTATCTAATTCAAATCCCAGTTTTGTTACTTATTCTCTGTATGACTCTAGACAAGTCATTTAACCTTTCTGTGCCTCTATCCCCCATGTGCACAAATGAGGAGTTTACGCTTACCAGTAGGTCTCTATTGAGTTGTTTTTCAGTCGTCTTAATTTTTGTGGCCCCATTTAGGGTTCTCTTGGCAAAGATACAAGAGCTGTTTGCCATTTCCTTTTCATCTCATTTTACAGATGAGGAAACTGAGGCAGAGTGAAGTGATTTGCCCAGGGTCATGCAACTAGCAAGTGTCTGAGACTGGATTTGAGCCCAGGAATCCTGACTCCAGGGCTGGCACAAGGCTGCTCAACGAGTCCCTTCTAGATCTTAATGTATAATCTGGTGATTTTCTTTTGGAGAAGCGTTCAGTAAATGCTTTACAGAAGAAGTAGACTTCTAAGTGGGCCTTAAAGGATGACTAAGATTTGAATCATTAAAAGGAGAGAAGCATTCTGGTATAAAGACTCATGTATCCGTCTGGAGTCCTTTAAGACCGGTCTAGCCTAAACAAGGGGAGATCACCTAGATGCCATTTTGTAGGCCTTTCCAGATTTGTGGCTCCTATTTTCCTGTTATATAAAGGATGTTCTTAGTGCAATTTTAAACTATTAAAGCTTACAGTGCCTGGCATGTAGTAGGTGCATAATAAGTGCTTGTAGACTCATTCAGTACACATCCAACATTTTTGTATTTTCCTTTTGCAGGATGCCAAGACTCCCACCACAGCTCCCTCAACCCTTTCCCTAACACATACAAGGTCTCCCCCTCCCCTTTTAAAAATTGCACATCTTTGGGGCAGCTAGGCGGTGAAGTGGATAAAACACCAGCCCTGGATTCAGGAGGACCTGGGTTCAAATTCAGCCTCAGATACTTTATGTTCATTGTGTGACCCTGGGCAACTCACTTAACCCTCATCTCCCCATCCAAAAAAAAAATGCACATCATCTTCAGGGCAAGCTGTCCAAATCGCCTGCAGTTTAGTGTCCGGTGTAGTCCTGGGCCGGAGGTGTGCCCTCCGTGTGCCTTCTATGGGAAGGCAGTTCATTCCTTCACTTCTGCCTAGGAACAACAAGTGCTCACTCAGTCTCTCCACCCATGAGTTGTGTTTCTATAATGTCCTTGGATTGGCAGTAGAGTCCATTCCGCATATGGCCCCTCGAACACTAACTTCACCCCAGGAACTACACAAAGGGCAAGACCCAACTTCTCCCTGAAGCCCTGGCCAAAAGCCATGACCCCATTTCAAGGGAAGGCATGGGGACTACCATTGTCTCAACAGAAAAGGCCCCTTCAGCAAACCTCCTCCCCCCACCCCCCAGTCCATGGCAATGTGACCTCCACAGTGTTTGCCGAAACTCTATTGTGCTCCCTTATTGTCTTGTATTATGAATGCTTGGGGCGATCCCTTCCTTTCCAGGGCCTGGACCCCCTCCCCTGTGCAGGGCTATTAATTGACGGGAGTTTCTCAGTCATTGTCATGATGCACACACATGTCCTGGTAACAGAAACCATATGCAAACCCTTTAATGAATAGCTCTCGACCTTCTCCTTGCATCCATTAGGAATATTCTCTTTCTGCCGAAGCCTGGTCCTAAGCAAGTCTTACAGTTCCTTCTTGAGCCTGAAATCCCTGACCACAACTGTGGAGCCCAGGTCTTCCCTAGCTTTTTCCACTCAGACTGCATCAAGCTCAGCTTAGTGGCCGGGGGCGGGGGGGGGGTTCAGCATCTGCCAGGGAGCCCCTTCACATGTCCATCCTGGGAGGGGGGTTGGGAAGGGGACACAGAGGTTTCTTCCTCTCAACAGATGGCAGGGTGCTATTGGCACTTGGTTTATTTGGGTACTTACCATACATGATTTGTTTTTATGAGGTATTGCAAAAAGTCTTGGTGCAGTTTTATTTTTTTTTAATTACCCATATTAAAAAGATTAGTTTTGGGAAAAGCTTAAAACTGCATTAAGACTTTGGGGATATCCCATATTTATCTGTGTCTCTTTGAAAAGTAACTCTTCCTTGAAGATTTAGGGAAGAAGGATTCTCTGAGACCCCTTTTTGAGGGGAGGCTTCTTGGAGATTTAAGGAGGAAGGATTCTCTGGGACAATGTGCACATTCTCTCTTTTTTTTTTTACATTCTCTCTCTCTCTCTCTCTCTCTTTTTTTTTAGTGAGGCAATTGGGGTTAAGTGACTTGCCCAGGGTCACACAGCTAGTACGTGTTAAGTGTCTGAGGCCGGATTTGAACTCAGGTACTCTTGACTCCAGGGCCGGTGCTCTATCCACTGTGCCATCTAGCTGTCCCCATTCTCTTTAAAAAAAAAACTGTAATGTTTTATGTACAGATGTATTCCTGATCCTCTCAATTGCTGATGGCCTCCCTCCTCATATCATATTTATTTTTAAAATTTATTTTGTGTATATTTTAAAATTTATTTGTGTATATTTACCCATGTACACATCTCCCCCAATGAAATATTTGCTCTTGGAGAACAAGAACCAGTTCATTTTGTCTTTGGATCCCCAGAACCTAGCGCAGGACCAAGTACATAGAAGGTGCTTAATAAATATTTGTAGATCGATTGAGTCTTTAACATTTCCATTATTCTTCTGAAATCATCACATTTCAAAATTATAAAAGAAAGAGAGAAAGAAAAGAATAATTATGAAACAAAGGTTTCCACCACTTCCTCTTCCTCTTTTTATAGGTTATCTTTTTACCCTTTTTGGTCACTTCCAGTTTGGTATCAGTCTTATTCCTGAAATACTCTTTTGCCTGTCCCATAATGTCATTAATTCCTACAGCATTAATCATAGGTGACTCTCCTTGTCCACACTTTTTGAAACAGTTTAATACTCTCCAAGATCCGAATTTCACTTTAGGGCCTGCTTTATCTCCTCCCTTCCCAATATCTCTTCTCTTTTCCCCAAACCAGATATTATCTTTTATCTCACCTCCATTCTCACATCTGGTGAATCACATTAGCTACTTCTCTCAGTTCCATATTCAGGACATGACTTTCTTTTCAATTCCCCCACCTTCTTCAGGCTTTGCTTTTCTTTCTAGACTTATACATAATCACATCTATTAACCTTAAGGAACTTTTGTTCTTCCACTCTTCAATTTTATACATGTGTATATATTTTTTCATGTTCTATTTGGCTCCTAAAATCTTTCATAAGTTCTTCATTTCTAGTATTCTTACACATACTTGACTCTACATACGCTATGATTCAGAGACAGTGGACTACTTGCTGCTGCTGCTGCTCACATAACACACTTCATCTTCCAAATCTGGGCATTTTCACTGTCCCCCTTGAATGTTTCCTTCCTCATTTCCATCTTCTGATTCCCCTGCCTTCCTTCAAGTCTCAGCTTCTGCAAGAAGACCTTCCTTAATCTTGGTGCCTTTCCTCTAAGAGTGTTGTGTCATTTCAGTTATTGTCCAACTCTTCATGACCCCTTCTTGGCAAAGATACTGGAATAGTTTGCCATTTCCTTCTCTAACTCATTTTTATAGATTTGGAAACTGAGGTAAACAGGGTTGTGATTTGCCCAGGGTCCACACAGCTAGTAAGAGTCTAAGGTAGGAATTGAACTCATGAAGATAAGTCTTCTTGATTCCAAGCCCAGTGCTTTATCCATTGCACCACCTAGCTGCCCTCTGAGATTACCTCCAATTTATGTTAAACATGGCTTGTTTGTGCATAGTTGTTTGATGATGTCTCCTGATCAGACTGAATTCCTTGAAAGCACAGATTCTGACAATTTGTTTGATTCTTTGTTTTGCCTTTCTTTGTATTCCTGGTGTTTAGCAAAGTTTTGCCAGGAAAACCTCAAAATGGCATCGTGAAGAATACTCTTAGACACAACTGAAAAACAACTGAACAAAAATGTATTTAGAAGCATTTGTGTTTGTAACAGGGATTTGTAATCTAGAACACTAAAAACCTTTAAGACCCAAAGGGATAACTATTTAATCATGTAATTGTTGGCACCCTAACAGGTTGATGGAAAAATGTGATGGTAAGGGACCTTCCTGAAATGCCATACATGTATATGTATATATACACATATATGTGTATGTATGTGTGTAGATATAATGTGTATACATATACGTGTATATATGTACATATATCTATATATGTGGCCACCTATTCCACCTTTTTGCAAAGCCAACCTTGTCAATCATTATCATAATCTCCTCCCATTATATAAATCAGACTCAACATACATATTTATTTCCCCTAATCTTTAGGTTAAATTGTTGCATGTTTTCTTAGCAGTCGCCTGATAGTGGATGTATATAATATGTATCCTTATTTTATTCTATTTGTGGCCTTCTCTTCCCCACTTTCTAAACCACTATGCTTTTACTGCCATGCTTCCTAACTCATGTGAACAAGCACAAAGTAATATATTTAGGGGAAAATAACACAAACCTTACTTTGGGAGTAATGGATTCCAAGCTATGATATAATCTAGCAAAGAAATATATTACCTATTCCATATAGCTCTCTGAAGCTACCAGAACAATGCTTGGCCAAAATGGCCAAGAAAATTACGAGAATCCTTGTGTATTATAGACAAAATCAAAAGGGTTATGACCCTTTATACAACACTCTATGTCATCTGCCCTAGAATACTGTCAGCAACCATATTCTCTATATCTTAAGAATAAGCTAGATGGCATAATGGAGGTCATGGAGTTAGGAAGACCTAGGTTCAAAACCAGCCTCAGACATTTCCTAGCTGTGTGATACTTGGAATGTTTGCCTCAGTTTCCTCATCTGTAAAATGGGGATAATAATAGCACATACCTCCCAGAGCTGTTGTTAAGATCAAATGAGATAATTGTAAAGTGCTTAGAATACTCTGGCACATAGTAAGAACTACATAAATATCAGTAGTTATTATTATTGCTAGGAGCGACAGAACAAAGAGGTGGACCACTCAGAGAACCAGTGCCTAACTGAGGGGGAAAAATAAGGAAAAAAAATAAGATTAAGACTTCAGTCTAGAAAGACAAAAATGTAGAGGAGGTTCGATGAAAGGCCACAAAATTATGACAGGCATAGAAAGGGTGGACATGAACTTGTCCATCAAATCATAATCAAGCAGAACTAAGAATGAGAGATGCCTCCAATGCTGATGCCTTGAAACAAGTAAATAAACCATAGGAATGCAGAGTAAGAATCCAAAGGGGCCTCGGAAGCCATGTAGTTCATTCTGTTCCTTTTACCCACTGTGGTCATTCTTAAAGGATAGAGATGAGATTTGTGATTTCGTTGCACAGTGGACTCCCAGAGGAGGATCCTCCCTTTATCAATACCTCCTCTGCAATTTATATGGTCCTAAAGACACCATGACACTACGTGTCAGAAGCAGGACCTGAACATCAATCTTGGTTCCAAGGTTAGCTCTGTCCAGTATACCCCTTATGCTGCCCCTTAGGTCAATTCTTATTCTTCAATAAAACAAATAATTATGTGGCCACTCTGTGCCAAGCAGTGACCTAGGAAGTGAGGTTACAGAGAGTAATAAGGAATATTCCCAGGCCTTATAAGTCCCAGGGGCTTATCATTGAGTATAGAGATGAGGTCAAAGAAATCAATCATGTCTGTCCACAAAAGTTTATAAATTAAGCAAGACAGGGGCACAATTGTCACTTTTGCCCTTCATTGCCATCAGTTTGGGGTGGTGTGACAAAGGCTTCAAGCCTGATGGCACAGTGATTTGGAGTCAGGAAAACCCAAATTGAAATCCAGCCTCAAATATTAACTAGTAGTGTGACCCTGGGGAAGTCATTTAACCTCCATCTGCCACAGTTTCCTCATCTATAAGATGGGAATAATAATAGCACCTATTGATGAGGATGAGAAAGGAAACAAGCATTTACTAAGTGTCCATGTGCCAGGTACTGTGCTAAACACTAGCAGATATTACCTCATCCTAGGGAGGTAGATGCTATTGTTATCCCCAATTTAAAGTCAAGGAAACTGAAGCAGAGATTAAGTTACTTTCCCAGGGTCACACAGCTAGTGTTTGAGGCCAGTTTAATCAAGTCTTCCTGACATTAGGCCTAGCACTTTCCATCTAACAGCCTCTGAATCTAAATGAGATATCTGTAAAGTACTTTGCAAACTTTAAATCGCTATGTAAATATTGTTGTTTATTATGATTCCTTAAATACTCAATTTCAAATTCTGTCAATAGTATTTCAGTGGACTGGGTATAGTGGTGCATGCTTGTAATTCAGGACCTTGGGAAGACTGAGGCTGGCCCATCTCTTGAGTGATTGAGTTCTGACCTGCTGTTGACTATGCCAATTGAATGTCTTTACTGAGTTTGGCATTAATATGTTCAGCTTCTGTGAGCAGGGGGTCCACCAGGCTGCCTGGGGAGGCGGGGCAAAGTATCCTATGTTGGAAACAGAGCAGGCCAAAAAGCCCGTGACAAAGTAATGGGATCTGGACTGTGAGGAGCCCCCACATTTTCAGCCTAGATGAGAGAGAGAGACACAGAGACAGAGACAGAAAGAGACACACAGATCCAGAGACAGAGAGACTCCATCTTTTAAAAATATAGATAGATAAGGGGTGGCAAGGTGGTGCAGTGGATAAAGCACCAGCCCTGGATTCAGGAGTACCTGAGTTCAAATTTGGCCTCAGACACTTGACACTTACTAGCTGTGTGACCCTGGGCAAGTCACTTAACCCCCATTGCCCCACAAAAAAGAGAGAGAGAGAGAAAGAGAGAGAGAGAGAGAGAGAGAGAGATCTATATATACATACACACATATATATATATGTATATATGTGTATATATATATATATGTGTGTGTGTGTGTGTGTGTATGTACACACACACACACACACACACAATGGAAATGGCAAAGCTTTCCCTGGTTTCTTGGCCACTATGTTATTCCTCCAAATAAACCGTAAGAGGACAGAGACATGGAAAGGAGTGAATCGCATAATTTTGGGCTTTTCTTTGCTTTCTTTCTTAATTTGCCCGTCTTTGCCTATCAACCTTCTCACTCCTCTTTCTTCCCACTCCCCACCAGCACACTGTGTTCAGCTCTATATAACATTTTGCCCTGTACCACTAATCCTTTCTTCTCATATTACCACAGCTATTTTTTAGCTAGCTCTAACGGTTTCTGTAATCTCATTTTTTGTGTAACATTCCCCTTCCCTGTTCTTTCTGTCACTGTTTCCTCCTAGGATGGACATCATTTAGCTCTGAGCACCAGTTCTGGTCTCTAAATTGCCTTATATTGTTAATCTCCCTTTGTGCCTCCAGAATGTATTTTTTTCCAGAAGCTCTGGCCAATCCCAATTGTCCCAAACGGGAAGCAGAATTTCTTAGTCTTTTCATTATCTGCCTTGACATCACATCTGTCTTTTCCTGTTCTAAACAAAATTGACTCGATCTGCATTGCTCCCTTTCCCCAACTTCCCTGCCTTTATAAAGTTAATTGCAACCTTTAACATCACATGGTCTGAAAAAACACACCTCCTTAATTTTATATTCCATCACATCAGCACTTTCCTGGGAAAAAAGTTTGCCTTCTGTCTGTTCTCCTTAGTGAGTAACTCCCTATAGCACTGGCCTGGCTGAAGAGGGCAAAAATTATTCCCCAGATTTTAAATATGACTATCTCAAGTATCTTTGCACAGTTTGGGACATCTCTACTTTTCTCTCACCCCCATCAGTCTTCTTTATAGTCAATGACAATTCCCTCCTTGTAGCACTTTTGTCAGCAAGGGACCTTCCCCTCAACGAAAAGTTGGGTACTGCTCTCTCTGCCTTCCCCCTTCTACCACCACTTTTCTTGGGGGAGGGAGAGCAGGGATTGCAAAGGCAATAACTAACCTTACCTTCTACTTTCCCCAGTTCGAAATACCATCTATCCAGAACATCAAAGGCCTCATATGCTCCCTGTGTTATAATAATCATTCCTTAAGTTGCTTTCATATTTATTTACTTTGTTTCTCATAATATCTCAGTGAAACAAGGAGAACAAATATTACCCCCATTTTCCAGATGTGGAAACAATGTAGAAACATTGAGCCATTTGCCAAAGAACGTACAGGTAGTAAATGATGATACCGAAACCAAACGTCAGCTCTCCTGGCCCTTGACCTACTGACTACCTCTTATTTCACCTTCAAATTGTTCTGCCCGGTTCTGATGACCTGTGGCTGGCAGGGAAGTGCAAGTTCACTAATCCATTCCTCTTCTTGTTTGGTTTTTCTCCTCAGTCCTACTGTCTTCCTCTGCCCTTTAGCAATCAGCCTCTCCCAAAGTGCCATCCCATGCCTTTGTGGTCCTCAGGCAAGTAGATGTTAAGTACACTTGCCAAAGTAAGTTAGTTTTCACTAATTCCCTCTCCCCTTGTCTTTCTATATTTTGCTCCTTCCTTAACAACAAGAACAAAATTACATCTGAATTAAATTTACTTTCCTTCTTCCCCCCTCCCCATTTTTTTGCCTACCTCTAAAGCATACGACATGTTCACTTAGGTCATATATCTTCCATTCCTTGCTTGTGAATCATTGCAAAAATGTTTCTTGAACTCTAGCCCCAGGAACTTTAAAATTGATGTCCCCTTAAGATGAGGGCTAAGTAGTCACTCAATGACCTCTTTGATAACAAACTATCCTATGAAGCATGTTGGATCCTATTCTCCTCTGACCCTGAAAAAAAAAAGGTATAGGTATAGGTATATAGGTATATGTGTGTATGTATACACACACACACACACATATATATGTGTGTATATACATATGTATCTATAGCTAATTCTAATAAGGATCACCTATATATTTGTGCATATGTGTGTATGTATATGTGTATATGTATTGTATATGTATGTGTATGTGCATATATATGTCTGAGTGTATATAGATAGATATAAAGATACCTTTATCTGTAGATTTATAGATACTCTTTTTTCCCTTCCAGAAGCCAAATAAAGCTGGAAAGAACATTAGGAATCATCTAAATAACCTCCCCGTAGAAACAATGAGTTTAGCCTACCTTGATATTGTACTTTCCAGATGAGTAGCTGGATTACAAAGCACTGTCCCACAACGACCCTTTCTCCTCATTCTCCCTATTGCTATATTTTGCTTTCATCTTCCCCCTCAGGTATTATAAGGAATAATACCTGAGGTATTGCTTCTTGTCCAAGCTAGTCCCATTTCCTGCATCACTTCACTCCAGTTGTCTCATCCCCATGCCTTTGCTGCAATTAGTGTAGGTCTGGTCCCAGTCCTCAAGTCTCTTGTCTTTCAAAAGCAGTGGTCATGTTGGATTTTACCCCAAAGTGAGAGATAGTATTGTCTAATGTGTTCAGATAGATGGTGGAGTCCCTACAAAACAAAAAAGTCTGTGGATGCCCCACACAATGCCCTGTTCATTGCCTGGAGTCATCTAAAAAATTCAGCTACAAAGCCAATGTCAAGACCCAGAACTCTACCGTCCCCATTTAACAGATTATCCTGGATTGACAAGAGTTCCTCAGCCATATCTACTGACATTCCTCTTTCACATCTGTCTTAATAACTTTGAATCATATTTAAACAGATTTCACAGATTCCCAAACTCCCCAAACCCCCCTCCCATCTTTTCTTTTTGTTGTTTGTTTCTAAAACTAGGTTTGTTCTCCTGTTGTGCCTCTTACCAATGTCTCTTTGTCTTTTGTGCAGCAATGGATAGAGCACCTTTGCTTATCTTCCAAATTGTCTGACTATGGATTGTTCCTTCTCAGTTACTGATAAATTCTAGAATCCCCCTAGTAAACACAATGGAGATTTAGGAAGTGAAGGGTGGGAGGTAGGCTATGTGGAGGAACTGATAACATACACACTTCCTATTACCATAATAATCTCAAAGTGTAATGGCTTAAATACATAGAGTACCTCATCATTTCCAGGTGGTTTCATTCTCAAGGTTTTCTCAAATGAAGAAATCTGGCCAGGTGGTGGTGAAGGCCTGTGATCCCTAATATCGGGGAGGCTAAGGAGTATAGATTACTTGAGTTTGGGAGTTCTGAGCTTCACTAGAGATAAAGCTGATTCAGTATCCACATTAAGCCCAATGGAAATGATCAAATCTCCTACGCCAATCCCAATCAGTGGGATTGAGCCCATGACGGACTGGCCGCTGGGATAGAGAGAACCTGTCCCAGAGGACAAAAGAAAAAACAAAGACATCTACAAACAGTTTCCAGCAGTGATGATAAAGGCATGTAAAAGGAGATTTCCCATCCTCATCCCTGTACAAAATGCATTTAGACGACTGGCCAAAACTTTCTCATTTTCACTACTATTATAATTCTTCTCATCCAATCAGGGAAAGACCCTCTAAGTAGAATCTCCCCATAACACTTACTGGCTTTTGAATGACCTCAACCAAGAAATATAGCTAATCATCCTTTTTTGCAAGAAGGGTTCTCCCAGCTCAGCAGTCAACAGTCAGCAACAGTAGTGAGTGAGAAATTTGAGGTGTGGCCTGGGATGTAAAAGGGCCAGAGAGAAGGAACAGCAGGGAGTCCTGGGACATCACAAGAAGGGGAGAGGGGTAGAAGGGAGATGGAAGGGAAGGAAATAAGCATTTATATTGCACCAAAGATGTGCAAGGCACTGTTTTCAGTTACTCAGTTATTTTTCAGTCATGTCTGACCCTTTGTGACCCCATGTGGGTTTTTTTCCCAAAGATACTGGAGTAGTTTTGCCATTTCCTTCTCCAACTCATTTGACAGATGAAGAACTGAAGGAAAGAGTTAAGTGACTTGTCTATAGTCACACAGCTAGTGAGTATCTGAGGCCAGATCTAAATTCACAAAGAGTGTCCCTGACTCCAGGCCTACCACTCTATCCACTACACCATCCAGCTTCCCCCTCAAAGTACTATACTGAGCACTTTTTACAAGTATTATCTCATTTGATCTCCACAAGTCTGAGGTAAGTATTATTACAGTTGAGGAAACTGAGGCAAACAGATTAAATGTTTTACTCAGGGTCAAATGGTGCCTGAGGCTGGATTTGAACTCAGGTCTTCCTGACTCCAGGCCCAATATTCCAACCACTGAATCACCAACTACCAGAGAGAGTTGACCCCATAATGGACTGGTCAAGAAAATATTCCAAATTGCATAGCAATCACCCAGAAAGAGAAAGCCTTGGAAACAAAGATAGTTTGTATCTAGAATGGCCCTTGCCAACAATCTAATAATTAGCCCCCAATGGTACATTTCTTTCTCTTGAAACCCAAACAAATAACATATATTTCATGGATGGTGCCTATGCAGTATTTCTCACATGGAGGACTTCAAAGCAATTAAGTCTTTATTGATTCTTTACATTTCAGGGTGGGAAGAGGATACAGAGGAAGGTTTAATAATGGCCTTGAAGTCATGTGGGGGAGACGGGGAGAGAGACAGAGGAGGAATAATCAGACCCCAAGATATCAAGGGCAGAGTTACTGGGCTTGATGAGATACTGGCTAAACACCTTGGGGGTGGAAACATTCATTAAATCTTGGCCATTATTCTTCTTGCATGGATTCAATTCTTTCTCCCTTGGAGAGGTCACATGTAGACTCTACTGAGCGACCATATTCTTCACCTAGCTTGTCTTCAATATCAGCCTTCAGGAGTGGATCTCAAAATCCTAAATAGTTCAAACCCCTGGTCCTTAATGTTATGGAAAAGGGATGGTTGCTGTAAAAGCTATGACATTTCTGAAACTGTGGCCTATTTTTTAAGCCAGCACACCAGGGAGACATGGAACACTAGACTCACATAATTCAGTCAAGCAATAAAAAAATGAAATTCCTCATTTCAGGTAGTGCCTCATTTGCTCTGGAGTTTTATCTTCTTCCACTTATCAACATCAAGGGAGCCAAGATCTCCATTCTTCTGCAGGTTCTACTTTCAACTCACGGTGTGACCTAAGGCCAAGAGAAATAAACTCCTTATCTCACCTGAGTTCTTCAAAAGTACATCACTTGGGTCCATCTGCTCTGAAACATCTGGACTTCATCACTATGACTTCATAGCATGGAAAAAGCAGGCTTATTGAGTGGGGCAGTTTCCTAGCGAATGGGGTAAAACTTGGACAACTGGAGGATTGGACAATATCCAGTTGATAGAAATGGGCGAGATCTACTCTGGCTACCCCTCTGCTCCTTTTTGTGCACAACTGGGCCCACAGCTTCCTGTTCTTTATTCCTTTGAGATTCAATCTCTGTTTATGCTGCTGTTTAATTCCTTTAAATTAGGCACTTTCAAGAAGTCAGTCAGATGGGAAGGAGAGAACCACCTCTTCCTCCCTCTCTCCTATTTTCTTCTGTCTCGAATCAAGTGTGCCGAGAGCACATCTTGGAATGGGATTTACAGCTATTCACAGCCTGTTTGTTCTTGTTTCAAATTCTACAATATACCCAGAGGTTGTCTGATTACATAAGGTAACTAAAGGAACTGAGAAACAGATGTCTGTGATGAAATGGAGTGGAGGGGGCAAAACTATTTAGGTGTTCAAGTTCATTAGGTACTAAGAGGCAGCTTAGCTCTGAACTTTGAGTTAAGAAGACCTGGGTTCAAGTCCCATTTTGGATGTTTATTAGCTTCCTGATATCTGAGTAAACTATTTAGCCTCTTTTGGCTTCAGTTCCTCATATTTGAAAAGATGATGTTTAACTAGATGGCCTCTCAGGTCCCTTTGAATTCTCTGGTCTAGTACCAGGATCACCTGAGGCTCCGTTCAACTTTGAGATGTCAGTGACCTTGACAGCCAAGAGCACCATGAGGTAAAAGCAGCTACTAAAACCAACCATTCCCTGCAAGAATGAAAGGTCCATCCGAGAGAAGACACTGCAGTATGGAATTTCTAAAATGTTGAAATCCTCATGTCTGCTTAAATAACAAGGCTGAGAGAAAAACAAAACAAAAAACTTCCAAGTACCTTAAAATAGACTAACAGATGAAACTTGTATGGAGACTAGGGAAGAATATTCATAGTTAACCCTGATTGGCTATAAGATTCTGAAGAGGTAGTTGGTAGTAGGAAGGAGGGAGATTGCCTCCACTTTGTTGATCAAGAAATTAAGAAAGGAAAAGGTGGATTCTGTTGTCTTAACATCATACAAAAAGTTGGTGGTAGATCTAAGTGTGCCAAGAATGCCTGAATCTCCCCTTTCCCAATCTTGTAGTTGATCTCTCATACCGAATTTCCTCTAGGGGGCTTTAGCACTTATTTCATAAAGCTTATTTCTACCTTCAATCCCTGTTGAAAGGATGAGGTAGAGAATCTGAAAATAGGGGATTTTAAAAATAGAATTGGGTTCATGTCTCAGGAGAAGGGAGGGAGGAAAGGGGAGGTGTTAGTTTTTACATGCCTGTGTCTGTGTGCCTAAGTTGAGCCAGACAATATCCATCTTAGTTACTTTTGTGGTTGTACTATAATAAATACCGAACAGTCCCTCCAGAATTCTATATTGTAGCATGACATGGTTAGGCCACATCTAACTGGATATGTTCCAGATAAGCCCCACTGACAGGCATGTACAGGGTGCCTTTAACATTTACTTTGGAATTAGAAGACGGATTATTTGAGCATGTATTCCGAAACCACAACATGCTAGACACAGTCGAGAAAACAAGCTCCCAGCAATCAGAAAACAACTCTGGAGACAGAGAAGTCAACAAACAGGCAGCCTCGAAGTACAGAGCTAAGGTCTTTAGGGCGATCCAGTCCTGTCGGTGATGGGGAGGCAGCAAAAGGCTAGTTCTGGCTTGTGTTGTGCTTTAATCCAGGAACTGCAAAATCAAATACCACTTTGTCCCACTTTAGAATGACAAAGCAGGATGATAGCCTTGTTCCAAACCCCAACCCCTGCTAAGTCCCCTACTCACAAGTTCTCAAACACCCCTAAATCTTCACACCTTTTAAAAAAAATTCTATGCAATGGTCAGTTGTCATTGATCAATGTTTTGCTCAAATTAGCTAAGCTAGAGTAAGAAAGATCCTGGAAAATACCAAAGATATTTTTAATGCAAATTCCTAGGAATGTTCAGGAGACCATAAGAAAAACAAATTGCACATCAAGCTCTCTTGTAGTTTTCTTAACTTCAAACTTCTGACTCAGTTTCTGTACAGCACGTCTATAAAATCCCAGAACCCATTTTCCTCCTGAGCAAAGGTCTGCAGGCATTAATAAGACCCTTTCCAGAATCAGAGACTTTTGGAGTTATAAAGAATCCCAGATATATCGAGTACAAACATCTATAGTCATCTCTTATGTATAACTATTCCTACCACTTAGAACTGAGTAGTCTTAACTGATAAAGGAAAGATCTGAATGTGCCCAAGCACTCACCTTTTGTTCTGGGTATCTCCACCCCAGGACCTTCAATCCTGTATCTAAGGCTCTAAGTCCATATCCCTATCTAGCGTCCTCATAAATCCCTATACTTCAAATCCCAAAGAAGTAGGTGAGTTGAAGGCAAGATGGTTGGGAGAGGCATGGTCAAGTCACCATCAGAGCTTTTCCTTCTCCGGGTTTTGTCAGGAACAGCCTTATAGCCCACAAGGGAAGGACTCTCAAAAAAACACCCAAGAACATACCCCTTTTCCAACTCAGCTTCCCCAACCTGTTCACAACTTTACCTCTTGTTACTTCCCAAAACAGAGCCACCACATCAGACAATTCATCTCCTGACTGTTCTCCAACACATTTCCATTCAACATTCATTCAACAAACATTTGTTAAATCATTATTATGTCCAGTACAGCATGCTAATTACTGAAAAAGGTACATGATCTACATGCTCAAGGAACATGGGGTGGGGGAGGGTGAAGAGACATGTACAAAATTATAAATGCATAAGAGAAGTACAGAGATTAGGTGATAGAAAGATCAGTTCCAACTGAGAGATTAGGGAAAGTTTAATGGAGTAGGTATCAGTTAATAAACCTATTGTGTACCAGGCACTATGCTAAATCCTGTTGATACAAAGAAAGGCCTACTCCCTAAAACAGGCCCTGCCCTCAAAGAGTTCATAATCTAAAGAGGGAGACAAAAGGCAGACTATCCCAATATAAGGTATATACAACACAAATTGGAGGTAATTTCAGAGAGAAGGCACTGAAGGGACTGGGAAAAGTTTTTTGCAGGAGATGGGATTTTATCTTAGCTTTGAAGGAAGCCAAGAAGTGAAGTTAAAAAGGAAGAGTATTCCAGGCAGAAAGGGTCCAGGTTATGAAGAGCTTTAAAAGATCTTGGAAGTAATAGGGAGCCATTGGAGTTTGAGTAGGGGCGGGGCATGGGAGAAGAAAGGTGATATAGTCAGCTCTGCCCTCTGGAAAGTTCACTTTGGCAGCTGAGAAAAGAATGAAGACTTAAAGCAAGGAGAACAAACAGAATCCTATTTTCATAGTCCTTGTTCGAGAAAATGAGGACCTGCACCAAGATGGTGGCAGTCAGAGAAGAAAAGGGAAATATAGGAGAGCTATTGGGAATGTAGAATCAAGAAGACTTGACAACAGATTGGATATGGGGGGAAAGGAGAAGGTGAGATAGTGAGGAGTAGAGTATCACAACTAGGTTTTGAGCCTAGGTGACTGGGAAGATGGTGGTGGTCTTCAGTAGTAATAGGGAAGTTTAGAAAAGGAAGTTTGGGGGGAAAGGGAGAAAGAAAATTAGTTCAATTTTGGACACATTGGTTTTAAGGGCATTTGTGTTCACCTTTGAGAAGAAGTAAGATGAAAAGGCAAGATCACTGATGCTAGAATTAGTCAAAACATCTTACTGTATTTCCTCTCTAGTCCTCAGCTTCCTCACCAATAAAAGGAAGAAGATTGATAGAAATAATCTTTAGTTTAGCTCTACATCCTATGATTCTAAGGTCCAGACAAATACTGCTGTCCTTAGGGAAAGGGTGTGATGACAATTAAATATCACCAAACGTGAGAAAATGCTAACGGTAACAAAGTTGCAGCATGTCCACTAGTAGAGTTTCCTCTCATCCAATCCATTATCAGTTCCCTCACCTCTCCTATTCCATAGTTCAAAGCTCACATCTTCACTAATCTTCTACTCTATGACTGAAGTCTTTGAGGAAGAGGTGACCCTTATCTTTGCCAAGGCTGGCCCCTCTGCTTGTGTACCTTATTCCATCTCCCACACCTTATGGCTACATGGCCCATGGATCACTCTATCCTAACTCCAAACTCTCCCTATATACTGGCTACAAACTGTCTTCACACATTCTCAAGCTTTCCTCATCTTCAAACATCTTCACTTGCCCAGCCATCCCCTCAAGTTAGAGTTCTATATCTCTCCTCCCTTTCATTGCCAAATCGCCAGTGATCTAATTCATTGACTCCACTTCTTCATCACTCATTCAAGTCTCAACCCCTGCCCTATTACTTTTGACTATACCACTCCATGTAAGCTGCTCTCAAGAACTATAAACAACCTTTTTTAAAAGTATTGATATGGGGGCAGCTAGATGGTGCAGTGGTTAAAGCACTGGCTCTGGAGTCAGGAAGACCTGAGTTCAAATCCGGCCTCAGACACTTGACACTTACTAGCTGTGTGACCCTGGGCAAGTCACTTAACCCTCATTGCCTGCAAAAAAAAAAAAAAGTATTGATATGTTTGCTTTTACATTACCTTATTCTCTTCCCTTCCTCCCCAGAGTCATCCCTTGTAAAAAAGAGTTTTAAAAGAATGAAAGAGATAATAAAAAGTTGCTCAATAAAACCAACCAACACCAACTTGCCCAGTGTTATTATTTTCCACATGAGGCAACTAGATGGTGTAGTGGATAGAACATTGGGATTGGAATCAGGAAGACTTATCCTCATGAGTTCAAATCTGGCCTCAGACATTTCCTTCTCTAGCTCATTTTTCAGATGAGAAACTGAGGCGAAGAGGGTTAAGTGACTTTTTCAGCATCACACACTTAGTAAGTGTCTGAGGCCAGATTTGAACTCACGAGGATAACATTGGGCAAGTCATTTAACCTCTACCTCCATTTTCTCAACTGTAAAATGAGGTCAATAATAACACCTGCTCAATAAGTTTATTCTGATGATCGAATGAGATAATTGATGTTGAGGTGTTGAGCCCTGAACACAGTACCTAGCTAATGGTAGACACTTAAGGAATGCTTGTTCCTTTCCTTTCCCTATTTACAATGCCACCTAGCAGCCACTTGTGAGAGTAGTAGGGCCTGACAGAATCTGGCAAGGCCTTTGAGAACCTAGTCACCTTCACAGTATCATGGTGGGTACCAAAAGCTGGACTCCAGTGCAGACCTGCCATCTGTGACTTACAACAATTTCAACAATTAGATCTTCATTTCAGTTAACAAGATCCTCCTTTAAAAGGCAAATACTAAAATTAATTAATTAAAAATTTTTTTTTTAATTTTAAAAAGGCAAATACTCCCTTTCCTAGTTATGCTCATCAGTCATCCACACTGACTTGATGGACAAGGTCCCCCAAAGTGAAACAGAATTGAAGCAATCCAGGTACTTTGACCTCAATGCCTCCTCCCCTGAACAAAGGTCTTCCTCTTGCCTGGGCAAGAGGCACATGCCTCCCTTAGGCTGAATCACTACAAGCTGTCGATGTTCCCGCCTTCCCATTCCCATTTCCCTCCTGGCACATTGCTACTTCCCTGTCCCTCCCATCTCACCCCTCCCAAAAGGCCTGATGGAAATATGTCTATTTTTTAATGAATGTAACTTCCTTTTTTAAGCAAAAGGAAGACAATAAAATTATGAGAACAGGAATTGCAAAGGGAAGGCATGACTAGGGCTCAAAGGAAGTCATTTTCTCTTTCTCCTCCCAGACCTCACCATAAAGCACCATACAAATCCATATAAGATAGATTATGCCTTCAGAGCTTGCATTCTGTAAAGTGTTACTGAAGTGAGTAGAGAACTCACTAAGGCAACTGTGCCAACCCTATGGGTGGCAATTTTAGAACTGAACAGACTATAATAAAAATATGTAATAATATATAGCAATTTTCATTCACATACCACTTTAAGGTTTGGAAAACATTTTATAGTTAATTTGGGCATTTATAATAGTCAAAATGACTATGAAGAAAGACATCTGCATCCAGAAAAAGAACCGATAAATAGAAGTATGTATAGCATGTGTATACACACACATATACACATACATATGTGTGTTTACACACACACACACATATATATATATACATATATATGCATACACATATTTGTATGTAATGGTAGCCAACTGGGGGGGGTGAGAAAAAAGGAGGAAAAGAGAAAGTTACATGATAACTTTATTATATAGTTAAAAGGAATAGCAAGTTGTACATAACAGATTTGCCGTTTCATATACGATCATCTTTTTTCTCTATTCTACTATGTTATGAAAAATGTTTGTTTTATTTCTTAAATTTGGAATAAAATAAAGATTAAAAAAAGAAAAACACTTTAAACATATTATACCATTTGATCCTCACACTAACCCTGTGAGGTTGGTATCATTATTATCCCCATTTTACATATGAGGAAACTGAGAGTTAGAGAGATTAAGTGATTTGCTTAGGGTTACAAAACCAGTGGCTGAGTCAGGATTTGAACTCAAGTCTTCTGACTCCAGCTTCAGTACTCTATTCATTGTGCCATCTAGCTAACCAAGGATTTTCTTAGGGTGGTAGCTATGCCTTGTGGCCTGTCATACCTTCTGGAGAAGATGAAGAACTGGTTTCCTCTCTCCTCTTCTATAATCTAATTTGCTAATTTAATTATTCATTTTCAGGTAAATCTCATGAAGCATAAATTTTAAAAATCCAAATAAAAAGTGTGCTTTTCAAAAGATAAAGGTCAAAACTATGGTAGCAGTAGCAACCTTAAAGGTACCCATTTCACAGAATCACAGAATTTCAGAACAGTCATCTAGTCCAACCTATACCCTCACAAAGTACTTCCCAAAAGTGGTCAAATAGCCTCTGATTGAAGACTTCTAGAGAAAGAGAACCCATCACCTTTCCATTGATCCTATTATTCTTTGGGTTAATTCTAATAATTAGGAAGGTATTTTTTTTTCCTCTTATACGAAACCAAAATATGTTTTTCTTGCTACTTTCCTCTACTTCTCCTACTTCTTCTCTCTGTGGTCAAAGAGGACCTATATCATACATCTTTCACATGATGTCCTTTCAAGTACTTGAAGATAGCTATCATGTCCCGCTAGAGTCTTTTCTTCAAGCTAAGTATCACTAGTTCATTCAGTCCTCATCCTGAAATGACCTTGTAGTCTTTCACCGTACTGGTTTATTCTCCTCTGAATTAACCCCCACTAAACACAGGACCCCAGTATCACTCATGTTTGCCTGATGTCCCCTCAGTGATGGCAGCAATATCGAGAAGTTTGAATTGGCACTTACCAAGGGATCTGGTCACCTCCTAAAAGCTCACCTTTCCCAGGGTATTTCCTTAACTTGTAGTTCCAGAATAGCTGATCAGAACAAAGGAGCAACATGTCTGGCCTTAGGTCAAGATTCCCCAACCAGTCAATGGGAAAATTTTGTTTGGCATATCTCCAAGCCATTTGTCATCACTATCACCACCTCTGCACCAGATCTCAATTTCTACTTGATTTGCCAGGATTCTCAGTAAAACAGGGAAGAGAGGCAGGGAGAAAGAGACTATTGCCAACATCTATGCCCCCTCCTTTATTCACTTGGACACTTCATGATTAGCATCCTATCCCCTACTGATCTCAAGGTTCCAGGGAAATGAAAAATAGATTGTCCTCCCAAAAAATGAAAGAAAGAAAGAAAGAAAGGAAGGAAGGAAGGAAGGAAGGAAGGAAGGAAATAAAAAGGAAAAAAGAAAAAATATAGGGGTGCTAACTTGATTATATAATAGACAACTGTCCAGGTAAGGAAAAGGACATTTTAGTTGTTAACCTATATATGTTCAGACCCACAATTAGATTGTAAATTTGAGATGTATGCAAAATTGAGTGGGGTACATAGCGAGAGGCAGCACTGTGTTTTACACAAAGTTCTAGATTTTAAAAGTCACCAAACTGCGTGCCTACCCTTCGACTCAATGATACCCCCAAAGCAAACAAAGAAAAAGGAAATGGACCCAAACATATATGTCTGTGTGTGTATATTCACATATATATGCATGTATTTATGTTTCTATGTATAGGCAGAAGATCTTGCAGTAACAAAAACTAGAAATTAAGATGGTACCTATCTTTAGGAAAACGGCCAAACAAATTATGGTATATGAATGTAATGGAATATTACGACATTATAAAAAATGATGAAAGGGATAGGTTCAGAGTCAAGTCAAGCCAACAAGCATTTATTAAGTATCTAATATATGCCAGATACTATGTTAAGTGATGGGGATAAAAAGAAGGGCCAAAAAAAAAAATCCAGTCTCTACTCTTAAGGAGTTCAGCATAATGGATGGAGGAAATAAGATGTAAATAACTACATACCAAAAAGACATATATGAGAAAAAGTAAAGATAAGCAACAAAGGGAAGACACTAGCATTAAGGAGGGTTGAGAAAGATATCTTGTTAGAAGGCAGGATTTTAGCCTGGATTTGAGGAAGCCAGATTAAGCCAGGAGGTGGAGCTGAACAAAAAGAGAAATGCAGGGACAGGTGATAGTGCATGAAAATCAGAGACAGGAGGTAGTGTCTTTCATGAGGAATAGCAAGGAGGCCAGGATCTCTGTATCATAGATGGGAATAAGGCATAGATGGGAAAGCAAAGGGTAGAGTCAGGACAGCGGAGTAGCAGGAAGTACAGTGAGCTCCTTCCAGCCCTCCAAAAAAAATAATAACAAACTTCTTCCAAACAAATATAGAAAATAGCCAGAGCAAATCCTCATGGGAAAATTCACCAAAAAAAAAAATGACAGCAACTCATTTTTTTTTCAGCTCTAGTCATAGAGAAGCAGATAATTCTGTGGACATTGGGGATGGGGTCTGGACAAGAGCCTGCTGTACCCAGCATTCCAGTACCAAGGGACTGAAAGAGGGTTGAGATTGTGCATCAGGACAAGAGGTGTAGCTCCTTACCCATTTCTGGGTCACAGAACCAGAATTGACTGAGGAGGAAATCTATGCCAAAGGTATATGTTATATGCCAAAGGTATTCTAGGATAAGTAGTAGTTTGCCAGTGTTAGGCTGCAGACTGAGCAAGCAACAAATTCAGAAGCAACCAGCAGCTGTGTAGCTTAGACTATAGGAGTAGGGAGGATTTTCTGTTCCAGCTTCCAGCCCAGTCTGAACCCTTCAGAGGAATAACCAAGTTAGGAATCCCAAAGGGAAGCCTATAGTTGGATCTCCATGAACCAGCAGAATCATCCAACAAGCTGAACAGACCAGGTTTGAGAAGGGGTGGTTTTAGAGAGAAAGAAAATGATTTCTATTCTGAATATGCTGAGTTTGAGATGTTTATGTGACATTCAAATGGAGATATCCAGAAGATAGTGAGAGATTCAGAGCTTAAGTTCAGAAGAGAGATGAAAGTTGAATATGGAGATTTGGGAGTATTGTGCATAGAGAAGATAATTGACTTCAGAGGACCTATGAATGAGGTCACTGAGAAGGACTATGTAGAGAGAGCCCAGGGTTCATGCATGGTGGCAATATATAGATGAGACATCTGCAAGTGCAACTAAGTAGTATTGGTCCAATAAACAGGAAGAAAACTCTGGCAAAGCAGCATCACTAAAATCCATGGAGGGGAGTAATCAGAAGTAGGGGATTTGGAGTGATGGAGCTAATGATCTTTTTTCTATCAACATTTTCCTGTAGAGAGTAAATATGACCTAGGGGACATGATTAACCCATACCAGTCTGTGTAATATTGGCCACTGACAAATAGACTTCATGGACTTCAGATGAAGTTAGGTTTACCCAGAATACCCATTAGATTAAGACAAATTTAAGATGCCAGCGTCGGGGAAGGGAAAGAGGACCTTGATCTTTCTTTGTATTTCCCCACCATTCCTCGCACAGCATTGAGCATTCAGCAGAGTACCATCAGAAAGCAACTAGAAGAACAACACACTGCCAAGACTGCATCATTTATTTCATTGAGCCAACAGCCACTACATCTCTCTACATGAATGTGGACTCTGATCACTGGAGACCAGACAGTCAAAGCATTACCTGGTCCTCTAAGTTCCACCTTTGAGTATGCCCTCCAGGACCCTAGATCTTTCAGCAGCTCTTGGCCCCTTCAGCAAAGGCCTGCTTTCTTTTCACCCCTTCATGTGACAGGGCATTGTGCATTCCATTATTGGCCACTTGGGCATCTGGCCGGCTGCCCATTTCCTCTAGGCAAGTGCATACATTATTCCTTGAGCTTGGGTGGGATTTTTTTCTCCATTTTGGTATTCACTTGAGCCTAAGGAAGAGGGTGGGAGGTAAAGCGGGGGGGAAATGTAGACCAGTCTATGTTACTCAATTGCAAATATTTTGACAACCTATTGATGCCCTTGGATTTCTAAGGCAAGTGGTTTCTATGCAGTGGGATAGGGCTTCTCACCTACCTAAACCTTTTCCCGGGAGGCAGTGTGGTATAATAAGAACAATGGGGTCAGAGGACCTGGGTTCCAATCTCACTTCTGCTATTTCTTCTCTGTGTAACCTTGAGCAAGTCACAACCTCACTGTACCCAAATTTCCTCACCTTAAAAGATGATTAGGCTGGACTGGATGGCCCTTAAATTCTTTTTCAGCTCTAAAGCTGAAGTACAGGGCCCCAGTTATTCCCAGAAACACAAACATTAGTGGAGTCCATCTTTCCAGGGTCATTCCTTGTTTTCATTGCAGTGTTTCCTTTAATCAATGATCATCTCTTCTCTAAAAATCTTTCACTCATCTGTCTCGCTATTTCTATTTCTTTTCGGTTCATAAGAAAGGGGGAAGTGGCATAGCTGGTGCGTAGGGGGAGGGGAGAATGCAGCTCCCAAAGAGAGAAAGAATTCCCCTCTGAAAAGGAGTCTTGCATTGACTTGCTGACTGCTCTTTGAAATGCTTTCCTGCCCAGCACCTTTGCCCCAGGACCAAGACCGGACTAGTTTGTGAGCCTGAGGTGTGGGGACTAGCCAAGAAGCTCTGTAATGTCATCTGTGGCAGCAGTGTGGGTGGAGAGTAGAATTCCTGGGCTTCTGGGGAGTCAGCGTTCTCTGTTCTGTTGGAGCACACCTAGGAGCAAGGTAAAAGGACAGAGAGGAGGGCCCAGGAAATGCTCATCCTGGACCTCAGCGCAATCTGCCCCCAGCTCCCGGTTATTCTGGCCTCCTGACAGCCTATCCCTGTAGGCAAAGGCCCAGGAATGAAATATACCCGTGCTCTCGGTCATTTAAAAAAAAAGATTTATTTAGCATTGGCTGCTGTGTCTGGTGCTATGAAATTCATAGGATTCACATTAGACACAGCCTTTACCCTCAAAGAGCTTATACTCTAGTTTGAGAAACAGGAAGAACACTCATGAAATAGAAGTCTTACAGCTATGGTCTACACAGGCCAGGGCTAAATTGTTTAACAGGGACAACCCTGCCTTTCTTGGCTAAACTAGCTGAGAAGGCTATTTACAATCTAGGCTTCCATTTCCTTCCCCCCTCCTCTCTCTTTCTGTCTTTTGGGGGAGGGGGGAGAGGGAGGTGGCGGGGCAATGAGGGTTAAGTGACTTGCCCAGGACCACACAGCTAGTAAGTGTCAATTGTCTAAGACCACATTTGAACTCAGGTCCTTCTGAATCCAGGGCTGGTGCTTTATCCATTGGGCCACCTAACTGCCCTCCCCCCCTCTCTTCTTAAGTCCCTACAGTCTGTCTTCTGACCTCATCATTAGATTGAAACTGCTCTGTCCAAAGTCATCAACAATCTCCTAATAACCAAATCCAGTGGTCTTTTCTCAATCTTCAGCCTTCTTGACCTCTCTGTAGCCTTTGACACCATCAATCACCCTTTTCTCCTTGATACCCTCATCCTGCTTTCTCCTCCAACCTGTCCGATGACTCTTTCTTAATCATCCGAGTCACCCTCAATAAACACGGTTATCTTCCAAGACTGTCCTGAGCCCTCTTCTCTTCTCCCTCTCTATTATTTTGTTTGGTGATTTCATCAGCTCCCATGAATGCAATTATCTCTGTGCAGATCATTCTCAGATCTGGTTATCCAGGCTTATCCAGGAAATCTGCTCTCCAGCCTCACATCTCCAACTGACTATTGGACATCTGGGACTAGACGTCTTATAGACATCTTGAGTTCCACTCATCTAAGACTGAACTCATTATCTTGTCCCTAAAACTCACCCTTCTTCCTGATTTCCCAATTTGTGAAGAGTACCACCAACTTTTTGAGCAGCTCGGGCTGGAAACTGAGGTGCCGCCCTCAATTCTTCACTCACCCTCCATAACCAATCTGTTGCCAAGTCCTGATGATTCTTTCTGTATACATCCCCTTCTCTCCCTTGATCCTTGTATCACCTGGTGAAGATTTTTATCACTTTACCTCTAGACTACAGAAATCATCTTTTATTGGGTCTCCCTTGCTCAAATCTCTCCCCACTGCAGTTCATCTTCCACTCAACCCTCAAATTGATCTTCCTATAGCACAGATCTGACCATGTCTCCTCTTATCCAATAAACTCCAGAAGTTCCCTATTAGATCCAGAATCAAATATAAAATCTTCTGTTTAATCCTTCAATTTCTTTATAACCTGGGTCCTTTCTACCTTCTTACTATACCTTACTTCCCTCTACTAAAATCCAGCTACATTAGCTTCCTTGCTATTCTTCACATATAACACTCTATCTCCTGACTCTGCTGGAATTCTCTTCTTCTTCCCTTCTGTCTCCTGGCTCCCCTGGTCTCCTCTGAGTCTCAGCTAAAATCTCCCCTTCTGTGAGAAGTCTTTTCTGATAACCCTTCATGCTCATGCCTTCCTTCTGAGATTATCTCCAATTTATCCTGTATATATTTAATTTGTACATAATTACTTGCATGTTTCTTTCCCCATTAGATTGTAAGCTACTTGAGGGCAAGAACTGTTCTTTTTTCTTTTTGGCTTTCTTTGTATCCCCAAAGCTTTACACATAATTGCTTACTGATTTGATTTCACCTGAAGAAAAGTACTATGGGAAAAGAAAGGAGAGAGTATAGGAAAGTGCACTAGATCTGAGTTCAAATGCTGCCTTTGCAACTCATACCAATGTGATATTAGCCAAGTCATTTGACTTCTCTATTTAAATTTCCTCATCTCTAAAATGAGAAAGTTGTACTATGCAGTCTCTAAAGTTCCTTCCAACACTAAATCTCAGAAGAAGGGATACAGGAAATTAGTACTAAAGGGACCCTAGAAATAGTCAATGGGTCACATGAAAATGAAGGGGGAGGAGATGCTTCTCCTCCTTCTATCAATATCAAAGTTACAGGCTAAAATTTCAGCCACCATCAGGACAATTGGGAATGGTTTTAATTGGTTATGATATCTTTGCTGCCTTGCTTGATGCTGATGTAGGAACTTTAGAGTACACATATCCCCAGCTTCTTTATTCAACAGGAGCATCAGGCCCCAGGCAGTAGTGTAAGGAAACACCAGAATAGTAACCGGACACTACCAAATTCTCAGACTGCTGCTTACTGTCTCTGTTGCAACTGCAAAAGTAACTCTGGTGGGGGAGGGAGAAACCCAAGTGGGGCCCAAGCATCCCCAAATAGGAGGATACTTTCCAAATACACTCCCAGGGTGATAACCAGGATATAGATGATCCTGAAGTTTATTTCTCCAGCCAACTCCCACACCAACCACAAAGCTACACATCAAGCTACATTTCTCATTTTATTCATTTGAATCTGGGAAATAAATACACCTAGTGTACTCCCTGTCCTCCTGCCTAAGGAGGTAATGGGTTTCTTTTCTTTATAGAAGTTTTTAAATAGAAATTAGAGGACCACTCTTCTGGTGTACTGTGAGGGGATTCCCATTCAGCTGAACTGGTTTACTTCCATCCTGTGAAATTTGATGATTCTGTAACCTTTTTCTCTGTGATGGGAGAGGGGAGAGTGCAGCTAGAATAAATAGCACCCGGGTCAGTATGATGGTGTCAGCCAATGGCAATTCCAATAAGGAAGGTAATAGAACATCAAAGACAATAGCTGTTTCCAGGTTGTTTTAATCTTTCACTTTCTGGTCCAACCTCTTCTTGGCATTGTTGTTGTTGTTGTTGTTACTGTTTTTTTTTCTAGTGTAAGATGAAGAACCTTTCCTACCTCCCTCATGTATTAGCTTCAGGATTACATCATTCCTGGTCCAGGATCCTCTAAGTTAGAAGCCACTGCCTCTATCTGAGTATCAAAAGACCCATCTCAACTACAACCCTTTGACAAAGCTTTCTCTAACTACTCCAGCCCACTTTGATGTCTTCTTTCTTTATTCCATCACTTATACCCAGGATGACACAATTAGATACTGAATTGTTCTCTATTTCATGTTTTGTCTCCATGAAAATCCTGTAAATTCCATAAAAGCATCTCCAACTGCCCATTGAATATCTCAAAATAGATAGATATCTTGTTTAAAAATGAATTCATTTTCTTCTCCCCCTCAAAAAAAACCCTTCTATCTTTCTAATATCCTAATTTTTGCAGAGGGTACCATCATTTTCCCAATCACTCAGGTTCAAAAGTTGGGTATCAACCTTAACTCCTTACTCTTTCTTATACTCATATCCATCTTCTGTCACATCCATATCCTGTCACTCTTGACCTTTGAGACTTCTCTCCAATATGTCCTCTACTCTTCTCTGACATTTCCACTGCCATGATGACAGAATTCATCATGTCATGCCTGGATTACTACAATAGCCTGCTGGTTGCCTTGCCTGCCTCAACCATCTCCCCGCTCCAGCACATCTTTCACTCAGCTAAACAGTTAGGTGACTTAGACAGGATAGCCATTATGTGCCAAAGGTAGCACTTGAATTCAGGTCTTTCTGGTTTAGAGGCCAAATCTCTATTTACTAGGGACAGCTAAGTTGTGCAACATATAGAGTTCTGGACCTAGAGTCAGGAAGATTCATCTTCCTGAGTTCAATAATGACCTCAGACACTTGCAAGCTATGTAATCCTGGGGAAGTCACTTAATCTCTTTCATCCTCAGTTTCTTCATCAGTAGAATGGAGATAATAATTTAACCTACCTCCCAGAATGATGAGGATAAAAAGAGATAATGTTTTTAAAGCACTTTGCAAACCTTAAAATGCTATATAAACATTGGCTATTGGCTACTAGCAAGGCCAGCTAGACTATGCAGTAGATAAAGCACCAGGCCTGGAGTCAGGAAGACCTGAGTTCAAACCTGACCTCAGACATTTACTAGCTATGTGACCCTGTGCAAGTCACTTCACCTTGTTTGCCTCAGTTTCCTTATCTATAAAATGAGCTGGAGAAAGAAATGGCAAACCACTCCAGGATCTTTGCCAAGAAAACTCAAAATGGGGCTATGAAGAGTCAGACAAGACTGAAAAACAACTGAATAACAACTCTATCCACTAAGCCGTGTTCCCTCTTAAATGATAGAAACTTAAACTATTATACTAACATCACCAACCCAGAGCTATAGCTGAAATAGACATCTCCCCATTTCACGAGGCTATGGCTTTTATTGCCTAAAGACTATGAAAAAGGACTCATGAAAATTAGTGAGACATAGAAGCAAGAAGACATTCTTAGGGTGAGAAGACCTGAGTTCAAGTTCTGGTTCTGATACTTATTATCTGTAACCCCAAGCAAAGCATTAGCTCCTCAAAGCCTCAGTTTCCTGATTTGTAAAATGGTGGATAAGGATACCTGTACTCTCTGTTAATGAAAGAGCTCAATTAGAACGTTAGCTTGAGTCAACAGTTCAAAAATGGAAAGGAAGTTTTAGCTTAAGAAAGCTTCTTGAAGGCTCTACCCATTACCCATACCCCAGTGTTATTGTCCATCCAATTCTTTTTCTAACTATCTCTACTTCTCAAGGTCAGAACTTAGTAAGAATCCCCCCTTTCTGGGGTGAAAAACTAAATGAAAGCTATAATTTTCCCCTGAATTATTTATAACTCTCATCAATGCCATTTACAGGAGTCTTGCCTCTATAGTGATGGAGAATATCCTATGTAGAGGATCTGTCTGACAGCCTGTGTGTTAGAAACAAGCCACATGCAGAATAAAATAAGGCAGGGTTATGAACCGAAAATGAATTCAGTGCATACAGCATTTCCTATTAGATTTCATTTCTAATAACCTTCAGGAACCATTCCCTTTCCCTCCCTCCAGGAGTATCCCTACAGCAATGAAAACCCATTCTAGCCTTTTCCTGTAAGATTGTCAGTCATCTCCCCACCCCCAACCCCCTTCACACGTTACAGGAGCTGCTTCCAACAACTGCTTGTGGCAAGTGTAATTATTAGACCCTCTCCACTCCCTCAAGGCACTGCTCATCAAATTAAACTCTGTGTGTGTTTTTTCTTTTTATCTCCCTCCTCATGCTTCTCTTTTTGACTAATTATTCTTGCGTCCTGGAAACGCGCTTGCCAGTGCTTTTATTAGAAAGTCTAAGCTTTAATTTTTTGACAATCACGAAGGTTCCCCTTTGATTGTAACTTGCAATTTAGCACATAGCATTCTCCTGAGATCAGTCGCTGCACGTTGATGGGGAAGCCGTCTAAATATATTTCTTGCAGGGGCCCCCAAATGGACTACCTAGCCCTACAGAGAGATCCGACATAGACCCCTATCCAGATCAACACACCTCTAAATAAACAGCGATCCCTACCAGGGGAGGGAGATATATTTATGTCCTTGGTAACAGATTAATCACCTTCTTTTATACAGGACAGAATGATCTAAATGTATCTTCCTGTTCTTTAAAAAGGAAGCCTTGGGTGGAGACCTAATCACATGTCATTGTCTGTTATGCATTCATAAAAAAGATGAACAATTATGGCACTTGAAGGAACCCTATCATCAACGGGAGAGGAAAAGACTATTTTTCTGAAGCATGTGAATTCAGTCTTTATGACTAAATGACTACTTAAATCTTAAAACTCTAATCATTACCATTTGCTTCCTAAAAATACCCATCTCCCTTAATCCATATTTAGAACAGAAAACATGCGGCTCTTGGAATGTTTCTGCTGCCCTGAAATGAAGAGGGTATTTTCTCTGAGAGTCTCGATTTAGCTTTGGAGGGGCTTCAAAATAGCATCTCCCCTCCTTAACCCCTTGAGTGCCAGTCTCCTAGGAGGATGGGAGGGAAAAGTGGGTGTTCCCAAAGGGGGAAAAATAGATAAAACGGGGGGGGGGGGAAGGAGATTGACTGTGCACACATAAATTCAGATGGTGGCACCGTGCCACTTCAGAGAAGCAAAAGGCAGATGCATGAAGCCATGGTTACAGAGCAAAGCTGATAGACTTGTGTTATGAGTGCAAGTGATTGGCTACGTTATTCTGTAAAGCTCTTTGAGTTTCCCCACCTGCAAAATGAGCTGTGGGATGGAAGAGGCCGGCCTGCTCAGAGACATTGTGCAAAGATACAGCCAGGAAGGCCATTTAGGATCCTTGGGGAATAAGGCCCTGCATGAACAAATGCTTCAGCCTATTTGAATGTGTTCCACTAAAATAATTATAACTCGCATTCATATAGTACATGACACACATTCCTTTATCTGAGCCTAACAATACCCCCGACAAGGACAGAGTACAGGCATTGTCATTCCTATTTTACAAATGGCAGAAAAATGACATTCAAAGAGGCTGACTTGCCCAAGGTCATACAGATAATGTATAAGAGAGCTAGAATTTGAACCCAGACCTTTAGACCATAGATCTAGAGCCAGGAAGGACCTCACAAGCCATCTAAACCACTCCCCTCATTTTATAGATGAGAAAACTGAGGTTCCAAGCAGCTAAGTCACACAAGCAAAAAGAATCAGAAGGGGGATCTGAGTCCAACTCTTCTACCTCTCTTAACATTGCTCTTTCCACTAGACCATGCATGTCAACTGGCTTGTTTTTCTTTTCTTTTTTTCTTTTCCATTACAGCACAGACTCACACATGATTTGAGAAGGGTAAGGATTTTTTCCCATATGCAAAGTGAGTTTTACTGCAAATGTTTGCAAAAGTAAAACCCTTAGAGCTTTTATCAACTACCAAAAAGCTGCCTACTTTCCTTCTCCTTCTCCTAACTGATTGGTACTTTACAATAATGATGGCTGTAGCCAAGCCTGGGCTTCTCTCTTGACACACATTAAAACTGCTGACTCAAGAGAGAATAATTCAGTCTGAAATATCAAAAGAGGCAGAATTGCAGAACACCTTTTCCTAGTAATGAAACCCCTCAGGAAAAAGGGAAGGGAGATGAAGGACATCCTTCTTACACTGACATGGGGACCAATGAGCTATTTGAGGAAGGAGGGAAGAAGGGAGGAGAGGTCAAAGTGTTCACTGCTGGGAGGCAGTTGAGCCAATGTGCAATGACTTGCAGATAAAAGGAGATCCTGAGGAAAGAGGAAAGAAACCTGCAGCCTGGATCTGGGTTGCAAGCCTAATGCATATCTCTGAATACTGGGCCATCCCAGTTCATTAAGAGCAAGAAGAGACAAAACAGGCCCTAGGAATTTGGCTCCACACCGTTAATGATCTTTAGTGAATTAGATTCACAATCTAAAATGGTTATTACCTTAAGGTCCCTGTGAATAGATTTCAGGGTGTCCACAAACTTAGATGAGAAAAAATACATCTTTATTGTCACTGAACTCTAAGTGAAATTTAACATCACATCCAAATATTTAAAAACATTAGTCTGAGAATGGGTCCATAGGTTTCACCTGACTGTCAAAAGAGTCCATGTCACTAAAAAGAATAAGAATCCTTGTTCTAGAGACACAGCAGATCAGAGACCCTGCAACACTTGAACCATGTTCCCAAGGTAGGCTGGGTAGATTCTAAAGATGCTCTGTCACAAGTCAGAGCTGCTCCCTTTTCCAACTTCTTTTAGAAGTTGCTCCATGGGGCAATGAGCCTAGTCTGTTTTCAAGTGCAGTGTGACTCTGAGCATATAAAATAAGGAAGGTGGATTAGATGGATTTCTAAGGCCTATTCCAATTCAAATTCTAGGACCCCACAGTTTGTCATTCAGCTTCTAAAGCAGAGCCTCTCAATGGAATGATTGGAATGAGGGCTCCTTGAATTTTAAGAGTTTAAAAATGTGGAAGAAACTTGTATGGTTTCTCTCATCCATTTGAATTTCTTTATTTGGCACCAATGGCATTGCCAGATGAGTGATTATGTCGCAACTCTATTACTGAGCCAGGGAGGGGAAAGGGAAGTACAAGCACAAGACTCATGCATCCAAATAACACTCATCGCAATATATTTTTTGCAGCCAACCAAGCAAGACCTGAGGAAGGCTAGAGATGGAAGTAGAATCCTGAAGTTCTCCCAATCTATGCCTGGTGTCTGCAAAAAGGCTTCCCAGATTTCCTTTGTTATATAGAAAAGCACCCATGCCTGACCTAAATAAAGGATGACACTTCATTTTGCAGAGCTACCAGGATGGTGATTAGTGGGGTACAGGGTCCCACTTCCAGATCACTGTGGGATCTTTGAGGGCAGTAATTGGTTGTGGGGGATGAAAATATAAAAGTGAAATGTACCTTGATTTGCTTAAGATTAGCTAACAAGGGGGTATTATGAGGTTATCTAAGCCCAGATACGCACTTTATCTGTGAAGTTTGGGGGAAGAAATGGAGAGACTTTCTCAATTGTTTTTTAGAAGTAAAAGCAAAGATTGAAGGTATATGAATACATGCCAAGTGCCAGGAGAATAGCCTTGGGTTATTCTCTCAAGTGAGGAATCAAAGGCCTTATAGAGTGCTTATAGTGGTTGGGCATTTTCTCCCCCTTGAGATTCTATATGTTGAAATGCTAACTCAGATTCTGTAGGGGAGGGGGAAATAAACTTCCATTATACAAAGATACTAACAAGGGAGGATCACTATGCTAACACCTTAACAATGTATTGATATACCAAAGAGAGATGGGTATGGGGATCAAAGAGGCTATTTTCTTTGTTTTTTCCTGACGGGGCAATGAGGGTTAAGTGATTTGCCCAGGGTCACACAGCTAGTAAGTGTCAAGTGTTCAAGGCCAGATTTGAACTCAGGTCCTCCTGAATCCAGGGCCGGTGCTTTATCCACTGCTATACCTAGCTGCCCCCAAAAGAGGCTATTTTCAAAAGGAGAGTCAGTATCTTTCAATAAGAAAGGGAAATGTAATATTCAGCATTTACATAGCACTTTAAGGTTTATAAAATGTTTTATATAAATTATGTTATTTGAACCTCACAACAACCCAGTGAGAAAGATCCTGTCACTATCCCTTTCTTACAGATAAGGAAACAGACTTAGAAAGATCAGGTGACTTGCCCAAAGCAACCTATTAGTGTCTAAGGCACCTACCTCAATGTCAGGTCAGCCTGACTTTATGTCTAATGCACTCTATTCACCACATCATCAGATTGTCTTGATCTAAGTACATCCCTGCTCCTTTGGGACTTGTACTTCTGTGACAGCTCCCCTGAAAGTAGTTCCTTCAACACATTAGAGTTTTGGATTTGTGTGCTGATAAATATTTAACAACTGGATCTTCTTTCCCAAAAAATGTACAAATGACACATTTTTAAAGTTTAATCATTATTAACATTTTCTTTGTCACTTTCTTAAGTCAAGGCAATTAACAAAATAATACATCAAGTCCTGATTTGTAATATGTGTTGATTTTAAAGGTGTAGATGCTCACACTGAAAATGTGATCATTAGAAGCTGACTCCAGAATGCCCTGGACTGTAACAGAACCACCTGCAGAAAGGAGAGTAAATGAAAAGACATTATATTTTAATCTGGAAGACCTGAACTTAAATTCTCGACCCTGCCATTTAGTAGTTGTGTGGCCTTGGACAAAATCCCTTAACCTCTTTAATAATCTTCATTTTCTAATCTGTAAAATGGGGATATTAATATTCTCACCACCTACCTCATAGGGCCATTGTGAGGAAAATATTATTTTAACCTTAAACACTTCAAGGATACGTGATTTTTTTTCAAGACTGAACACTCCTTCTTCCAGTGAAGATTATAACCCATCTACAAATCAGCTTGTCATTAATATTTTTTTTGGATGGGGCAATGAGGGTTAAGTGATTTGCCCAGGGTCACACAGTGAGTAAGTGTCAAGTGTCTGTGGCCTGATTTGAACTCAGGTCCTCCTGAATCCAGGGCTGGTGCTTTATCCACTGTGCCACTTAACTAACCCCCTTGTCATGAAGATTTGATCTATCTCACCTTCTCCTAAAAAAGTCATGTGTGAACCCTGATAATGAGTCTCTCTGAGATTAGCTAGGCCAATTTTCAGATGACAGCCATATAGTATCTGGCCAATATACAGAGCCCTTTAGCTTGGTAGAACTTGATGGGCTTAGCACACCAATGGTATAACCTTCAAGAATTCAGAGTTACAGGATGATTTCAGAAAAACCTGGAAAGATTTACATGAACTGATACAAAGTGAAGTGAGCAGAACCAGAATGCTGTAAACAGGGACAACAATATTATATGATGAAGAACTATGAATGACTTAGCTATTCTCGGTAATACAGTGATACAAAACAATTCCAAAAGACTCATTAGGAGGCATGCTATCTACCTCCAAAGAAAGAACTGATACTCTCTGAATGCAGACTGAAGTATATTATTTTTCTTTCTTTCTTTCTTTCTTTCTTTTCATTCAAGTCTTCTTGTACAAAATGACAAATAGAAATGTTTTACATGATTGCATATGTATAAGCTATATCAGATTGCTTACCATCTCAGAAGGGGGAGGAAAGGGAAGGAAGAAGGGATAGAATTTGGAACTCAAAACTTTTTTTTTAATTTTGAATTTTTAAAAAATTGTTTTAATATGTAATTGGGGGAACACAAAATATTATAATAAAAAATAAAAAAATGCGGGATCACCTACATTTCATGATAGAGAACTGGAGTTGAACTTTAGTGGATGTAAACCTTCAAGTGGCATCCAAATATATCTTATCATTATTACAATTCCCTCCACATATTTAATTCAATCTAACACAAGCTTACTACTCAAACCAAAGGCAGAAAAGTCTATCAGATGTTATTTATTGATTCATTATCTATTTTTCCCTTCTCCAAATCCTCATTGTTCAAGGGTAGAACCACAGAATGTTTCAGCTGACAGGGACCTTCGAGATCACTTATTTCAATTTGTTCATTTTATATATAGGGAAACTGAAGCCTAAGGAAGTGACCTGACTTGCCCAGTGTTACATAATTAACTGCATATCAGCAAAAGCTTAAAAGTAATTACCTCACATCTAAAATAACCCAGAATATAAGCCATGAGAAATGTTTATATATATCTATAGACAGAGAGAGAGAGAGAGAGAGAGAGAGAGAGAGAGAGAGAGAGAGAGAGAGAGAGAGAGAGAGAGAGAGAGAGAGAACGGGAACATTAGGGGAGGGGGGTAGCTAGGTGGTACAGTGGATAAAGCACCAGCCCTGGATTCAGGAGGACCTGAGTTCAAATCCTGCCTCAGACACACACACACACACACACACACACACACACACACACACACACACGAATCAAGTGAACCATCTAGGAAGTTATAAATGTTTTGCTAGTAGATCTTCTAAAGATTTTATGACTGCTTCCTTCACTGGCAACAACATTTGAGGCTTTGTGGCTGAAAGTTACCTTAGTGATAAATCATCCAACAATAACAACAATACATGTTTCCTAGCAGCTAGGTAGTTCAGTAGATAGAACATCTGGAGTCAGGAAGACCTGAGTTCCAAGTAGCTTCAGATACTTACTAGCTACAAATCACTTAATCTCAGTCTGACTTGGTTTTCTCAAGTGCAAAGTGGAGATAACAATAGCAACTACCCTCCAGAGCTGTTATAAGGATCAAATAAGATATTTGTAAAGTGCTTAGTCCAGGGTCCAGCACACAGCAGGTGCTTAATCAATGCTTGCTTCCTTCATTCCTTCCCACATTGCCCTTTTCATCTATATACTTCTCACCCATTCTTTATTAACCCAGATTAAATCCCACTCATCTTCCTTTTTTCTACACTCCAAAACTAAGAGGCAGCAAGGCATAGCAGAAAGAGAAACACGTTTAGAATCAGAAGAATGGGATCCCTTCTAGAGCTATCATTTTTTTAGCTCTAGGGATTACATCCTGGTCCTGCCACTTGCTATCTATGTGACCATGGGCAAGTCATTTAAGTTCTCTAGGTCACACCTTTGTAAAATGAAGACATTGAAGTCAAGAGTGTGCTGGTAAATGTTTAACAGTGGGCTCTTCAAGAAAAAAGTGCACTTGAGACACACTTTTAAGTTTAATCTGTTTATTAACATTTTCTCCATCATTTTCATAAGGCCTAGACAGTCAACAAAACAATGCATCTAGACTTCAACTTTAATTTAGAAAGGCCAAAGTCATCTACTGAATCCAAGGCCATTGCCAGTCTTCTTGACTTTTGTCCTGCCACTGGACTTGGATGGCTCTGGAGGAGAGAGTGAGGCTGATGGCTTTTTGCAGCTATGCCTCACCTGAATACAATCCATGCACGTCAGGACATCACCCCCTACTTCAAAAACAAGGAACACAACAGCAACAACAATATCAAGCCTCCATTTGTAGGTTGGTGGATTTCCAAGTTGTAAATGTTCACACTGAAATGTTAACAATTGGCTCTCAGTCAGATCTGTAATAAACTAGCTTTGGCAGGTCATATGAGATGATCTCTAAAATTCCTTCTACCTTAAAATCTATCATCCTATCTCACCTGTGCCACATAATTGAATAGCTAATTAGGTACTATCTCATAGACCAACAAAGAATTGACTGACTGTTCGAAAGCACTGGCCGATTCTTTTGTCTCCTTGATTAAAATGCCAACCATTTGCAGTCTGGGATCATAGGTACACAGTAAAAGGTATAGTGTAGGCTGGACAATAAATATTTTCTATTTGGTTGATTAATTGATTGATCTAGGTTTTATATATGTGAGGGAAGGGATGGAGAGGAAGGTGGGAGAAATCTAGAAACAGTAGAAGATCTTGTCTCTACTCTTAAAATCGCAAGAAGCATATAGACATTCAAATGAACATATGTGCAAATTTTGTGTTTGTATGTATACATATATATTCTGAGAAAATGCAGCCTACATAATTGGACTGGGTGTTCTTTAGGGTTCTTCCCAGCTCTACAATTATGAGTCTAAAATGAATGTATTAGAATTAAACACAATTAAGGGATACTGCATGGAGAGTTTGAATTCCTAGGTTGGCTTTCAAGGACGGGAGGGACATTTGTCGCAGGAGCAGAGGAAGCAAGGAATTCTAGCCAAAGGATGTAAGGTTCTGTGAAATTCTCCTTATGTAAACACCTGTCATTGTTAGAGTTTTGTTTTGATCTTCATCACCACAGTTCTCATTGTATTGCTTTGTTTCTAGTTTAATAAACAAATTAATGAAACAGTAAGTAAGTCTGTTATCTTCTAACAGTCCCATTCATCCATTCCTGCCTTCTAAAGGTGTTGAGGGGGAGGCAGTAAAGCTGAAGGGAGAAGAGGAAAGACCCAAGGCTCTTGGCTTTTACTGATGAGGAAAGAAGAGAAAAACTGGTTAAGGCCTTCCAGCCAGATGCGGGAAAGTAAACCCCATGTCAGCATGTTAGTCTGGGAAGAGTTAATGAACCACCCCCGTTCAAGATTGTGCGGATATGGGTGGGACATAGTGGCAGCTAAGGAAGCCCAGTTCACAACTCACTCAGAGAGGAAATGGGCATGGATTGTAAGGAAATCATTTTTTTTGGTTCCTGGCTAATCAGGTGGGCAGGGCAGCAAGGTTAAGGGCCCAGCCCTTCCCCCGCCCCCACCCTTCTGCTACTGCTGCTGCTAAAAAAGAAGAAAACAGAAATTTAAATTATTTCACGCTTCAGCCTGAGTTCTTTGTTATTTTGCACACTTCAGGTTTCTCCCAGTACAGGGGAAAGAGAAAGAAAGGGTGGGAGGGGGGAAGAAAAGAAAGAAAAGTAAAGACAGATAAGTAGACCCATCTGGGCTCCCAGTGGTAATGGAGACATGAGGGTCTCTACAGCCCAATGGTCTCTAGCCCTCATTTTGCTCCTCAGACTTTCTCTAGGTCCCTCAGGGGCTAGCCCCCAAATTCTACAATGTCTGTCAAGGCCAAATTAATTTTATAATGGAAAAATGACCTTAGAGACTTGCTAGCCCAATGCCACCCTACCCTACCCCCATTTGGCTTCCTCAGTGTAACACGATTAGAGGCCCCCAGTTTCCACCTCCATTGATGGGTCTTAATTAAAAATCATGTATGTGTACCATTTAATGTTTTGTAGAAAGTGTTAGAGGCCTAGGGGAACAAAGGTCACAGGCTGGGTTTGGCTATCCTGGATAAGCGTCACGGAGGCATCCTTAGCAGAACTTTAAAAGTATGTGACCTCACTCTTCTCCTGGGGCTGCTTAGCCAAAGCGTTCAGATGTTCCAAGTCATCTTCCCTTTCTTCCACCTCTGCCAGACTTCATGAGCTGCTCTTCCAGAGACAATAGGGGCAAGAGAAGGAGATGAAATTTAACTGGGACCATTTAGCTCCCAATCATTGGCTAAAATAAGAAGCACATGGGAGGAGGAGTTTGAAACGATTGGCTAAAATAAGATTTGTGGATTAGCTCTGGTCTGCTTTATCTCTTCCCCCCCCCCATCCCCATCACTACCCATAATGCAGGGTTGGCTATAGTCCAGGATTGATTCAGCCTTCTTGTCACTAGGCCAGTGAACTATATTTCTCTGGTAAGGGAAGGGGTACAGCAGGAAAGGTGAAGAGAAGTTGGCCCCTGATCTCAGCAGCATATTCCCTAAAAGCTCTTACTGCTTCCTCTTTTAAAGATCAGCAAATCTTGCAGCAAAGTCAGGAAGATAGTTTCATTTTCTAAAGGCAAATCTAACCTGAGGTCAGACAGTCATGGAAAAAAGTATTTTACTGAAAGCAAAATCAAAACACAAAAGACTCTACAAAGATAAGTTTTCTGCCATAGGCCAGACTAACAGTGAAATGGACTAGGAAATGCAGAATGAAGGGGAGAGGTGAGAGGTAGAGACCCAACCAGTGGTAAAAATCCTGTACTGATGCTTGTCAGGATATATTTAAAATATCCATAACCTCTAATAGCAAAAAATGATGAAGACTGAGTCTCTTGAAGCTTGCTACTAGCAGGGGACACTATTCCTCGGAGACCCTTTAACCTTTTCTTTTTCTTCCATTTATTTTTTTTTGGCGGGGCAATGGGGGTTAAGTGACTTGCCCAGGGTCACACAGCTAGTATGTGTGAAGTGTCTGAGGCTGGATTTGAACTCAGATACTCCTGAATCCTGGGCTGTTGCTTTATCCACTGTGCCACATAGCCGCCCCCTTTTCTTTCTCTTAATAGTTTTTATTTTATTTTTTTCTAATTACATGTAAAAATAGTTTTCAACATTCATTTTTCTAAGATTTTGAGTTCCAAATTTTTCTCCCTTCCTCCTTTCCCTCCCCCCCTCCCCAAGACAGGAAGCAATCTGATATAGGTTATACAGTACAATCATTTTCAACATTATTTCCACAGTAGTCACATTGTGAAAGAAGAATCAGAACAAAAGGGGAAAATCACAAGAAAGAAGAAACAAAAAAACCAATTAAAAAAGTGAAAATAGTATGCTTCGATCTGCATTCATACTCCATAGTTCTTTTTCTGGATTTGGAGAGCATTTTCCATCATGAGTCTTTTAGAACTGGCTAGGTTCATTGTATTGCTGAGAAGAGCTAAGTCTATCACAGTTTGAGATCCTTTAGTCTTTCTCCAAAGATTATAGCTCCTTCTCAATACTCCTACTAACCATGGGTATCCCACAAGGCTGTGTCCTGGTCCTTCTCTCTCATTACTGTTTCTATTGTTGAGTTTGTCAGTTTCCAAAGATTCAATTATAGTCTCTTTGCTGGTGATTCTCAAATCTTCTTATGCAGTCCTGACCTCTCTTCTGACCTCTATCCTCATTTCTCCAACTACCAATTTGACATCTCAACCTGGATGTCTTGTAGACATCATAAACTCTACATGACCCAAATTGAGCTTATTACCTTCATTCCACCCCCCCCCCAAGCTCTACTTTCCTACTGCTGTCCAGGGTACCACCATCCTCCTAGTCACCCAGACTCAAAACCTAGATGTCATCCTTGACTCTTTTCTCTCTATGATCTTCCATATCCATTGTGCTGCCAAGTCCTATTGATTTTACCTTTGTAATAAATATCCCTTGACTGGGACAACTAGGTGGTGCAGTGAATATAGAGTGTGGGGCCTGGAGTCAAGAAGACTCACCTTCTTGAGTTAAAATCTGGCCTCAGACACTTACTAGCTGTGTGACCCTGGGCAAGTCTGTAAAATGAGCTGGAGAAGGATATAGCAAATCACTCCAGTATTTTTAAAATTAATTAATTATTTTTTTTGGTGAGGCAATTGGGGTTAAGTGACTTGCCCAGGGTCACACAGCTAGTACTATCAAGTGTCTGAGGCCGGATTTGAACTCAGGTCCTCCTGACTCCAGGGCTGGTGCTCTATCCACTGTGCCACTTAGCTGCCCCCATGCCAGTATTTTTGCCAAGAGAAACCCAAATGGGGACACGAAGAGTCAGGCATGACTCAACATCTCTTGTATGTATCCCATTCTCTCCCCTTATACTAATACACCACTGATACAAGCCCTCTTATCACATTACATCTCTACTATTAGAATAGTTTGCTGATTGGTCTGCCTACCATTGGTCTTTCCCCATTCCAATCTACCCTCCATTCAGTTACCAAAATGATCTTCCTAAGATCTGACCATGTCTCCTCCCTACACCTTGCCCTCACCATTCAATACATTCTAGGATTCCCTGTAACCTCCAGAATTAAATATAAAATTCTCTGCAAGGTATTCAAAGCTCTTTGTGACCCGGCCAGTCTTATACCTTACTCTCCTCTATATACTATGCAATGCAGTGAAGCCACCTTCTTCACTGTTCCCCACACAAGATACTCTATCTCCTAACTCTGGGCATTTTCTCTGGCTGTCCTCCATGCCTGGCATCCTCTCCCTCCTCATCTCCACCTCCTCACTTCTCTGGCTTCCTCAAGTCCAAGGAAAAAATCCTCCCTTCTTCAAGAAGCCTTTTCTAATCTCCCTTAATGCTGGTGTCTTACCCTCTGTGATTATCTCCAGTTTATCCTATATATGTTGTGTTTATATATAATTGCTCATATGCTGTTTCCCTCATTAGATTGTGAGCTCCTTGAAAGCAGGGGCTGGTTTGTTTGGGTTTTGTTTTTTGTTATTGGGGGGGGGCAGGGATCTTCTTTGTATCCCCAGTGTTTAGCATAGTGTCTGACATATAGTAGGCACTTAATAAATGCTTGCTGACTTGTTGATTGGACCATTATTATTCCCATACATAACCTTCAGAATAGTTGGTGCCAAGATGTTCAGAGAATCACAAGATGCCAAATTTGGAAAGGACTTTAACTCATGATAAAGTGCGTGCTACCCACCTCCTGACAGAGAAATGATACACTCAGCATCCAGATTTCAAGAAATTTTTTGGTGGGGAAGAAGCAGGGGACATGACCAGTTGGGGAATTTGTTTTACATGACTACACATATTTGTTCCAGGGGTTTTGTTTCTCTTTTTCAGTGGATGGAAGGAAAAGGAGGTAGGAGGGAAAGAAAACAGATGAATTGAAAAAAATTAAATGAACATTAAAAGACCTTAAAGAGTCTATCCTCCTTGTTTTAGAGGTAAGGAAACTGAGGTCCAGAGACATTAAGTGAGTTGCACCAAATTTCAAAGTCGATGAGTATCCAGATCTTCCAAGTCATAGCTCAGGTTCTCTCTCTGATGCACCCCATCTATTACTTCCTAATTATCTCCTGTTGCCCTGAAAATTATTCTAGCCCTTAGCCTAGATTTGATGCTAATACTGTTGCTGATGATAATAATAATCATAATCATAATAATTATAGCAGCTAGAATTTACATAGCACTCTAAGGTTTGCAAAGGTTTGCAAAATTTGATCCTCACAACAAACATGTACGGTAGGTGTTATTATTATCCCCATTTTGCAGATGAGGAAACTGAGCCACACAGCTAAAAAGGGTCCGAGACAGGATTTTACCTCAGGTCTTACTGACTCCAAATCCATCGCTATGCCTTCTAGCTGCCTTTCTCATTTCTTTTGAAACTGTCTATAAACGCTGGACAAGGAAATAAGCCAGAGTGTTACTGATTGTGCAGTCACTGAAGGAGTTGAGACTTCTAGCATAAGAGGGGAAGGACATTCTGAGGAACACTCCTTTTCGCAGTCCATGTCCCAGGACATATTTTAAGCTTAGACTAATGCTGTTTAGAAATGTATCTTTCTGGGCCGGAGCCAAGATGGTGGAGGAAAGACATTAAACACACAGAGCTCCTGATACAATTACCCCAAAAACAGCAATAAAAGAACCCCTGGAGCAGAAAACCCACAAAAATATGGGCTGAGATTATTTTCCAGCTATAGATAGATTGAAGGGGGCTGTGCTGGGCTACGAATAAAGTCCAACCCTGCGATCACACCGATAGAGACCACAGGCACGCCACACCGGAGGAATTTACCCCAGAGCCTCTGAATCATCTATAGCACCAGCGTCTTCTGGAACTGTGCGGTCCGGTGAGAGGGCTGAACGGCTGGTGGGGGGTGGAGGGGAGTGCAGGGGTATCAGCGGGACCTAGGGAGGAATTCGGCTGTCCCACCCCATAGGGAGCCAGGAAGAAATCCTGAGGGGCAGGAGGACCAGTCGGGGAGGGGCACAGGCTCGTCGAAGCTAAAAACCATCACAGCACTCTGCTGGCTGGTTAACTAGCAAGTTGGATTGAGGTTATCTTCAAACTAGGGAACAGGCCAGGTGAGAGAAAAACCTGCTCTACCTCAAACCAAAACACCTGGGACCCTCTGAAGCTGGGGATAGTAGTGTACCTGAGAAGCAAGGACCCCCAGTGGGGAGTTTAAAGTCAAGTAAAAGATGAGCAAGCAAAGAAAGTTCAGAATTATAGAAAGTTTCTTCAGGGACAAGGAAGATCAAGGTGCACCCTCAGAAGAGGAAATCAACCACAGGGGCCCTACATCCAAAGCTTCCAAGAAATGTATCTTTCTTAGATTATAAACCCCAAAAGGACAGAAATTGTACGGCTTTCGTTGTGGAAGGCCTAGAAACATTATGTGTGGTTAATATTTAACAAAACATTTACTCAGTTCCCACATCTTTCTATCCCTTTATTCTTTATTTCCCAAGCATTTAGCACAGGTGACAATTGGAGGACAAAGAGAAAGAGGAAAGGAAAGTAGAACCTTGATTTTCCTTCAAGTGGTGGGCTATGATTTATCAACTTTCCCTAAATCAATCAAGAAATATCTTTCAAGTGCTTGCTTTGTGCCAGGAACTGGGGCTAAAAATCCAAGCAATAAAATAATCCCTACTCACAAAAGAGCTGTAACTCTTCAGAGCCAGAGAATCTTGGATGAGCTTCCATCAGCTTCATCATCTCCTTGTAATTCCAGGTCTCTTGAAAATTCTTCCCCCAGTCATCCCCACTTAAAGTTTAAATCAACCAGCTGCTTTCCTTGTTCATAACTTCCTGAATGTTTATCTTAACAAGGCAGTTTTTCTTGTTGTTGTTGTTTTGTTTTGTTTAATACTTTTTTTAAAAATTAGCTTCAGATTTTTTTAAGCCTGGGAGACAAAAGCAGATGTTCCATATCTACAACTTCTTCAAGCGTTCAGTTTTATTTGATCTTTGCACGCCCTTGAAAGGAAGTGTCAGGAGGCAGGGGTATGCATATGTGGTACCCCTGCACATGTATGTGCTACTGAGAAAATCCCCAAGTGTGCCCATGACTAAAAGAATATTCACATGCTTTTATAATATCTGTGTGGTCCTTGGTGTGTTTCTGTTTGGTTCGTGTTAGAGTTTGAATTTCTTTGTTTTTGGTCTTGGGTTTTTGTTTTTGTTTGCAGGAGGGTGAGAAGAGAGAGGACAATCCTGACTAAATCCCTTAATGGGTGTTTGGCAATATTAAGGAAATAAATTAAAGTCAAATATTTTATTTGTTTGTTTTTTGTTTTGTTTTTGTTTTTTGTTTTTTTGCTTTTTTTATGGGGCAATGAGTGTTAAGTGACTTACCTCAGGGCCAGTGCTTTATCCACTACACCACCTAGCTGCCCCTTAAAGTCAAATATTTTAATCTGGAAGAAGGGGATATATAAGACAGAAGCTTTTTCCTTGGTATTGTCATTAATATCATACTCATGAATGGTTATTTCCACAATGGTCTCAGCTCTCCATTGTCTTTCATACATGTAGACACAAGTTTAAAGTGCATAGAAAGGCCTTATCCTCCTGATGCCAAACTTCCTGGATTGGTCTGCTACCAGTAGCTAGGAAATTCTCTCCTCTTTGCTGGAACGTCCAACTTTGGCTTCCCACCTCTGTTTTCAGCCACATACTATCAATATGTCCTTGTAGGCACAAAAGGGAGAATCGAATCCAATATGCTTGAGTCTCTAAGGATCTTGGAACTGTGAATTTGCCAAAAAAAAATATCTTCAGGACAAGTTAATGTTATTCAAACCCAGAAAGAAGCTAGTTAGTTTAAGTTAGCTTAAATTAAAGTTAGTTAGTTTAAAGTTAAAGTTTAAGTTAGTTTAGTTAAAATTCAAATTTAAGTTAGTTTAGTTAAAAATTCAAAATACTAAAGATGAGTGAGGAAGATCTCCACTGGTACTCAAATGTTTAAATCTTATGGCAAATGGTATGTCACCCTTTAAATATAGCAATTTATATATAACCTTAATAAAAGGTGTCTTAATAGAAAAAATATTTTACAGAAAAAGCATGTTATTATTGTTAACTAATCTAACTACACTTGTACTAATTCAACTACGAACACCACAAAACCATAGCCCAGACAGTAGGCACCGTCTTCCTGGTATCAATTCTTTGAATTGTAGGCTTTTTACTCTGGAAGGATGGACCATAGATCATCCTTTCTACAGTATAACAAATGCCAAATATAGCTTCATTCCCAACCAGGTTCCAAAACCAAATGGTGTGTAAGCACCAGTTATGCCCCTCTGGCTCTGAACAGTCTACATCAAAAGTTATTAAGCAGAAACCCATGAACTTGTGCTTTTTTAAAAGCTATTTTTGAAGTCTGAGTCTCAATATAATCAGTTTTCTTTGTAATCCCATATATTATATTTTGTGCTACAGTCTAAGAAGGGGTCAATGGGCTTTCCCAGATTGTCAAAGGAGCCAGGACACAAAGAAGGTTAAGAATCCCTGCTCTTCATGGTAACAAGAACCACTGGCGTCCCTTAAAACAATTATGAATTGTTGGGAAATTATTTGTTTGCTTTAGTTTCTATGCTTCCAGTCATGGAAACAAATGGTGAAATGCAGTGCTTTGGAAAGGAAAAAACCTACAATACTAGGGATGTCCTCTGACAGATCAGGAAATTAGAATCTTGCTATTCACATAAAAAAGTAAGCATTTCTCATCTGAATCTCCAATCTTCTCCTTGGGAGTAGGAATGTTCTATACTTATGGCTATTTCAGAAAGTTTCCAAAATCTTTAACTGTGTTTCATGTCTTACTTCCTGCAGCTTTGCCTCCCATTTTATGTGTTTTTTAGATCCTAGCCCATCACTCGTAGGTTTGTTGTTATTGTTGTTGCTGTTGTTTTTAAATGTAATCTTTCTGATGTTTTTACTGAAACTAAGCTGAAATAGACCTTTGGTTTACCTTTGGGTCCTTAGAAAGGGCTGTGTGAGGGGCAGCTAGATGGCGCAGTGGATAGATCACTGGCCCTGGATTCAGGAGGACCTGAGTTCAAATCCGGCCTCAGACACTTAACACTTACTAGCTGTGTGACCCTAGGTAAGTCACTTAACCCCAATTGCTTCACCAAAAAAAAAAAAAGAAAGAAAGAAAGGGCTGTGTGCCCTGATGATATACTACCAGGGCAATGGGAGGCTATCCATGTAAAAGTCATTTAGGGGAAGCTCCAGGTAGAGCCAGACATAAAAAAAGCACATGCCCTTAAGACTCTGAGTGCTGCCAATTGTCTCAGATTCCTTGTGAGCCCCAATCCCTTCTTCTTGTCTCAGTGTCTGAAATTCCTGATAGACCATAACTCTGCCTGACCCTCAAAAAGGGATACTATGCCAGCTCACAGTTCTGACCCCACTTCTTGCTTCTGGTCCTATTACTGAATAACGCTTATCTCTGTCCTGGTTCTGCCCTCTGTTGGGGGCTTCTGGCCCTGTCTCTAGTAGAAAATCATTTGGCTTTGGTACTTCCGCATTTCCCAACTCCAGAATCCTCTGTCTAAATACAACTTGTAGGCCTATACCCCTAAAGAAATGAACTAAAGAGGGAAAAGGTGCCAATGTACAAAAGTAATTATAGTAGGATTGTTTGGGTAACCAAAAACTAGAAAGCAAGCTGATGTCCAACTATTGGGGAATGGATAAACTGTGGTAAATGAGTGTAATGAAATATTATTGTGCTACAGGGAATGATAAAATGGACAATTCCAGAGGAAACTAGAAAGATTTCTATGGACAGGTGGAAAGTAGTATTACCAGAAACAGACAACGGTTTATACAACGACAACAATATTATAAAGAAAAATAACTTTGAAAGATGTTAGACCTTCAATCTGTGCAATGATGAGTCATAAATCCAGAGAACACTACCCACCAACTGACAGAGGGATGATCAACTTAAAAAGAAGAATTAGCATACATTTTTTGACACAGCCAATATAGGAATTTTGTTGGACTATGCATGTTTTTATGAATATTTTTTATTATTCAATTGGAGAGAGGGAAAGTATAAAGAGACAGGTCACAAATGTGTGGTGAGAAAGGGAAAGACAGACACAGAGACGAGAGAGAGAGAGAGAGAGAGAGAGAGAGAGAGAGAGAGAATCCTCAGCCTACTGAAAGTGATTGGAGGTCTTATCCCTGGCCCCATTCCAGGACATGACCAGGAGGGACATTAGAGTTATTGCACCTCAAGGTTTTATTGTCTCCAGCCAATAATAATAATAATACCTTAGATTTCTATGGTGCTGTTTGATTTTTTTAAGTGTTCGGTCATACATGCTCCCACTTGATCCTTGCATCAATCCTGTTACTGAGACAGGGCCCCTTGTTATTATCTCCTATTATAAAGATGAGAAAACTGAGGTTCAGAGGAAAGAAGAAGCTGCTTGCTAAAGTCACACAGAAAATCAGTGATATAATCCAGATAAATAGTTAGAATATCCTATATACTGACTATTTTGAGTGGTTGTCTGTGGAATTAGCAGCCTCAGATGCTTAAGTTTTTCACTAGCTCATCAGAAATGTTAGCCAGTCAACCTAACTAGGACAAAAGTCTGAAAGGAAGGAAGGAAGGAAGGAAGGAAGGAAGGAAGGAAGGAAGGAAGGAAGGAAGGAAGGGAGGGAGGGAGGGAGGGAGGAAGGAAGGAAGGAAGGAAGGAAGGAAGGAAGGAAGGAAGGAAGGAAGGAAGGAAGGAAGGAAGGAAGGAAGGAAGGAAGGAAGGAAGGAAGGAAGGAAGAGAAACAAACAAACAGTGTGATTTCTTTCATCTAAGCCTATCTACATCTATGTCCTAGGATACTTCGAGAGTCCTGGGCCCCCACATAAAAATCCATCATATTTCGTAATTTCCTCCATTAGCATTCCTGAGAAAGCACCTGGTAACTAACAAGGAGTAAGAATGTAGGAACAACTAATGAATGATCTGAACGTGCTTGACATAATATTAACCACTAAGTAGACCTGATGATTAATAACATCGCATTCGAGATCACAGTGTTGATAATGGTACAGAGATCCAAGAGAAGTCAGTCACTGACCGAGCAACATAGAGCGCGGGCTTACAGCTGGAGACCAAACTCTTCCCGAAGATATGAGTCGGGTTGCCCAAACCTGTACTTCCCACGAATGTTTTCTTCAACCATGCCTATGTATATAGAGAGAGTTTTTACCGTTGTTTAATCTCTGCTGTGGGAGGGAGGAGAAATAAAGCTCTCCCACCCCCAGCTCTCCTTCAAGTCTGTCCTGCAAATCCAAATTGTTAATCCTCAAAGACCCCCAGAGTCCTGGGATACTACTAATTAGAGGCTGCGGTGGGGATTCCAGTTTAACTCCTTAACTATTCTAGACCAAAATGCCAGCTGGAATGGTACAATTCCTTGTTATCACCCAAGGCAAGAATTCCAAGCCAGACTGAGAAGGAACCAAATTTCCTTCTGAGCAGATGAGGGGAGAGAATGGGACTATTGTGCTAGCCCTGAAGACGGCTGGAGATAGGATCTGTTGTGTTTGCAATCAAACTATTTAAGAGTCTGCAGGCAAATTAGAAGAACAACTGGCTTTATTACATCAATTAATACGGCTAAGTTTAAAGGCAGGCTAATTCCAGGGGCAAATTCCTGTTCTCTCTGGTTTTCAGGAAACTCCAACCCCCACATCCCCCCACCCCGCTCCCCAACCCTCTACCCCCAGTGCTTTACAGAAGGATGTCGAGTAATAAGTATCACATCATCAGAGTACTTTCAGTTGGGCTGATGGTGCCCTGGGGGCAGGACCCTGCTAATAACTCCTCGTGCAAACAGGTGGTTTTGAGAAATGAGTGCTTTATGAGGTCCTTCAATCTGGATGTGCCCTAAAATGTGCTGGACTACATACAGCCAGCATGGATGCCTAATGGATGCCTGCAATCAGTGCCTTTGAAAATATCATTAGAAAAATATCATTTTTGTAATGAGTTCATTCTGGTCAAGGAACTTTTAACTCACAAATCATCCATTCCAGCAGGACATACTAATAAATTCAGTTTTCTAGAGCTCTCTTGGGATCTTCTCTCTCTTCCTCTCTTGGCTACTGCCCTACTCATCAGAGATGAATGAATGAATGAATGCCAAGCACCATACTAAGGGCTAGAAAATCAAATACAAGTTAGTCCCTGTGCTCAAGGAGTTTACATTCTAATTAAGGAAACAACATATAAGGGGGAGTCATGGCCAGGGAGAGGAATTTTCTGAGAAACAACAGAGATAATAATAACCAAATGATAGGTTACCTAGAAAAGGTGCCAACATGCAATGGTAATGGGAATTTCCTTATCAGGGTGTTCCTTATGCCAATGTTTAGGTGGTTTTATTTGTTGTTTTTTAAGTCCTTTTCAGTCATGTCCCACTCACTATTCATGACCCCATTTGGGGATTTTTTGGCAGAGAGAGACACTGGAGTGGTTTGCCATTTCCTTCTCCAGCTCATTTTACAGATGAGGAAATTTAGGCAAATAGGGTGAAGTGACTTGCCCAGGGTCACATAGCTAGTGTCTGAGAGGAGAATTAAACTCAGATCCTCCTGACCCCAGGGCCAACTGGGCCACCTACCTGGCCTCTATGCCAATGAAATCACAGGTTACTCCATATGGTATAGAGTATACTACTCCCTGTAGTCTTTTTTTTTTCGTGGGGCAATGAGGGTTAAATAACTTGCCCAGGGTCACAGAGCTAGTAAGTGTCAAGTGTCCGAGGCCAGATTTGAACTCAGGTCCTCCTGAATCCAAGGTCAGTGCTTTATCCACTGCGCTGCACCACCTACCTGCCCCCCATAGTCTTTATAGTATAAGCTATCCCTATCCTATAATTTTATTTACTAATCTGAGTATGTTTTGTTTCCCTCCAATAGAATATAAATTCCTTGAGGACAAGAACTCTTCATTTTTGTCATTGTATTCCTAGCATAGCACAGTGTCAGGTAAATTTAGGTACTTAATAAGTGGTAATTGAATGAATGAATGAATATTATAATTAAGTGTGTGATGTTCTATATAATATTAGACACCAGAAGTAGACCTCAAAAAACTTAGACCTTATCAAAGCATAATCAGTTTAAATCACACGTCTCCTGCCTTCTTTCAGTAGATGATGTGCATTCAACATCTACTCTGATTACTATTAAATCCTATGCCAAACGGACATCATCCTGCTCTCTAAAGAGACAACATCTGGTAAGATTCCATAGACAGAGAAGCAGGAAATGGGAGAAGGATCTTCTGATCTGTAGACTTGAAACTTGATTTGTTTTTTAAGAATGACAATTAATTTAGATCAGAGAATAAGGCCCACAGTTTGTATTCATGCTTTTCTAGATCAAGCATGATTCCAGGGATGTCTACAATGAAATCTCTTGTTATCTGACAAGAAAGAAGCGGAAGGTCATTTTTTTTATATTCCTCCCAATACACAATAAACTCCTGGTTATCTGAGTGCAGATTGCTAATCCAGCTTCCCTACTTTCTCACTCTACAAGAAGAATGTTTCATTTCTTCCAGCTCTTGGTTTAGTAATCTGCAAAAGGACAGGGACAGTACTAGCCACTTCTTCAGGATGATAACCCTTAGAGAAAAATAGTTAAGACTGAGGACACCTCAAAGAACCCACCTACCAGTTTTTCCAAGCTGGATAAACTCATCAGATAGAACAGGGATAGTTAGAAAATATGTTCCCCAAATACTAGCATTTTCACTTTGAACACAAACACACACACACACCCCAAAACAAAACGAAACAAAGAACATCAAATAGTGAAATTACTTTTTTAACCCGCCAGTGTTGATCAAGCTCCTGACCCCATTCAAGGAGTTTAGCAATTAATCCAGTACTCACTCCAGCTGGTCTGTGTTCCACCTAAAATCATAGAGCAAGCACTTAAGGAAAATGCCAAACTCATTTTGGTTCTCAAAAAGCTAGTAACCTCTATTCTCCAGCTCTACCCCCTTTGTGGATGGCAGTATTAGTCCAGAGGTGTGATCTGCATGGATTTATCCAATCAGTCTCTTGGCTCAGTCTCTGTCTACCAGGAAAGCTCTACACTTTTCTGTGTTTCAATGGACCCTATTCACATGAGCGGGACATAATGAAGTCCATCACGCAAGCATGGTTTAACTGTATAGAATACTTTTTCATGCCCAGCAAAAGAAAAATAATAAGCCAATACAATTAAAACAATTTCCACATGGGCTATGTTCCTGAGGCTCCTCCCAGACCCAGATAGTCCCTGACCATTCTATAGGCACACCCTAAATCCAGGAGTTCCTGAACACAACCAATAATTAACCAGTCTTCTTCACCTGATTTTCCTCTCACAGTCTCAGGAAAGATCAATGTTTAGTCAAGAGAGAAAAGTGGGAACCAGGGCCAGCAGCTAATAGCCTTGTTTTCAACTTTCTGTTCTGATTCAGGCAAGAATCTGAGTACAACTCTCTCCTACAAATGCTTTTGGGCTTGGCTGCTCATCACCTGGGCTGTAGTAGACTCTAATAGACATAGCATAGATTTTATGGAGCTTTAAGAGAGGTAGCATTAAGGGCAGGTAGAGAGGGATTCCTTGGCTTTTAGTCCTCCCTCTCTTCAACTCACCATTCTTCAGATTTCTGCCTGACTGTGTCCTATATCATATCTGCCCCGCTATTCTTCAGCTCTTTTTATATTCCTCAGCTTTGTGGGTGGAGCCATCCTCAATATCAGATCTATAACTAAGGGGCAGCTAGGTGGCCCAGTGGATAAAGCACTATCCCTGGATTCTGGAAGACCTGAGTTCAAATCCGGCCTCAGATACTTGACACTTACTAGTTGTGTGACCACTTAACCCCCATTACCATGCCCCCCCCAAATTTTTTTAAAATATCAGATCTATGACTTATCAGCTAGAGTGTAGATATAAGACCAACTACAATTTCATTCAAGAACTCAGGTGCATCTGGTAATAAGACTCATAAGTCATTAATAATCTCTAAAATGCTCTGAGTTCCAAGAGATGCTTTGAAGGGGCTAAGCTTGAGGATCCTAAATGGGAACACCAGGCTCTTGTTGTCTGTTGTGGAAAAATTCTACACAATATTGTTGTTCTCTAACTTTTGTTTAGTTCAAGTTTTCCCAGCATTCAACCCTTCCCTCCTAAGCTCCATATTAAGGCCAATTTCAACAAGTAAGTCCAATGTTTCTTCAATTGCCCCTTGATGTAAAAGCAGAAATGCACCTTCTCTTGAGAACATATTTCCCAGTCCCTCTTTTCCACTCAGATGAGACTTCATTCCTCCTTCTAGGCCCCTGTCTCCTGATGCCAGACTAGTTCAGAAGAGAAACTTCATGACAGCCAACAAAGTATGCTCATGTTCCAAGAGACCTACCCCAGGAATAAAATTTCCTCTCTTCATCATTCCCACAAAGAAAACATCATGGGATGATAGATTTAAAGCCGAAAGGATAAAAGGATGATCCCATCCAACTCCCTCATTTTATAGTTGAAAAACCAAGTTCAGCACAATTATGAAGTGGCATAGGGAGGAAGCGGCAAGTCCAGAATCATGCCCTCAACATTTCCAGCATTCTTTCTGCTGCGATAGGTGGTATCCCAAGAGAACCTGCATCAACAAGCATCATAGGACATAGAGCTAAATGAACTCAGTGGATAAAGCTCTCTGGAAACAAAAAAAGAACCATGGCAGGGGAACACAAGCAAATAGGCTATCTAGAGCAGGCTGGGGCCCTCATGTCTTCTTTCTCCACCTTGTCCCCAGACATCAGTATCCTATGTGTCTTGAGTGAGGCCCTTCTCCAATCTGAGTTGTAGTACCCTCATCCATAAAATGACAGGATTGGACCAGATAACTGCTAAGGTCTCTTCCAGCTCTAGATTGCCACAGGGCTGCCAAAATGATATTCTTAAAGCACAGGCCTGACCATGTCATTCTCTTGCTTTAAGAATCTCCAACAGCTTCCTCTTGCTTCAAGAGCCCTGCAGATTCCTATTTGGCATTGAAAATCGCCCATATTCATTTCCAGCCTTCCTCTCCAGGAAGGAAAACCCTCCACAGTCATCTCGTCTTCCTTTCCTTCCTTATAACATATTCATCTCTTTCACATGTTCTATGTTCCAACCACACTGGCTTATTTGCTGCTATTCCCCATCCATGACATTGCACCCCATCTTTCTGCCTTAGCCCAAGCTGCCCCTTGTGCCTAGAACATTCTCCTTCCCTACTTCTGCCATTTTCAGGCTCAGCTCCAGTGATACCTTCTACAAGAAAACTTTTCTGATGCCCCAGCTGGATTCTCTAACTATGTCGTGTGCCTATAATTTATCTATCTAGTTTGGACCTTGTGTATAATTTATGTACCTAGTTTGGACCTTGAAATTCTCACAGCATGGTAAAGGAGTTTACATACCTTAACTAAGTGTGTTATAATTAAGTATATAATATTCTGTTGTTGTTGTTTTTCTTGGTCCTTCATTCTTGAAGAGGACATTCTGTTATATCATTATGGAAGAAAAGATGAAGGAGTCAGGCCACAGTTCCAATGTCAAAGTCTAAATGAGAGATCTTCAATTCCAGTCCTATCAACAGAAATAACTTGCATGCCCTCAATGAGTCTTCTCTTTGGGGAATATTGATCATGTTTTCAACCATTTCACCCATATCACCGTTTTTTTTCTCCTTCTGCCCCAATTACTACCTGATATTCTTAATCCTTATTTCTTTTCTTTGTTACTTTAATTTTTTTAATGAACAAAAATCTATTTTTTCTTTTCCTCATACCACCACTGAAAAAGAAAAAAAAGAAGAAAAGCCCTGTAACAAGCATAACCAAACAATAAATTGTTTCATTGGTCTTGCCTAAAAATATAGATCTCATCTCCTTATTTCTAAACTCTAATATACTCTTCCTAGATTAGTTCCTCTAATCATTCTGTAAACATTTAATGTCTACTTGTTTTGACTTATTGGGCATTATCTGGTCGCTAAGCAGTGACTGTCCATTTGTTTGATTGATCAACTCAATCAAAATTTTTTAATCAGTGTGCATAGACAAAGACAGGGAGCTATTTTTTCAAATGCAGTTCCAAGATTTGTATTATCGTCATCTAGATCAATGATTCATCCGTGTAAGAAATTCCCAATAAACAAGTTGCTCTTACTAATGCAGATCAGCAACTGTTTCTAAAGAACTTAGTCTCAGAGGGTTGCCTAGGGACACTGAGGTTAAGTGGCTTGCCCATTTTCGCATAGCCAGTATTTGTCAGAGACAGGTCCTGAACCCAGGTCGACCTCACTCCAAGGCCTTCTCATTGTCTACTCTGCCATTCACCGAGTAATGGATCACAGGGAACAGGGATGTTATTGTGACCCCTTTTTCTACAAAGGAATAACCTTGGTGCCCACCCCTGGAGAGTTGGCTGCTGGGAAGAATCCAAAGAGCATGTGGTACCAGGAATTTATTCATCATATTTATTAATTTTGTTGCTTTCCCATGGACACACCTCACCTCTCCTTCCCATGGCTACCATGACAGTCAGCGTCCCAAATCATAGGCCATTCACTTCAGCTTGAGGCAGGAGGAGAGAGGCACCATCAAAAGTACCATGCTAGTAAAAAAAATGCTGCTGCGATAGACTAATCCTTTGCATGAAGCAGATTGTCCTAATCTAAACTGATCTTCAAGCCTGGCTTTCTCTGTGTGAATGCCCCTTAGTTTGGGAACCTCTTTCTGAACTCAAACAGAGGCTATCTTGTTGAAACCCTGGAGTGGGTACCTGCTTGACTGAATTGTTGTCTTTGATCTCTGTATTGTGATGCTGTTCTGTGAATCCATTCCAGGAACCTGGCATTGTATTTAGACCATGCCTACCCTATTTCACTTGTGTTTGTTGGTTCTCTCATACCTTTAACAAACCTTTCCAGCCTCATTAGATATTACTCACCTTTGTGAACTCAATGGTCCAGCCCATCTGGCCTTCTTGGACTTCCTCACACGTGATATGACATTACCCGTCTCTTTGACTTTGCACAGGCTTTCTCTCACATCTGGAATTCACTCCCTCTTCACCTTCACTTCTTAGAACCCCTGGTTTCCTTCAAAGCTCAGCTCAAATACCACCTCCTCCATGAGGCCTCCCAGATGATAGGGCCTTTTCCCTTCTAATTCCCCAAATTAGCTTCCATTTATTTAAATACATTTTATAGAAACTTAGTGTATAAATATATATTTGTGCCTATGTTGTATCTCCCTATAAAATGTAAGCTCCTTTAGAACAAGAACGATTTCAATGTTGTCTCTGTATCCCAGATGTCTGGCACAATGCTGGTATAGATCGAGGTGCTTAATAAATATATGTTCATTGTTTGATTGAACTGAGGCTCCTACTAGTTAATCACCTCCCCCCCTGCAAATTCCAGCATACACTAGGCTCTTCCCCAACTCAGGAATGACCCAAGAGATGCAACATCTGGGAGTGCAGTGCAGCTGCCATTATTTGATGGATATATGGAAGAACTCTCTCTCTGCCCACTCCAATCCATCCTCCATTCAGTCACCAAGGTGGTTTTTCTAAAAAGTCACTCTGGTCATGCCACGCCCCCACCCAGTAAACTCCAGTGCCTCCTTATGCAAAATGCTGTTTGGCCCTTGAAGCCTTTCATGATTGAGCCCTCTCCCACTTTTCCTGTCTTCTTACACTCTCCTCCCTGACACGTGCTGTTTTATCCAGTGACGCCGGCCTCTGGGCTGCTCCATGAACAAGACCCTCTGTCTCTCAGGTCTGGGCCTTTTCCCTAGCTGTCCTTCTCTCCTTGTGCTCCTTCCTTTGCTCCACCTACTGAGCGCTCCCTAGCTTCCTTCAAGTCCCAACTAACATCCAGCCTTCTAAAGGAAGCCTTTCCAACCCCTCTTAATTCAACTTCCTTCCCTCTGTCAGTTATCTATTTATCCTGTACATGGCTTGAGCTGTATATATTTGTTTGCATGTCGTTTCCCCCATTAGATTATAAGTACCTTGAGGGCTGGGACTGTCTTGTGTGTGTATGTATGTATGTATATATGAATACATGTATATGTAGCATGTATATGCATTGCATATGCACATGTATAAGCATGTACACATGTGTATGTGTATGCATATTATGTGTATCCGTGTTTGTATATATGTGTGTATTGCATATGCATGTATATATCTGTGTATATGCATGTATGCATGCACGTATACACATACATATGTCTGTATGTACATATAGTATGTGTGTGCATATGGATGTGCATCTATATATGTATTGTGTATATGTGTGCATTGCATATGTATGTGTATGTGTGTATATGTGTGTATTTCTATGTATGCACACACATATACATATACATGCATACATCTATATGTGTGTATGTGTATATGTATGTATACAGAGCTTAGTACAGTGTCTGACACATAGTAGGTGCTTAATAAAGCGCCTATCATGATTGACTGCTGCTTAATGTTATTAAAAAGAAGGAAAGAAGCGTGCTTCCAGGAGAGCCCAGACACCAGTCCAAGCTCACAACCTGAACAGGGTAGGGCAGATCAGAATCAGAGAGCAGAACACCCTGGGGCTTCAAATTCCTAGCTCTACCTTGTGGTGTCTCCTCCTCTATCTGAACCTGGCTTATGAGTGAATCTCTTACATACCCAGCCCTCCACTTCCCCTCAGGGGCCTGATGGAAGGGCACCAACTTGTCAGTGCCTTTCTACAGTGCTTCCTCCATCTAAGTACATCAGAGGTAAACAAGGAGCCATTACCAAGTCTCCAGAAGGTGCCCCTCAGTGGAGAGGAGAGTTCCACATTGAAGTGGGGGGAGGGGGGATGTCTCTGACTAGGATTCAGGAAGACCTGACTTCAGGGCCTGACTCTGACTCTTATTAGTTGTGTGACCACAAGCAAATTCCTTGACCCTTCTGAGCCTCGATTTCCTCATCCTCAAAATGGGTACAGTGATACCTATAGCTGCTACCCTCACAGGGTTGGGGTTTTGGGGGGTTTTTTGGTTGACTTCAAGTCAGATTGCATCTGTCAGGTGCTTTTCAATATTCTAAAGACCTGCAGAAATGTCAAATAATATATTAAGTGAAATGATGGACATAGAAGCGCTCTCTAAAATTCAACAGCAAAGTCGGCAAACAGATTGAGGTGGTGAAGGGACCCTGAAGGCCAGCTGGTCCAGTCCCCTCATTTTACAGATGAGCTACTGAGACCCAGAGCAGTGAAGAGACTTTCCCAAAATTGCAGCAAGCCCATAGTGGAGCTAAGATTTGAACTCAGGTCCTTTGCCTCCAAACTCAGCACATTCTCCCCTGAACTATGATGCTTGTTATGTTCACAACTTGGGGTCAGGATGACAAATTTGTGAGTTTATCCATTGCTCTGGATCTGACCCATGTCAAGGTCATCTATCCTCACCTTCACCTAAAAACGCTCTGGAATCTGAAATCCCAGGCACAAGCATATTTGACCTTGGAGATCTGAAGGAAGTTTTCTTTCCTTTTCTTTTCTTAAATCCCTTGATTGACCTGATTTGAAGCAGTCAGACACAAGGGAGAAGCACACAGTTAACTAAAAAGTGCTTGGTGACATTTGTAAACTTTATATCCCTTTTCTGACTCCCACCAACCTCTTTCTTCCCCCTTCCCATGTTCACCTGGGCTCCCCAGTGCTTCTTCAAAAGAGTGAGGCAGCACTGATTGACTCTGGGACCCGTCACTAATAATGTTAAGCTTTCTGTTGTTTACTGGCTAGCCACTTGGCATGCCCAATGGGCCGCCAAAGCCATTCTGTGGGATACTGTTCAGCTGAGTAACAGAAGGGAGGAGAGCAGCCAACAAAGTGGCTTTCTCGATTAGAGATGAGTTGAAGCTTTCTCCCACCAGTCTCAGTGGACACTGCTTGTAACTTCCCTCCCGCCTTCCCCCTCACAGATCATAATTTGTCTTTTCTAACTCTATTTTTTTTTTGGATAGGATGTGTGTGTGTGTGGGGGGGAGATCATTGCATTTCAGATTAGATTCACATTTGAGAGAGAGAAAAGGACATGATTATAAAGGCAGGCAGAAGAAAAGCCAAATCACCTGTTGGTTGTTTTCAGAACCATCCTGGGGAGGGAGGGAGGGAGGGAGGGAGGCAGGGAGAGTGATCATTGGTCAGGGAATGGGGGACAAGGAGTTCTCTGATCCAGAGAATTAAGAGCTGTCTGCAAGTCTTCCCCTGTCAATCCACAAAGGAGCTGTAAGGCAGCCATTTGATCTTCCATATTTACCTCCCCCTTCCAGCTGCCACTCTCTATAGACAAGGGGGCAGGGCTCTCATCCTCCCTGCTGGCCTCTCCTTCCACCCCACCAGACACCTCCTCTCTGAATCTAGAACCAGAAGGAACTTCAGGGGATCATCTAATCCACCTCCCCTTTTAATTTTATAGATGAGGCAACTGAGTCCCAGAGAATTAGGGCTAAGTGGATCCTAGCCCAGACGAAGACTGAAATTCCAATGTTCTCTCCATAACAATGTGAGGTCATCTCTGCTTACAGAATCAATATGCATGAGACATCAGGAGTAGGAACTCTCAGGGCTGACCTGGTAGCCAAGAGCCCCAGCCGGGTAAAAGAGGATGTGTGCCTCTAGCCACCAAGGTACAGGATGGGCCATCCCCGACCCTCAGCTCTCCCTGCCAAGCCTCACCACTCTCCTGAATACTTCTTTCTATTTACAGGGGAAGTGAAGACTGCCCCAGCTGCAAAGGGACGTGCGGGAGGGAGGGATGAATCCTATCAGAATTGCACACACACAGTGTTGGCACCCAAAGTGAAACCAGCCTGAGGCTGGCCGCTTGCCAGCTTTGCCTTGGTGTGAAATGCTGGCCACTTGCCCAAGATTTACAGGGTAGCTAAAAGTAGCTCTCATTGACTGAAAACTATTTTCTCCGCTAACAAACCTTTTGCCTCCTTTCCCCTTCCACTCTCCCTACCGCCCCCCCCCCCACTCATCTCAGGGCCATCATCACTCACTGAGAAATTATTGGAGGTTTGATCTCTGAAGGCTTTACAGGCTCAGAGCTAAGATAGACATAAGCTCACACGTGCTCACGCGAGCACACACACACACACACACACACACACATCTCAACCCAGCATTCTGACATTCTTTCCATGGTATGTATCAGGTCACAATTATGTGTACATGGAAACAGCCAGATTCCCTCAGAGTAAATAAGGCACCTCTGGGGGAGACGGAGGGTTATGGGGGCTGCATTAACCCTTTCAGGCCACCAGAGCGTTAGTATGTGTACCACCAAGGCTGCAATACAAAAACAGCTGCAAGGGAGGGGATGCAAATGTCAGCAAACCTTATAATAGAGATTTAAAAACTTCTCTCCCACCCCTGAAAAAAATTTGTTATAATATGAAGCTCCCCAAAGTCTTCAGCTTGACTCTTGATACGATCTGGAGTTTATTTCTATACAGAAATAATTCATTTTTGGCAGGGAGGGGGAATGTTGGGGGGGGGGGGTCTCAAATTCCTTGGTTGATAGATTCCTTGGTCACTCATGCTCTGTCTAACACTGCCAGACCAGACAGTAAATCTTCATTTGGTCCAATTCATGTAGGACCATATTGTCTGTGGAACTCAGTAGGCCTAGGATTCCCAAGTCTCCCCTGCAGCTAGGAGTCAGCAGCTTTGTACATTGTATGCTGTCTGGGCATGCACCAAGCATGGTGGGGTTTGGCAAGGGCACTGTGTCCAAGCACCATCAACTGCTACTATTTAAAGCAACAGAGACACCCAGGGCTCTCCGTGCTGGGAAAAAAATAACCAATTCTCTTAATCTTGCTAGACCTTTAAATGCAGAACAGAAATAGCACCCCAGTTTGCCAAAATCACTGGGATGCTATGAGGTCAGCAGGTGAGAGGTATTAAATACACGTGGTATTTTAAATAATTGCTAGCATTTATAAAGCACTTTAAAGTTTGCAAGGAGTTTTACATATATTATCTCATTTGATCCTCACAACAACCTCAGGAGGGTAGGGACTTTTTACACAGGAGAAAACTGAGGCAGAAAGCTTAAATTACTTGCTTAGGGTCATACAGTCAGTTAAGCATCTGTGGTAGGATTTGAACTTAGGTTTTCCTTATTCCATAGCTAAAGCTCTATCCACTGTGACACCTAGCTGCTATTCATTTCCTCTTTGTCTAACATATTGCCTTAGCACATAAAAGATCCTTAAAGAATGCTTAACAATTGGCATTATGGTTCTCCATCTTAACTATCCATTCAAGAGAATTCAAGGACTTTTAGAAATGTAACATAACAGTAAAAATAACTTTCTACATTTCTTTTCTTTTTCTTTTTTTTTGGTGGAGCAATGAAGGTTAAGTGACTTGCCCAGGGTCACACAGCTAGTAAGTGTCAAGTGTCTGATGCCAGATTTGAACTGAGGTCCTCCTGAATCCAGGGGCAGTGCTTTATCCACTTTTCCACCTAGCTGCCCCGTCCCCCCACCCCCCCATCTTTCTACGTTTTCTAACTACTTAAATTATGGAGAAAGTTTTAAATCAGATCTATAGTCTATAATTTCTCTGGACTACAACCGTCCCCAGCCTGACACCTAATATACATGGAAGCTTTAAATTACTGAATCTTTGATCTTCATTTTAGTGACTTAAACTCACACCAACACCACTCCCAGACTTGGAACACACACACACACACACACACACACACATACACGTGCGCACTAGACTAGAAATGATCTCTGAAAATAAATCCTAGATTTTACTCAAAATTCAGAGCATGCAAGGACAAGGATTTTGGAGTTAGCTATAAGCAGACCACCCTCAAAGCTAAACGTATTCAACAAAGCTGATGCTAAATCTTTACTTTAATGTGGATATTTCTGTAGTGATAATTAACAGCTCCAAGTTACCTGAGATCCAGTTTCCATGCAACATAACACATTGATGCTCCCACCTGACACCAAGTAAGGGCTGGCACAGGGAATTCTGGGATATTTCACCCAATAAAACAACCCTAATGAACAATGGCAAAAATGGAGGGCTTGCAGCAATTAACACTAATTTGAAATTAGTAAACTCAAAAATAATTGGCCATGGAAGATGTACTATGAGAGAGAGATCCTACATAAGAAATGATAGAAAGGAAGGAAGGAAGGAAGGAAGGAAGGAAAGAAGGAAGGAAGGAAGGAAGGAAGGAAGGAAGGAAGGAAGGAAGGAAGGAAGGAAGGAAGGAAGGAAGGAAGGAAGGAAGGAAGGAAGGAAGGAAGGAAGGAAGGAAGGAAGGAAGGAAGGAAGGAAGGAAGGAAGGAAAACAAGGAGGGAGAAAAGAAGCAAGGGAGGGAGGAAAGAAAGAAGGGACCCTTGTCTATAGTCACTATACTCTATTCACACTTCCAAAAAACCTATTAAGCAACTTGTGACTATGACATTTCTGATACTAAGATAGGTTATGGGATCCAACTTTAGGAAGTACATTAAATTATCATAGACTGGCATTCTATAGCTTTCCCGATTTGAGGTAGGTTTGGCCAGCAGTTAACTTTCCTCAGTATTAAGAAAAGTAGAGACTTTTTAAATAAAAATATAATTCTTTATTCAAGCCATAGGATCATAGTATTTAGAATTATAAGAAACCTTACAAATAATATAGTCCAACACTCCCATTTTACAGATGAGGAAACTGAGGCTCAGAGATATTAAGGAACTTTATCCAAAGTCACACAGAAGCCAAGTCAGGTTTGAGCCCAAGTTTTATGACTCCAAATCCAAAGCTCATAAAATACTGATTAAATTCTACTAACTTCTTATAAGCAATATAATACTCTGATCAGAGCAAGCATTAAAATAAATACAAACTTCTCACTACTTAACTGTCATAAGCTCTATGTACCTATTCGATTGATTCCTTTCTATTTAGAGGAAATAAAGCCTTTATCTTCTCCCCTACTTCCAGGGCAGCCGTGACACTGTTCAGATTCCTGCCTATTCAGAGGAAAAGTGTTAATTACCTCCTTAACACCTTCCCTATCATTCTGTTGCAACTATCAGCTTCCAATTTCTCTCTGCCAGGTCCATGAAATCCCTTTTCAAAATGGAGTCATATAGCATGTGTCTATATGTTCTCTCCTAATTCACTCATCCACAGACCCCACTTTCCGGTGAGTAATTATTCCATTTCTCAAAATGATCCTTACAAGGGTATTTTTTCTTCTGAACATTTTAAAATCACCAAATAAAATACAGCAGTCTTTAAACAAGGATATACCAGTTTCACCCAATCACAGGATTTGAGTTTTAGAAGGAATTTCAGAAGCTAATCAATCTAATGAATATGAAAAATTAATCTTCTCTAAAATATCCCCAAGCATATGGTTATCCAGACTGTATTTGAAGAACTCTGGTGAAGGAAGTAACTCATTGTATCCTACAGCAGTTTGGGAAAGCTCTGAAAGGTGAGTTTGATTCAAGAAGTCCATTGAGTCACCGCTCCCTCTCTTCAAATGAGTGCTAAGATGCCCTAATACCTTAATGAAGTGAGAACAAATGTCAATCGACCAATTAATCAAATGTTGTAAATTATATATGAAATGGCCTTGGATGAACTAGAATGAAGTTGACAAGGAAGAGTGTTTAGAATAGAAGAGGATATTTAGTTAAGCCCTATGGATTGTCTATAAAATAGGACCCGACTTTAGAACCCAAGTGATTTGAGCATCTGATGTAGATTCCAACTCCGAAGTGGTGAATGAGAAGAATGTTCTAGCTAACCCCCATGAGAAGTCTCCTGGGGGAGCTGGAACTGGAAGGAAGGGAGGGAAGCAATTAGACTTCTGTTTTGATCTCTCAGAAGAAGATCCTTGTGAACTTCAGAGATCCAGAGGACATCCCATCTTCCAATTAGAGTCCTAGCAGCATCCCTGATGACAAATTGCTCTGCATTAGAATCCAAGATAAAAAGTGGATACAGATTCATAGCTTTATATGAAAGTCAGCAAAGTAAACTATATCATGTCTAAATGGGACAAAAAGACTGCCAGCAACCAGGAGCTGTAAGTCATTCCTTTACCACCTGTGTTCTCTACTTCCTCTGGGACTCTCTAAATGTACCTGAAACTATATCATAGACGTTTTAGGGGGTGAGGTCAGGTGACTATTTCAAGTCAACTGTTTACCACCTTGGTGATTATCCCTTTTGAAAAGCTACTTAACTTACCAGCTGTGTGAGCTTGGGAAAGTCACTTAACCCTCATTGCCCTGCAAAGTGTAAGGGGCTAAAATTCTGGCTATACTATCTAAAATCTAATGAGTAGCCACCAATAAATTATAAGCTTTAGCAAGAGTATTTAAGTGTTTAAGTATTTATTACAGAGCATTAGGATCAGAAAGAAAGGTAAAAATCTAACTATTTCTAAGAGACCCTAATCATCCGACCCACCATGGCGAGGTCAGGAACCAAAAGAGAGAGAACCCCTCCACCAGCGTCTGCTTCCTACTTCGTGCCCTCCTCCCAGAAATGGGATGCTCCTCAAGTTGATTGGCTGGTAGCTTTGATAGACAGTACCCACAAGCAAACGTCACTTCCTGACACTAAGGCTTGCCCTCAGAGGCCTTCTCCTCATGGCAGAGCTTTTCTACAGTAAGTCTCCAGCAGGTGGCATCATTCCAGTCGTAGAAAGAAAGAAAGAAAGAAAGAAAGAAAGAAAGAAAGAAAGAAAGAAAGAAAGAAAGAAAGAAAGGAAGGAAGGAAGGAAGGAAGGAAGGAAGGAAGGAAGGAAGGAAGGAAGGAAGGAAGGAAGGAAGGAAGGAAGGAAGGAAGGAAGGAAAAGAAAGGGAGAGAAAGAAAAGAAAAGAAAGAAAAGAAAAGCTACTTTAGTCTGGCTGATAAAATGAATACATGATACTCCAGCCATGCCTCTTCTATCTCAGCCCTATCTATAATGGTTGATTTTTTTTTTTGCAGGCAATGAGGGTTAAGTGACTTGTCCAGGGTCACACAGCTAGTAAGTGTCAAGTGTCTGAGGCTGGATTTGAACTCAGGTCCTCCTTAATCCAGGGCCGGTGCTTTATCCACTGCGCCACTTAGCTGCCCCCATAATGGTTGATTTTTAACCCAAATGTAAGACTTTGCATGTCTCTCTAATAGATTTAACCCACCATTTTAGCCTGCCTAATTTTGACTTAGTCATTCCATGTGCTAGCTATCCCAGTTTTGTGTCATCACTTTGTGATTTAGAGTAAAAACTTAAAATCTGGGCTTGAATCCTGGGCCTCCTGCTCATTAATATTGTAACATTAGACAAGTCACTGGATCTCAGGTTCTTCAATTTTTTCATCACTAAAATGAGAGGATTATAGGAGATTGTGTTTAATATTTCTTCTAACACCAATGTTTTGATTAAGAGATGTGTTACCTTGAATTAATATTCTCCCTTTCTGTATACATCTTGTCTCCCCAAATTGACTGGAAGCCTCTTGAAGTGAGGCACCATATTTTCCCTCTTTATGTCTCTGGCAATGGGTACTACAGGTGTTCAATAGATGTTTGTTAAACCCCTCTATCCTCTTCTAGGTTAGCTTCCTCCAACAATACACTGGGCACACCCAGGAGTCCTTTACAAGAAGGGGATTATTTCCAAAAATGACAGACTATATGGACCACTGAGAGAAGAGATGAGGACGTGGAGAGTTGGACAAAGGACTTAGAAAGAGGCCTAGACACCCATGTGGTCCCTACACTGAATCATGCATACCAATCAATTAATGCCAGATGTCAATCTTGAAGAACAGCAATGGGAAGGAGCAAACCCAAGGACCTTGTCCTGGTAACAGAGCAATTGTTTATAACAGGGAACCATGTTTACAAAGTCGGAGCCTAACCCTACCCTTTGCAGACTTTGTGAGCCGTGTGAACTGTATGAAGAAGAAATGTGGGCTCCCTGGCATCTGGAGTGAATGTGAGAGTTCCCTATATTAAAGGTCTTGTTAATTGGACCGAGTGCTACCTGGGTAAGTGAGTGCCCTATCTATGAGACACCAGCCTGATACTGATAGTCCTAAGATTTTCTTTTTCTTTTTTTTCTTTTTTTTGCGGGGCAATGGGGGTTAAGTGACCTGCCCAGGGTCACACAGCTAGTAAGTATCAAGTGTCTGAGGTCGGATTTGAACTCAGGTCCTCCTGAATCCAGGGCCGGTGCTTTATCCACTGCGCCACCTAGCCGCCCCCCTAAGATTTTCTTAATAAAGGCATGAGCCAGAGAGATTTTGTGAGAAATTCCCCCAAATGTTACCACAGTCAATCATGTAAGAGAGGAAGACCCCTTTATATCTGGGTTGTCTATACATGAAAGGATAAGAGAATAGTTCAAGCCAGTCCATAATCACGTTCTAATGTGCATGGTACAGAGCCTAAGTATCATAGGAATTCCAAGCAAGGAAAGTTTTGGTTTCAAACTATGATTCTGTTTTGTTTAGAATTTGAAAAAGTTTTTAACGTGGATTCCTATTCCTTTTCAGTCACCCTGTTAACATTCTACCTATGAGTTCTGAACAAGTCTCCCCAAGGGAGAGCTTTGATAACCTAAGCAGTACAGCTAAAGAAATTTTCTGGCCTAGTCAAGTAGGAAGGAACTAGACACATCCTTGGCCATTGTTTTCATAGATTTGACTGTGCAGGGGTGGGTCTGGACTCAATGGCCCTGGAGTCCCTTCCAGCCTAATTTCCTCTAAATCTGAAAGATATTCAGTAATGATAGGCTCCAAAGTCTGAAAATCAGGGGAGAAATGTATAGGGGAAAACCTCTCTAATTTGCCTGCCTTTTCTCTTCCCTGCAGTCTTCTTTAAAAGCTCTGCTTTGGGGGCAGCTAGGGGGCACAGTGGATAGAACACCGGCCCTGGAGTCAGGAGTACCTGAGTTCAAATCCGGCCTCAGACACTTGACACTTACTAGCTGTGTGACCCTGGGTAAGTCACTTAACCCTCATTGCCCCACCAAAAAAAAAAAAAAAAAAAGCTCTGCTTTAGGCAAGCTAGCCTTTCTTAGTTTACTCCTGGTTTACTACTACTCCACTACTACTACAACCACTGCTGATGCTACTACTACCTTATTACTATTGCTGCTGCTCCTACTACCTTCTTCTTACTATTGCTGCTGCTACTTCTACCACTGCTGCTGCTTCTTCTACTACTTTCTTATTATTATTGCTATTGCTACTACAACTGCTGTTGTTATTACCTACTCACTACTACTGGGCTTCTACTCCTACTACTGCTACTGCTACTGCTACCTTCTTATTACTTTGCTGCTGCTATTACCTACTTACTACTGCTACTGCTGCTAGTATATACTTATTACTACTGCTACTGCTGCTGCAAGTACCTACTTACTATTACTACTGCTGCTACCACTACTAGTATCATATCCTGTATATGATGCTATGGTATTTTAAATTAAAGACAAAAAATAAAGGATTTATTAAATATTCATGACTTTTGGCCCATCCTCTACTTACTACTATCTGCTACTACCACCATCACTACTTTGGTCAATACTTTGACTACTACCACTACCACCACCAATAATAATAATGATAGATAGATGATAGATAGATGATAGACTTTAAATAGCACTTTAAGGTTTATCAAGTACTTTGCAAATATTATCTCATTTTATCCTCAGAATACTGTGAGGTAGAGCTATTATTATTCTCATTTTACAGATAAGGAAACTGATGGAGATTAAGTGACTTGACCAGAGTCACTAAACTACTAAGTGTCTGACTAGAAGTCCTGAAAGCCGGGGCAGCTAGGTGGCACAGTGGATAGAGCACCGGCCCTGGAGTCAAGAGAACCTGAGTTCAAATCCAGCCTCAGACACTTAACACTTACTAGCTGTGTGACCCTGGGCAAGTCACTTAACCCCAATTGCCTTACGAAAAAAAAAAAAAAGAAGTCCTGAAAACCTAGCCACCTAGTTAGTTTATGGGAGACTACTTCACTAGTGCCTGCTGAATAAGCTTACCAACACCATGGACAGTAGGTGTGACATAGCACTAAGCTAATTAATCATTTACCAAAGGAAGGGGATTCTCTGGAAGACAAAGGAATCCCCTATCAGAGGGTACTGAAGCTCCAGTGACATTCCATTTTAGGTGGCAATTTGGGTCTCCTCTTAGCCCTACTTGGGACCAGTCTTTGTAGAGCAATAGGAAACTAACACTCCATAAAGAATGTGCAAGGCCGGTCCCAAGCCCTTCCTGTGTCCTAAAAATATAACCTATTCCTGCAGCAGCTATTTTGGAACCAGGCGACGAACTACTTCCTCAAGATGAAAAGGCCCCAATGCCCTCCTCATAAACAGGATCTGGGTCCACAGAAATTTATCAGACTGGATGCTCAAGGCTGGCACAGACATAGACACAAACACTTTAGAAATTGACAGCCAAGGTGATGGGAAAGCTGGAGTTCTGAAAGAAATCCCCCATTGAGCTGGGTTTTTTTTTTCTTTTATATTTCAAGAGACAAAAAAAGAAAAGAAAATAGAGAGTGAGGCCTTGGGGAGAAGGAGAGTGAGTTTCTTTTCTATTGGCGCGGGCTTCAGGCTCTGCCCTCTTACTGGCCCATCCAGTTTGAACACGTCCCAACAACCTTTCTAACTCAGCCCCACTTAGTTCTCAATTGTTAGTATCTGGCACTTGACCCTAATCTTCACTAGAAGGACAGTCTGATCTGCCCAACGGATACAGATTTAAATTATGTTTTTTAATCTCTCATCTGGTATCAAAGCTATGTTCTTTCCTTCCCCCAAGAAAGAAAACTCCTTTTCTTAAGGATTTCAAAGTCCCCATAACTTCAGAATTTCAAATCAAAATAAATCTCTAGGAGACATTAAATTAACTAAATTAATTAATTAAATTAAGTCCCCACTATGACCATAGTATGGAATTGACTTCTGGTCTTTTTTTAAAACAAAGCTTGTGGATAGAGCACCGGCCCTGGAGTCAGGAGGACCTGAGTTCAAATCCGGCCTCAGACACTTAACACTTACTGGCTGTGTGACCCTGGGCAAGTCACTTAACCCCAATTGCCTCACCAAAAAAAAATTATATATATACACATAGACACAGCAGAAACTGATTGTGATGAACATTGAATGTCAGAGCAAGGAGTTTATACTTAATTTGTGGACTTTTGAGTAAGGAGGAACATGTTTTTTTTAAAAAAGGAGTATTTTAGGAATAATAATTACTCACATTTCCATGGTGTTTTACGGTTTATAAAACCTTTTCCCCATAAGGCAAATAGCACAAATATTATCATCCTGATAACCAAACATCTTAGAAGGGATTAAATGACTTGCCCAAACTCATTTAACTAAGTCATAGAACAGAATGCAAACCCAGGTCCCTGAATTTCAATTCTTTCCCCCATACTGTAAGTGTGATGTTTACTCAGGGAGCAATATTAAAGATGGATTGGCAAAGGCAGGGTGCATATTGGAAAATCCAATTAGAAGGCTGTAGGGTAATATAGGTATAAAGAAATGATGGGCAAAACTGAGTTGGTATGAGTTCAAAGTGGAATATAGGGGAAAGAATATTGGTTCCAGAGTCAAGGGATCTGGGTTCAAAGCCCACCACTGACATTTTATAATCTTGTACAGATCATTTAACTTTCTCATCTGCAAAGAGAGGGGGTTGAAATAAGTGATATCTGAGTTCTCTTCTATTTAATGATATGAAAAATATTTGGAGGTGTTAACATAATTGTATGGCAACCAATTAAATGCAGGGAATAGATGGGAGAGCAGAGTAAAAAAATTACTATGAGGGTTGCAAGTTTGCATGACCAAGGGCATGATGATATCACAAACTAAAGTATGGAAGTTGGCCAAAAACTTAAGTTTTGAGGAGGTGATGGCGAGCCCAGTTGAGGACACCAGGTATAGATGTCCAGCAGACTCTCAGAACCATGGGAGTGGAACTCAGAGAAGAGGTCTCAGGTGTCACTATCCTTATCTACATCACCACCATCCACAGCATTTTTCTTACAGGAGACACCCAAGCTGGTTGCCTTATAGCAAACAGACATAGACTTGGGTAGTGGATGGAGACTTTCTGATACTGACATTCTCCCTGCTCATGAAAAGAGACTCTTCAGGGATTTGGAAACAAGCAACCAAAGATCTCAGAAATCTCTTCTCCATTTATTCATTTCCTCCTCAAAATGATATTGGACATCCAGAATTAGACTAGAAATGTCATGGGAAAAGATTTTTACATTATTTCTGGCACTTCCTGTTTCTGGTCAAGACAGCATTTTTCAAGATTGCATAGTCAGACTCCAGAACAGTATGGCTTTGAGCGGTAGTGCACCGGTTAGAGTTAGGAGGGGAGAGAACCTTTCTTTCATTCAAACCGGTTCCCCTGGTCCCGGATCATTTACACTTTTCTCTCTAGAAGACAAAATTCTATTGGCCCTTGCTTCTACTGCTTAGCGAATTTTTGCACCAGACTTCCCCTTTAACCTTTCTGGCCGCTTTACCTGTAGCCACAGGGTCAAAGGGAGGTGCAAGAGAATATGAATGGTGCAAAGCAAGTGGTAGCCACTGTATATAAACTCAGATAGCAAACTGAGTGCTGATGGCAGGAAGACCATTTTAAAATTGGAATGAAAAAGGCTCTGAACCTTAAGAGGTCTTTTCCATAATGACAGCAGATTGAGTGCTGCCCTATGAGTTAGGAAGCCTTGTGTTCAAATCCTGCCTCAGACACTTACTAGTTCTGGGACCCTGGGCAAGTCACTCTCAGCTTTAACCATTCTCAATCTCAGTTTCCACAATCATAAAATGGGGATAATAATAGTATCTGTTGCAATTTTGCTATTTGTGAAGATCAGTTCAGATGAGCTAAGTGTTTTGCAAACATGAAAATACTGTATAAATGTTATTTATTGTTACTAGCCATAGATATATGATTGAACATCAGAAAGGAACCTTTGTACTTAATGTTTCCACACTGATACCCATTTTATAGCCCAATATGGACTCATGGTTAAGAAAACTATGTGGCACAGTGGATAGAGCACCAGGCCTGGAGTCAGGAAGACCCAAGTTCAAATCTAGCCTCAGATACTGAACAGCCATGTGACCCTGGGAAAGTCACTTAACCCTGTTTGCCTCAGTTTCCTCATCTTTAAGAATGAGCTGGAGAAGGAAATGGAAAACCACTCCAGAACCTTTGCCAAGAAAATTCCAAATGGGGTTATGAAAAGATGGACCCTACTGAAACGATGAACAACAGTTTTATATCAGAAAGGGTCCCTCCTATTTAATGTTTCCACACCCATTTTGTAGCCCTGTGTGAACTCATGGCAACCTAATCAAAAACAGAGTCCATCATTCCTTGAAGTATTTGACACTTGGTGCCTGGTTTGGAGATAATGCTAGCAAATACAAACCTAAAAGAAATGGAGACCAGGACAGTTTAGTTATGTGACCGTGGTAGGGAAGAGATAATGACTAAGTAACTCAACTCTCTAGATTTTAGGGCTGCTTGTGTTGTTTTCTAAACCACCCAATCAGACGTGGGCAAAGGTCTCTCCATACCTGCAAGCTTCATCTACTTTGTCATTTGGGAAATTTTCTATCAGAAAATTGATTGAATAAAGGAAATAAACATGTCCATCTCTTAAGTTCCTTCATGTCTTTCCCTCACCTACTACATTCCTCAGCACAGGCTAGAAAGAGACAACCAGAATGCATCAGCTATTATATCTGCCAGACTACTGGGAAGAGAGCAGGATGGGTGTCCCAGAGGCAGAAGACAGCATATATGGAACACTTTTAGAGACAGCATGACACAGAGAATGATTTTCAGAATGATTTGGAGGCAGAGGAACTGGGTTTGAATCCCGGCATTGCTGTTGAATACCTGTGTGACCTTGGACAAGTCAATTCTCCCCTTTACTCTTCAGTTACCTTGTCGTTTAAACCAAGGGCTTGGATTCAATGACCTCTAAGTTATCTCTTCTTGTTGATTGTCTTGATTTAAGAAAATGATAGAGAAAATGTTAATAACAGAGATTAAACTTACAAGTGGGTCATTCATTCATACATCCTCTCCTCCTCCAAAGAGCTGGTCATTAAACATTTACTAGCAAACTAGTACTGCCTTAGAGGCTTGTTTCTAAGAAAGTGTCTCCATGCACACGTTAAGATAGGGTAAGGTTCCTTGCTAGATAAAACAACATAAAAAAAAAAACATTGTTTGATCACATTCTGATCAGGATAAAATGTGAAGCCAGATGCTCATCAAAGAATTTGCCACTGTCATAGAAGACATCAAATGCATCCTTTTCTAGATAGAGATGCTTTTTTTTTTAAGTAAGGCAATTGGGGTTAAGTGACTTGCCCAGGGTCACACAGCTAGTAAGTGTTAAGTGTCTGAGGCCAGATTTGAACTCAGGTACTCCTGAATCCAGGGCCGGTGCTCTATCCACTGTGCCATCTAGCTGCCCCTAGAGATGCTTTTTAATGTTGATGACATAGTATTGGTTTTGTTATGCCCAGAATATCGTAACGCCTGCTCTGCGAGCTCTATAAGCATTCAAAGAAGACCAGTCTAATTCTCCATATTGGGAAAAAAAACCCAAGTAAATAAAGAATCCCTGTTGGCCAGAGTGGACAGTACATAGAGCTCATCTATCAGTACACATATAGGACAGGCCCTGCAGATAGATGATTGAGTCCAGAATTGAATAGGAAGAAAAGAGTCAGCTGGATTACATTAGGCAAATTGCATCTTGCCTTTAATGACCCCAAGCATGAACAGCACTAGGAAAAGGGGACAAGGTATTCAAAGGTGGAGGACACTGGGCAGCTGAAATGGTCTAGCTATAAGGTCAAGACTGTGGCCGTAGGAAAGTGAGGCCAGAGAAGGGCTGATGAGTGGGGAGAACAATGAGGCATAGATGGAATAGAGGTCATGATGAGGACAAAGAATTTGTTGAGGAATGAGCTGGAGCAGGGGTCCTTAACCTTTTTTGTGTGTTACAGACCCCTGGTTGGCAGCCTGGTGAAACCTAGGGACCCCTTCTCACAATAATGATTTTAAATCATTAAAGGAAATGATACATTTTCAGTGGGAGGTTAGGGAAAATAAGGATGTAATTTTTCTCATCCAAGTTCATAGACCTCCTAAAAAAACACCCTTGGACCCAGGTGAAGAGCCCCTGATATTTAGAGGGAGGCATGACAGCATTGGGGATTTTGCTCAGAGAAGAGGTAATTGCAGAATCCAGTGTCCTAGAAGGGGCACAGTGATAGGTCCTAGTGAGGTATAAGGTATTGCCAACACTTTCTGTGTCTGAAGAGCTATCATGGGACTTGAGATTAATAAACCTCTCAAGGCCCGGGTGTTTGAGGGGTATCAGTGTATATGTTGAAAGAGGCAGTTGGATTACATAAGGAAGATTACATAGTGCTTTTAATAACTCCAAGTATGACAGGCTTTAGGAAAAGGGGACAAGGCATTCAAAGCAAGGTGTTTTGTTGTTGTTGTTGTTGTTGTTCAGTCGTGTCCAACTCTTTGTGACCCTATTCGGAATTTTCTTGGCAAAGATATTGGAGTGCTTTGCCATTTTTTTCTCCAGTTCATTTTACAGATGAGGAAACTGAGGCAAACAGAGGTTAAGTGACTTGCCCAAGGTCACACAGCTAGTAAGTGACTGAGGCTGGATTTTAACTCAGGAAGATGATTCTTTATGACTACAGGCCTAGCACTCTATCTAGGTGCCACCTAACTGCCCTGAAAGCTAAGTATTCTAGGTCAAACCCCCAATCTAAAGGCAGAAATTGGGGTAGAAAGGAAGATCAGCAACCTGAAGTTTGGTGGATAACAGCAGCAGAGATCTGAAGCAGTTGATATGGATTATAGAATGAACCTTGAAGGAGGAGAGGATACAGAGTGAGGGCAGCAGATTGAGGGTCTAGAAGCAGCAGTAAAGAAATACTTTAAGGCTGACAAAGCGCTTTACATGTTGTTGTTGTTGTTGATGTTGTTTGTCCTTGGTTCTCAAAAAGGATCATGACAGACGTCATGACTTGCAGTGAATTGGATTTAAGTGAGGGAGGGCTGTGCAAAGTCACCAAACTCACTCTCTTCTCCAGAGCCATCTGGGTCCAGTAGCATGATATGTATCAGGATGACTGGACATGGCCCTGGATGTTTTAAGGCAATTGGGGTTAAGTGACTTGCCCACGGTCACACAGCTAGTAAGTGTCTAAGGTGAGATTTTAACTCAGGTCCTCCAAACTTCAGGGCCAGTGCTCTATCCATTGCACTGCCCATCTATTCATTTGATCCTCACAACAATCCCACGAAGTAGAGGTCATAGCTAGGCGGTACAGTGATTAGAGCGCTGGGCCTTGTGTCAGGAAGGCCTGAGTTTGAACAAAGCCTCAGCTACTTACTTGCTGTGTGACCCTGGACAAGTCATTGAATGTCTGTTTAACTTCTTTATCTGCAAAATGAGGATAATAATAGCATCTATGCAATAAAATTATCTTCTTAATAAACTAAGAAAATATTTGTAAAACAATTTGCAAACCTTAACGTTCTACATGAATGCTAGCTATTACTATACTGTGGCATAAAATCTAGCCTCAGACACTTACTAGCTGTGTAACCCCAGGCAAGTCACTTAACCTCTGTTTGCCTCAGTTTCCTTAATTGTAAAATAGAGATAATTAACAGCTCTTACCTCCCATGGCTGATGTGAGAATCAAATGAAATATTATTTGTAAAGTTCTTTGCACAGTTCTTGGCTACATAAATAAATGCTTGTTATTATTATTATTGGTGGTGTTGGTATTGTTATTTTTATATGATATGATGACCTCCAGAGAGATAAGGTTTCTACTAGTGCCTAGAAGACACAGAGTCTAAAACAAAGGAAGCCAGAATGAAAGGAAATTTGTTAACAATAAAGCAGGCATTTCAGAGAGCACTGTATTGAGGGAGGAGGTGAGGGACAGTAGTGATGAGCTGCAAAAAGGGATTAAAGTATGAGAAGAAGGAGCAACAGGAAAGTTTTCAGCTCTGCAGAGAGCAATTGGGTGCCTGTATATACCTATATCTATGCTTATATAAATGTATATGTGCATTTACACACATCCATACACATATATGTGTATGTGTGTGTATATATATGCATATGTGTGTATATATGTGTATCCAGGACTTGATTCTTTCACTTTACGAGAGATGAAGCCATTTGTGCGCTTTCCTGATGGAGTGGAGTTTACATAACTGAGCAGCACAGCAATCCTAATTTGGCAGCCAGAGGGGTTCCCTGAACAGCCAGGCACAGTGTCATAGTGTCTTGTGATACTAAATCTGCCTCACTGGATAAGTTGCTTCATTATTTCCTGCCCCGGGTAACTCATGAAAATAGGCTAAAACAAACACACTAGTGATACACTATGGAAATAGTGAGGATATTAACTTGACCTTGAGTTAGTGAAGCCATTAGGAAAGGATGGAACAGTATTTATTAAAAGTAAGTCTAGGTCCTATGGAAAGTGCCAGAAAGACAATCTTGGAAAAGAATGGATTAAGTTGCAATAGATGAACAGTAAGAGCCAGAGTAGATATCCTTTGTCTCATCCTAGACAGTATTTTACCTTCCACTTTAAAAAAAAAAAGAGGTCAGAGCCTCAAGGTAGGCAAAATTAATGCAGGAATAAGAGGTTCATACCAGAAGGTTAAGGAAGAGAGTGGTATGGTCTGGGAAGAGAAGGAAATAGGAATGTATTGAGAAAGTAAATAGCACCTTTCTCTGAATGTCAGCTAAGAAAATTCTGAGATATACAAGAAAGAGGCTGTAAAAAGAGCCTGAAGGAGCTCCTGGGTGAGAGAAAGAAAAATAGAATTATATAACAGCAGTGGTTTAGATATGCAGATCTTGTAACAGTTAAGTAAGGATACAAGTGCTTCATTTGTACTTGATGCTTCCAATTACATCCAATTACTTGTAACTATAACATATGAATTAGAGATTTATTCTGGGTTACTATCTGAGAATCATGGAATCTCACAGTCAGCAGAGGACCTCAGAACCTTTCTAGAACAACTCATACCTTGAACATCCTTATGCAATATTGATGCAATATTCCTGCTGAGTGCTTTTTCTTGAAGTCTTCTATTTGGGGGAAAACCACTATTATCTTAAACAAGATGGTGTGTGTGTGTGTGTGTGTGTGCATGCATACATGTGTGTATATATGTACATATATATATATATTGTATAAAATGCAAAATTATGTGTTCTATTCTAGTTTTTCTGTTTTCTAAGCCTGAAGAAAGTCTAATTTCTTTCTAAAGACCCTCCCTAAACCACTTTTCTTTCAACTACTTTGTAATCCTTAACCCTTCAGGTGGCAGAAACATTATATGAGCAAATGAGAATTTGAATGCAAATGGAAAAATAGACCCAAGATATTTAAAACCACAGTATTGTTCATTACCACAAACAGAAATATCATCGCTGCAGTGTTGGAGAAAATAGAACTTATTGGTGGAATTGGTGTCTTTCCACATAGTAGCCTTTCAAGAAATAGTTGATTAATTGGTTTTGTACTCAATTTTCCAATTAAAAAAAGAACAATAACATTTTACAGAATGATCTCTTTAAACTCACATACTTCAATGGGGGTTAAGTGACTTGCCCGGGGTCACACAGCTAGTAAGTGTCAAGTTTCTGAGGCCGGATTTGAACTCAGGTACTCCTGAATCCAGGGCCGGTGCTTTATCCACTGTGCCACCTAGCTGCCCCATGTCAGATATGGATTGAAGAATATCAGGGGTGGAGAGCAGCTAGGTGGCACAGTGGATAAAGCACCGGCCCTAGATTCAGGAGGATCTGAGTTCAAATCTGGTCTCAGTCACTTGACACTTACTAGCTGTGTGACCCTGGGCAAGTCACTTAATCCTCATTGCCCTGACCAAAGAAGAAGAAGAAGAAGAAGATCATCAGAGGCCAAAGTGTACATTTTATCAGGAGCTTAAGAGGAAGAAATCTGGCTCTCACAGATCATGAACCCAGGCAACAAGACTCAATAGTGGTGTATTGTCCAACAAAGCAAAGAGACTGAACACCACCAGCCAGAAGGACTGAAAGGAATAAAATGAAGTATGTGGGTGTGATGGAATATTTTTATATAGTAAAGAATGACTCCAACAAAAAATGCAAAAACACCCCCCCAAAAACAACAGAAGATATTTAGGAACCAATACATAAAGACATAAGCAAAGCCAGAATAACAGTGTATACAGCAACAATAATAAAAAAATGAAAATAACTGAAGGGAAGACAAATGCTCTGGGATTATAATGACCACTTTAATGTTGGAGAATAGACAAGGAAACATAACTAACTCCATTTAGCACACAGACAGGGGGAGGGGGAGGTACAAGGCCAGAATGTTGTCTATACCCCATATGTCATATGGGGTCATTTTATCAATTTGTTTTTCTTTGTTACTAGGGAGAGATCAATGCAGCAGAGTCAGGGTGAGGGAAAGGAGAGATTATATACCCCTTCTTTACAACAATGACTTGGAATAAAAATGAAAGACATAAATGAACTTAAAAGTAATAATAATAAAATATAAAATATGTAATTCTATAATACATCTAAATATATACTCATTTATAATATAAACAAGAGATTTTAAGTGCTGAGCCAACCTTTTGCCCTAGCCAGAAATCTTTTAAACGCTTCTTGTTAGGACAGGAACAAACAGAGCTGGCTACCCTGGGGTCTATGGCTGAAGCAATTGGGAACACTTAGCCAAAGTAAAGAGCAAGGAAGTAGACAGAAAGGGTAGCTTCAGCTGTTGACAAATGGCTTTGTTCTAACAGAAAGTCTGTACTGTAGGTGATTTACAACTAATATTCAACACTATTCTGTAAGGCAAGATTTCTTAACTCTTTCTGTGTGTGTGTGTGTGTGTGTGTGTGTGTGTGTGTGTGTGTGTGTGTGTGTTAGATCACTTTGGCAAGTAAAGCCTAAGGATTACAAAGGAAACCAGTTATACTGATGCATAATGACCAAAATGTATTTTTTTTAAGTTCTTGGGCCATAGGTTAAGAATCCTTCATCTAAGGAAGCTATATAAAGTTTTGTGTCTGATTCAAATCGAAACAAAAAAAGATACTCTTTACTTCTCTTAAAAGGCAAACAGTTAATTTCTCCAGTAAATCAGGACAAATAATCATAGAATTTAAGGTGAAATTGAAGTGGATCATCATTGATTATTGAATTTTAGGCTTCCTCTGAAAAGTACAGCCATTTATTGTAACAAATGTTCAGGAAGAAATTGTGCAAAATGCCAAATTTCCAAATCAAAATTGAAAACTTTAGGCAGTAATATGGAAAAACCCTCTTCTTGCCCATTGTAGCACAGTATACCAACATGCCCATTTACCTACATCTTAAAGAATTTTGGGTGCAGAAATTATGATGTACAGTTGAATTATCATAGAAGTAGTTTTGTGCTGTTTAACATATTTCGCACAGAACTGAAGTCCCAGATCCCACCATGGCTGATTCAGAGGATAAACACAGGGTTAAAGTACCAAAGAGTCTGTTCCAGATGCTAACCATCTTCAATCTCCTTCACTCCACAAGCTCCTTGTCTCTTGCACTGACCTTTTGGATTTTCAGTTTCTTTAGCCAATAGACACTACTTCCATCCTCCAACTCTGGGCTTTCTCTTCCTGCCTGTATTTTTCCCATCTTATCTCCCCAAGCGGTGGGGGAGACTGGTTAGGTGTGTCTGTCCTTTGGTTTAGTTTCTCAAGGAGAAGGTTCTTTTGATTTACCCCAGAAAATGGGGTATGCTAGGCCCATAACATTAGAAATCTGGAAACTCCGTTCCCCATACTTTCAGTCAGCTTTATCTTAAATTCTTCATTCTGTCTCCCTCATTTCATTCTCATGGTTCTCCCTTCTTCCCATTTCAAAGTGTTTTTAGCTCCACCCTCTTCTTCATTGTAAGCTCCTTGAGAGCAGGAATTATTTTATTTTTCAATTGATTTTTGTTTTCCTACACACCCACCACAATGCCTGACACATAGTAATTAATGCTTGCTGATTCATTGCATACGTTTCCAATGGAAACCTCCATACAACTTATACAGATTGATGAGAATATCCAGCTGCCCCAACCATGAGTGGAACAACATTCCAAAGAACCTTTTCCCTCCTTCTCCCGTTCCTTGTGATGAGATGCATTTCTCTGCATCCCTGAATTCTTCAAAGAATGAAAGGAGGATACTCGATTCTAGCCTCTAACACTTTTCTGCAAGATTCTCAAAAGTGCATGTGGCAGAATGTCCTTAACAGACCACATAGACAGGCAGCAGTGGGCACAACTATTTACAACGAGGAGCTGAAGTCTAGTGGAGAGGTGAAGGTGATTTGTTTTTGTGTATTTCCTCACCTATAACTGGGAATATTTTAGGGCTGGTTTCAATGTACTGTTATCCAAATTCCCAATTGACTCTTATATTTAAAATTCTTGAGAAAAGGTTCCCTGATGCTTGCAGCTTCTGAAATGCTATCTGACTTTTCCTGGCAAGCACTTCACATAGCCCCACCCAAGTTGTGTAGGACTGGTACAATCTGAGATCCCTGAGGTCAAGTATTGTTTTAGATTTCTTTGACTCGAGGGGCAGCTAGGTGGCACAGTGGATAGAGCACCAGCCCTGGAGTCAGGAGGACCTGAGTTCAAATCTGGCCTCAGACACTTGACACTTACTTACTAGCTGTGTGATCCTGGGCAAATCACTTAATCCCAATTGCTTCACCAAAAACAAAACAAAAAAAAAAAAACCACAAAGATTTCTTTGACTCATTCACATATACACATCATGCTTTGTGCATACTGGATACTCAGTGAATATCTATTAATACAAAGAAAGGCGATGTGAGTAAATTCCAAGAGTCAGAAAACCCGACTTTTCCAGTACTTCATCTGCTGCTTATGAGTTGTGAGACTTTGTCTCTCATAGCCTCAGTGTCCTCATGTGTAAATGGGATAATAACACCTGTCCAGCCTCGTGGGGCTGTTGTGAGTCTAGAAATGAATTAATCTGTGTTAGTACTACGTAATCTGTTTGGTATCATGTGAATTTTTTATACCTCCATAGGTATGTGATTTTGTTGTGATCCTTCCATACCTTCTCATCCTGTGTAATTCCTGTTCATTTTATAAGGTCATTGGATCCTAGATTTAGAGCTAGAAGGAATTTTTGAGGCCACTAAGTCTACTCCCTCATTTTACAGCTGAGAGAACTGAGGGCCAAAGAACTTGTGACTTGCCCACAGACACATAGTTAGTACCATATTTTATATCACCTTACTCAATATTATTATTATAAGGATGGCTACTGTTATTATAACCGTCCATCACTTCCCAACCATTTGAAGAGAGTATTTCTCCCCTTGAGCCAGTAGGCACCAACAAAGCAGTTTTTCTCCATGGTTCAAAATGCAGCCCAAGAAAGTGTCCGTGTGAGAGAAGGGGGAGGGGAAAGTGAGGCAGCAGCTGCTTGACTGAGGGAATACATTCAGCAATAAATACACGGCTATGAATGTATGTGCCACCTCCTGTGAAGGGTTTAAGAATCCCAGAACATCATCTACACAATCCCCGCTGCCTGACAAAGGCTGATGCCCACAACTTAGTACTGAGCTTGGAGGAGGAAATAGCCAAGAATAATGCCAGGGCCTAGCAAAGCAGGCAGCATTAGGGTTTCAATCATGTGAATCGCTGAATGTCATGGGGTGACCTAAGACTCCATGGGACTGTTCTATACCTTCTCTTCTACACCCTGCCACTGGGACTACTGGGAACATAGCATCTTCATAGCTATTTAGAATGGAACTGTCACCTTGATACAAGATATAATATGATTTTTTGGTACCTTCATGGATATGTGATTTTCCGTAAAAACAATAACAACAGCAAACTAAAATGCCACTGTCTGACAGATTTGTAAACTGAGTCACAGGTAAATTGAAATGAGGTAACCCAGAAACACACAACAATTTAGAAAAGAGTAAATGTATCCCATATTTCTTCTCTCCCCATCTCTCTCTCTCTCTCTCACACACACACACACACGTACGCACGCACGCACGCACGCACATTCTACTTTTTGACTACTACCTCCTTGTTTATAGTAGCTATAAATGTTTTTTTTAAGCCAGAAATCTCTGAAAAACAGGGGTGGTGTGTCACATGCAAGTTCTGACAAAGCTTTACCCAACTTCTACCAATCAGGTTATATCTAAATGGCTAAAATGAAAGAAATCTGGAGCTCAACAAAAGAAATCATGTTTGCCCCCCCCCAAGAAAAAAATTTATGACTGTCATAAAATCCCCAATGGCAATGCCTTTTCCCTCTTAATACAGGAGGAGTACACTAAATGGCTGGGAAATGGATTTTTTATGAATTCAGCCTTTCCCTGAGGAAATGGATTGCCTAAATGTGGCCTGAAAGGTTAAAACATGCAAAAGATTCATGGGAAGCAAGAAAGGAAATCATGAAAGGTCAGCACAATTTCAGTTTTTATCGGTTTCAATAGCTTCGTGGTTAAAACCATAACATAATTGTTTATATCTTCCAAGGAAGGGTATCTAGGGGAGAAAAACACTGCCATCAACACCTCCCAATGGCAATGTCTAGCCAGCCAGCCCTGGGCTCAGACATTCTGATGCTCAGATGTCTACAGTGGAAGACCCCAGGTTTTAGAAGAGTTGTCGAGTTTATTTTTGTTTTCTTTCTCTCTCCTATTTTTTTTTCTTTTTGCTTTGTATATTTCTATTCCTGTGGATAATATTATTCTTGTGGGTAAAAAGGCAGAGGGTGTAGGCGGGGATGGCTTCCTCTTAGTCCTACTGCACTTCCTACATTAACTCACTATCAGCCTTGAGCCACAAAAAGTCAAGGGAGATATTCCACAATTGGAACAAGCAAACACTGGCTTTTCTTTCAATTGTTCTTTTCCAGTTTGGCCTTGCTCTTTCCCCAAAAGGGTGTAAACAAAACTCAGCTCTTTATTCTCTAAGGAAGAATTCTTCAGCAGGTAAAAGTGGGGTGTGTCTGTGCACAAAGTGAGGTAGAGAACCAACCCAAGGCAGTCATTTCAAGTGATTCCGGTAAAAATTAAACACTTTTGCCTCAGGCATCTTGATATCTCAGGTAAGAAAATTGTGTTTGCTTTCTATTATCTAAGTAATTTCCTCACATCACCAGTTCAATTTTCAAGTATAGACACAGTTTCCATTCAGCTCTGCTGAAAAACTACACTAAAAGTTCTAAAAACAAACAAAAAACCAGGCTTGGCCAGTGCTAATGATAGGTGAAGGAATGAAGATTCAGAATGAATATTGTAACTCAAAGTTCCCTGTACTCTCTATTCTTGCTGTTCCACAGCATAGATAATTAATAATAGCTAATATTTATAGATCACCAAGCACTATGCTAAACATTTTACAATTAATATCTCATTTGATTGTCACAACAACCCTGGGAGACAGGTGCTTTTACTTGAATTCCCATTTTACAGATAAAGAAACTGAGGCAAACAGAGGTTAAGTGACTTAGCCAAGGCCTACAGATACTGAGTGTCTGAGATAGGATTTGAAATCAGGACTTCTTGACTCCAGACCCAGTGATCTATCCACTGCACCACCTTGCTGCCACCCAATTACATTTGGTTTTGGTTTTGGTTTTGGTTTTGGTTTTGGCTTTTTTTATGGGGCAATGAGGGTTAAGTGACTTGCCCAGGGACACAAAGCTATTAAGTGTCTAGTGTCTGAGGTCAGATTTGAAGTCAGGTCCTCCTGAATCCAGGGCCAGTGCTTTATCCACTGCGCCACCTAGCTGCCCCCAACAAGTTACATTTTAATCCAGTGTGGGCAGCTAGGAAGTGTTGGGGTCATCCGCAAGTGCCTGTGTTTGACACTTCTGGTCTAAGATAGCTTGATACAAAAGGCAAAATTTCTGGTTTTGGAATAAGAGGACATCAGTTCAAATCCATCCTCCTCCACTTACCTGAATGATTTTGGACAAATTGACTAACTTTCCTGGGCCTTAGTCTCCTGATCTAAAAAATTAAGGGTTAGACCAGTGATCTCTGAGGTCTCTTCCAACTCAATTACCCTATGAAACATTACTCCAGTTTTCACAAAGGTAAAGAAGGTAGAACCAATCCTCAACACCCAGGCATTTGACTTTAGCAACTCCAAGGATTTTGTGTGATTTTATTAGTAACCTCATTTTCACTTTCTAGTCGACAACCATGGACATTCATCACTATGCACAGCAGAGAAAAAAAATGAAAGTCACAAGGCAGCAAATCTGTGGAGCAACTGATATCCTACTAGGCACTTCACTGTTCTAGGTCAACCTATGGTTGAGTAAAGAGTGTTCCATGCATTCATTGACTATTTTTATTGTTTGCCTTTAAAACTCAAGTTCTATGGTACAATTATGATCCCAAAGCATAATGTAAGTCATTTGGGCTCACATTGGTCTAAGTGTGCAAACTCAATGATATGGCTTAGTGAGAAGGTATTGGATAAATTTCTTGCCAGGATGTCTGCAACCTCTCTCAGCCTAATTGAACAGATGTCTGGAGACATGAGGCATCAACAGATCTGCTTGATTTCTCAGGTATCCCATGGTGCCCTCACTCAGACACACTTTTCACCTTCCTACGGCATTCAGAATTTGGGGTTTTGGATAGTTAGTTTGCCAATCCAGTATGAGTTAAGCTATCAAAGACTTCCTGTTTCTAACCTAGACCCAATCCTGGATGTGTCTTTCACTGGCTAGCATTATCACTGATGTTCTGAGCTCAGTTCACAAACCCCCTTTTGCTAAAGATAGATGTAGGCTTTCAGATGTTGAAGAAAAGCATTCAAACCCTATTGGAGGCTCTTTATGTAATCAGAAAAATTGAAAAAGCATTGAAAAGAAGGGAACTTAAGAGGGAAAGAATTATGTTTGGGGGAGCAGAATTTCCTTTTGTGTGTAAGTAATTTATCATTAGTAATTATCATTTATCATTTTTAAAAAAATACTATCTCTTATTTTGATATGACCTACACATTTCCTACCATGTCCTTTCCCCTCCACTCTCCCTCACAGAAAGCCATCCTTCATAAAAAAGAATTTTTAAATTGAGGAAAAAGCAGTTCAGCAAAAATGGCCAACCCATCAACCAAATTCAACAGTACTTAAAGTATTCTTACCCATAGTCTCCAACCTCTGCAAAGAAGAAAGGAAGGTAAATTCTCATATCTCTTCCTGGAAGCACCAATAGAGGTTGTTGTTTTGTTAATTTAGGAAAGTTGCTACTCAGTGAATGCTGTCTGGAATATGTCCTCCATGAATGGAGAAGCCTCTTGTATAAGACGAGGTCCCTGCCCATAAGAAGCTTACAATTTAGTTAGAGAATATGTTTGCTCCTTCACAGCCTCTCATGGTGTCATGGATAAAAATTTGGGCTTTGAATTAGAAAGTTCTGGATCCAAATCCTATCTTAAATATATACTAGCTATACAAATGTTAAAATGATAGGGTTGGACTCAATGACCTTTACACATTCTGGAAAAACCCAGAAGCAAAAGACACGATGGGAGCAGCAACACCCGAGCTCTAGGGCTACTTTAGGAGCTGAGAACTATATGGGATATCTCAGATTCCTGAGCTTATGGTTGGTAAAAAGAAGATAGGATTGGAGAGGAGAAAAAAAGCAAAGGGCCGATTAAGAAGGAGGGAGAACAAGAAGAAAATCCTAGATGAAAACACTCTAGGGACCAGCCTGGTTGTCACAAATATCACCTGGGCTTTCCTTTCTATACATAAAAAGTCATTGAACACATACACTCCTTGAAAGCATATTTAGATTCTCTGCATGAAATTACCAGCGTCTCTACCTGACCAATGTTATTATACCCCCTAGCCAGTTAGGATCTTACATCCTTCTGTTTTCTGTCCGTGTGTCTTTATCATCTGTTACCATTTTCATCCTACTTTTCTGGGCCAAACATCAAGCAACTTGTCAGGGATGCTTTGTAGTAAGAAGAGGAATATAAGCAGAAGAAATGGGCAACATAGTTATAGTCATATTAAATAATGACAACAGCTATCATCATAATAAAGCCCAATTCTCTGGTGAGAAGACAAAGGAAATACTTCAAAGGAAATAAGGTCCAACTCTTCAGGGCCATAGTTATAGTGTGACTATCCAATCAATGTTATCCATTGCATTCTTCTGCATGAATTATAAATAGATAGACAGAATGATAGATGACAGATAAGACAGAAAGATATACAAATAATAGATAGACTAGATTAGATTATAAACTCCTTGAGGGTAGGAACTGTCTTTTGCCTTTTTTATATCCCCAGTGCTTAGCACAATATGTGGCATATAGTAGTAGGTACTTACTAAATGTTGATATATAAACAGAGCATTTATTAAATACCTAATATGTGCTGGTCACTATGCTAAGCACAGTGGATACAAATAAAAATCCTTGTCCTCAAGAAGATTACACCCTAATGTGGGAAAATAAAACCTTCCCTTTTATTTTGTATTTTTAGTGTTTAACATAGTGCCTGACACAGAGTAAAGGTTTAATAAATGCTTGATGCTGATTATGATGATGATATAGGGTGGTGCTGATGATATAGGAGAGCTGGAAAGAGGAGGGATATTTTAAAGTAATGATATAGTATGGAGGGAGAGGCTTGGAAAATGATAGGTAGGTGGCGCAGTGGCTAGAACCCCAGATTTGGAATCAGGACTATCTGAGTTAAAATACTGTCTCAGACATCTACTAGCTGTTTGACCTTGGGAAAATCACTGAACCTTTCTCCTAGCCTTAGTTTCCTCATCCGTAAAATGTAAGTAATAATAGCACTTACCTCCCAGTGTTGTTGTGAAGATCACATGAGATAACATATGTAAAATACTTTGCCCACCTATAAATGTTTATATAAAAGCTAGCCCTTGTTAGTGCTGTTGCTGTCATTGGGGAGAAGCCTGTAGGCAAGACACAGTGAAGGCTGATCAAAGAGCTGGTGTCACAAGATGATCCAGCAAGGAGAGGATGGAATAGGTGTGGAGATGAGGCCAGGAGTACAAGTTGCATGGTGTGGAAACAGTGGGAAGGTGAACCCTGCTTTTTTGTTATCACATCCAACTCTTGAGCTCTGTGCCTCCTTCTTGGGCAAAGTGAAGAGGATAGGGAAGAATGTTCTTTTTTTTTGTTATTTTTTTAAATTAATAAAGTATTTTATTTTTTCCTGTTACATGTAAAGATAGTTCTCAACTTTTGTTTATACAAGCTTTACAATTTCAGATTTTTCTCCCTCCCTCCCCTCCCTCCCCCCCTCCCCTAGACAGCAGGTAATCTGATATAGGTTTTATATATATATATATATATATATATCCATAATATATATATATATCCATAATATATATATATCCATAATAACATTAATCCTAATGCTGCATTAGTCATGTTATAAGAGAAAAAAATCAGAGCAATGATGAAAAACCTCAAAATAGAAAAAAAACAACAGCACCAAAAACAAAAGAAATAGTATGGTTCAAGAATGTTCTTTTGATAGGCATTAAGTACAACAGAGCCACAGAGTGGGAATTCCAGACATGAAAGGGTTAAGCCATCCAGGACCTAACCACTGGTCCAGAGAGCATGGGGGAAATATGGTCTTCATTCCTCTGAAAATGGTTATTAAAAGCCCTCAGCAGAGAAGTATTTGTTCAGTTTTCTTGGTTTTTTGAAACTTAAACAAAACACAATTCACAAAATAGATCCAATACCCAGAAGATATTTGACAGCTGTCTCTTTGAAAACAGAGAATGGAGAGGTTTGGGGGTGATTAGAGGGTTTTTAGGGCAGGTTGCTTGTTTGTTTTTTATATCACTCAGTGCTTGGCAACTTTCAACCCTTTGGGACCCCGTCCAGGGTTTTCTTATCAAAGATGCTGGAGTGGTTTGCTATTTCCTTCTCTGGCCCATTTTATAGATGAGGAAACTGAGGAAAATAGGGTTAAGTAACTTGCCTGAGGTTGCATAGCTAATAAGTGTCTGAGGCTGGATTTGAACTCTGAAAGATGAGTCTTTCTGCTGCCAGGTATGATGCTTTAGCCACTGTACTACCCAATTTCCCTGTGCTTGACAAGAGTAAGCATGTAACAAATGCTTAGGGCATTGAATTGAATCAAAGGACTAGAGGTCAGAGCCTTCAACAGATAAGCAATTGTTTCCTTTCTATCAGACCCAATATTTCTTTTCATCCTCCTGTCTTCTTGGGCAGAAGTGGTGGCTAGGGTAGACTTCTTTATGGGCTAATAAGTGCCTGAGGCAGGATATGAACCCAGACCCTCCTGAGTCAAAAATTCAGTACTTTATGTAATGGATAGAGAAAATCCTGGCCCAGCTCAGCAGGAATGTCCATGGAATATATGCCAGTAGCATATATTACTCCTAATCTTGGAGAATGCTAAATCATTTAATTAGGTGCCTGCATGCTGGGTTTAAAGGGCAACTACTTCTTATTCTTTTTTTTTCAGGGCAGTGAGGGTTAAGTGACTTGCCCAGGGTCACACAGCTAGTAAGTGTCAAGTGTCTGAGGTCACATTTGAACTCAGGTCCCCCTGAATCCAGGGCCTGTGCTTTATCCATTGTACCACCTAGCTGCCCTAAGGGGAGATACTTCTAAAAAATCATCCAGCTGTGGTTTATTTTTAAGCAGAATACAAATCTAGAAGAGAAGGCCCCATTCCTCCCACTCTCACCTCTCCCTCTTAGCAGGGAGGGTTCCATGCTCCTAATTCTCCTCATCCCTACTCTGAATATTTTGAGCTCATAAAAATGACTTAGCAAGCGACTCCATTGGCCTCAGATGCTTGAGCTGGAAGCAGTCTCGGCAGCAGCTCGAGGGGCTGACCTCGACTAGGATTTGATCCTGTTGTGCCTTCCCTCAGAACTGCACCGCTATTAAGAAAATAAAGAGTTACAACCTAGTCCTGTGGATCCCCAACACATTAAATGTTCTAATTATCTGCGATGAATCAGCACTTCTGCTCGGCATGTTGTCCTAGGAGGGCTTGGCAGGCGGCCTACAAATTGAGGAACTTCAGAAAAGTACTACCTTGGGCCTCCCAGACAATTCTGAGTTGAATTAACCCCATCTTGAAGATTCATTTTTCTATATTTTATTAGTAGCACTGGTGAGGGGTTGGGAAATAAGGAGTAAAAGGGAAGAGAAGATGGGGAAAGGAAAAATGATCTTTCTGTGCGCAGTCATAACAGGAAAGGAAATGACATTTCAAGAAAGTGAGGCTTTTGGGGCCTAACCCTAGATTCCTGTTAATTTGTCCTGAATCAACCAAGTTTACTTAACTAGATGAGTGTTTTTTACTTTGTCATTTGTGACAAAGTCATACAATAAAACACCATAGAATAACAGTGTCTGGAAGGGGAAAAAAATCCTCCTTTCTCTTCATTTAATACCCATGTGACTTTGAACAAGTTTCTTTTCATCTTTAAGAGTCAGTTTCCTCATCTACAAAAAGAAAGGGTTGGACTAGATGTCTTATCCTTTCCAAATCAAAGTCTGTGATTCTATGATCTCTTTCCAGCTCATAATTTGCTATTTGTTCACCATCAGTCATACATACTTCCCCTCCTATGCCAATTTCCATCAATGGAGGTGGCATGCATGGCCCATCAATAAATCTCCAACTTTACCAATCACAGAAGGAATAAGGTTAGATGCTTCTTTAGGCTGTCCACTGCTGAAAACTAGGGTCCTCCCCATGTGTGGAATGCAGCATACACCATGAAGAGGAAATAACATTATCAGCATTATCTTTGCACACAAAAGGCAAACAAATAGGTGTTCATTATAAATGAAGAAAGTGTGCTATGGAAAAACTAAATGCTTCACCAACAATCACCAAGCAGGCTTCTGGCTCTTTCATGTGTTCCCATGTACACAGGTGCCTGGCACCTGATTCTCTGCTTTCCTTCTTCCTCAACCTTTCTTCTTCCACATGGTAACAATGGGCTAACATAAAATTCCAAGCAATGTTCATTCATGTGTATGTGTATATGTATGTTTGTGTGCCTCTGATCTGCTCCCCTGACAGCAAAGACCCAGAGCAAGGGCCAGGGAAGGATTCCTCTTCTGTACTAGTTCCTATTCCTCACAGTGGTTAGTGAAAGGCCAAGCAAAATAAAGAGCTGTAGGCTACAGAAGACACTCAATAAAGTTGCTCGATTAAGTTGGGCTCCAAAACGAGACATCCTTACCTTACTTTCTGCTCCTCCCAGGGACCATTATTCTTTGCTGAGTCCTAAAGATGATGAACCCAAAGGAGATCTCCCACACCTTGCAAATTACTGATAAACCGTTCTCTGAGTTTTTGCCTGCATTCCCTAGAAAATATATCAGAGGGGCAGAGAAAGTTTCTTCCCCCTGACTTATACATATTAGGTAGCATTATTCTGTATCCCAAGGGGATTCAAAATGCAGTATTCCCACCAGGGTCCAGGTCCCTAAGGAAAATGTTAAGCCCTCAAGGAGTCTCCTGAATTCTTTGAGGAGGATAGGGCACCATTTTGTAATTCACCGAATTGTATAATTGACCAATTGGTCCCTTAAGCAAACCAGGAAGAGTTAATAATGTACACCCTGTGTATGAACTCGTACCTCCATACACACATATAAAGTAGGCCCTAGGAAAGGCCAGCAAGCATACAACCAATAATACCACACATCTTCTGTCCTCAATCCTTTGGAGACTGTGCCAAAGTTGTTCTTTAACATGGAAATAATCACCTCTTCAAAGATGAGGGAGACACCTCTCTGAATTCCCAGTAGGATGTGACACCACCAACAACAACGATGGTGATGATGGTGAAGATGATGGATACACAGAAAGACAGATAGCATATATATGTAAATGTATGTATATATATATATATATATATATATATATATATATATATATATATATATATATATATATATATATAGTACTTTAAGGTCTAGTTTAGCCCTCATAATAACCTTGCGAAGTAGGTGCTATTATTATCCCCAACTGACAGATGAGGAAACTATGGTTTGCATAAATTAAGTAGCTTGCCCACGGCTGCACAATTATTAAGTCCGAGGCTGTGTTGACCTTGGATCCTTAGTCTCTGAGCTGCAATTTCCCTTTCTACAAAATGAGCCCTTTGAACCAGATGTGTTCACCAAGGCCTCTTCCAACATTAAAAGCCTATATACATACCCCAATTGTAAAAAGCAGAGAGGCCAAAGTTTCCCGCTCACATCTCTCTTTTCTCTCAAGCCCGAGGCCTAGACACCAGGGGGGCGTGGGGGGAAGGGAAAAGAAAAAAGCCAGTTGTTGCTGTTGCTTCTTCCCCTCAGACAGAACAGAAGAAACCTGGCTTTTGCTGCATTAGGGAATCTGTGACCAGAGGCTGCTGGACGTGTATTATTTGTTTTAAAATAATACACAAGACTTACTTGACCTTGTGTCCCTTTCTAAAAATGGGTCTGGCTGCTGCCTGCAGATTGCTGGAGGGGATGCTGTGAAAGGAATAGAGGAATTCTCTTCTCTGCATGTCATGACAGCATCCTGAGGCTCAGGGTTGTTGGGGTTTTTTTCCTTTCTTTTTCTCCCTTTGTTGGTTTGCTTCTAAATCCTGAATTTTGCAAATGAAGCCATCAGGGTAGAGTTCACTAGAACCCTGGAGGTTGCTTTTCCAAGCACTGAGAGAGAAGCTGTCAGGTCTGAAGAGAAAGGAGGAAAATGATAGATCTACTCTGCAACGTTATGCTTTTCCTGTTGAGATAGAGATAGATGTTCTATGAAGCTAGAGAGATGGGCTTCTATTTAAGGAATAAAAAGACTTATAGCCACAACTGCTGGATTCACAAAGCTCATTTACAGGGCAAGAGACAGGCTGACGAGTTTGTCGAAATATAGGATCTTTTTCTAATCAAGATGAAGGGTTGGTATATAATGTAGGTCCATTAAGGGGTATGAAAGTGTATTTAGGGGGAGGTAATCATATGTTAGCAAGAAGCAAGGCTTCATCTGAGAAGTAATTCTAAACCAAGTGAGTGGGAAGCCAACATATATGCAAAAGATAGAGCAAGTGCTAAATTTTAAGAAGATGCAAGCTCATTTTTTAAAGCCAATCTGCCCATCGAAAACCCTGCGTTCCTTTCAGTAGAACCAAGTCACCCAAACATCAAAGCTATCAGAGCAAGGAACTGAGCACTAGAATTCTAAAAACACAATGAAGAACAATCTGGAGTCACTTCCCATATTAGTGGGTAGTTGAAAAACAGCTATGTTATTTAAATACTATTTAAAAGGGGGGAAAAGGGAAAAGGAAAAGCAGCAACAGCAGAGAGGTCCTTTGAAAATGAGGTAGCTCAGTTGGAACTCACCCATCCTTGAGATGAGGAAGAGAGCAAGACAGAAAGAGAGCCTCAACGAAGAGGCAGATTTGGGTCAATAACCAAAGAATAAACAGACAGTATAAGGCATATCCTGAGGTCTTGGGCAAAAACTGAATCATCTCTAGGGGAAATAGTACTAGAGGTATTCACCCCAAATATGGATTACAGTGATCTGGATGAATAAAAAGGATAAAGAAAAAGCTGAGTTTTTGTAGTTGATACTTAAAATAAAAATTAAATGCGAAGAAAATGAAAATGAACAAAGAAATTTCTTTTATGTTCAGGCAATGGCTGGGTAAATCCCTCAAGCTCCTAGGAGATTCAATCTACTCCACATTAGAACTCCTGCCCAAGGACCCAGCTATCTTGATTCATAATGAGCCCACTCTCTCTCCAGAGCATGCATAAGTTCCAATCATCTACTTTGCATTCAACCAGTCTCTGCCGCTCACTGTCTCCTCCCTCTTTCCACATCTTGCACTGGCTCAGTAATTCAATCAATACTAGCAAAATACCATTATTTCTAGGAAAGGAGTGTGTCAGCTCATTGCCCTGTGGATCAACTCAATCTAACTATGCCTCTCCAGACACTCTCTTTTCTGGCTATCTGTCTCATTCGTCCCTGGTCTCCTGATTAAACACGGGCTCCTTGAAGGTAGCTCTGGCTTTAACATTCACATTTAGCTTACTGCCTGACACACAATAAACATTGTTGCGAGAATCAAATGAGATAACATATGTAAAGGGCCTTGTGAAGCTTAAAGCACTGTGAAGTGATGGTTAGATTGAACTCCTTGTCTTCTTTCAAAACTCAGTTCACTCCAGGTAGCATAGTGGATAGAGCACTGGGTTTGGAAGCCAGGAAGACCTATGTTCAAATCCAGCCTCAGATATATTTTAGCTGTAGACCTGGGAGAGATGCTTAACCTCTCTCTGCCTGAATTAGACATGTTTTAGCTGTAACCCTGGGAGAGATGCTTAAGCTCTCTCTCTCTCTCTCTGCCTCAGTTTCCTCAATTATAAAATGGGAATAAGAGCACCTACCTCCCAAGGGCAGTTGTGAGGATGAAATAAGATAACATTTGTATGGTGCCTGGCACAAAGTATCCACTTAATAATTGACTGTTTCCTTCCCTCTATTTGTTTCTCCATGGTTTACTATAATGCTTGGAAAGCCCCTCTGAGCAGACTCCAGCAGACCCCTGGCTGACTCTCCTGACGTTTTTGTATTCATCCTGTGTTACCTAGTACTCTTTCCATTACACCATCCTGCCTCAGACTATATCATACTATATAACCTTTTATCTTTTAAAAAAATATATTTTGTTCTTCCCCAAATTACATTTTTTAACATTTGTTATTTTATTGTTTTGTTTTGGGTTCCAAATTCTACCCCTCTTTCCCTCCCCTTGGCCCTCCCTGAGATGGTAAGCAATCTGACATAACCTTTTATCTTTTAACAAAAATCAAAATAGTTATTCTTTGAAAGACTCCGGGATAGAAATAACACAGCATCAATATCAAGACAGAAATGCGTCCGCAGATTAGTGGTTTTGTCCAATCTTCTGTTTTTCTGCAAATTCTGAGCCTAGTAAAAATCACATCAGGTTTTCTGAGCATCATCACCAGTATCATCTCTGATCAGTGGTGTACCTTGGAGTTTTTATGCCTAGGGAAAGCCACAAATGTAAAATTCTAGGGATGTGGCTTAGCATGTTCCCAGAAGCATCTTCTCAGGATCTCCATCAGTCCTTATCCCAATGCCAATGTCTTGTGACAATGTTATAATGCATTATGACTTCTGATAATAGTTGGGACTTTCTTTTTTGTCTTTGTCCCCAGGGCCTAGCTCAATAGCTGACACATATAAAATGTTTGTGGATTGGTTGATTAATAGACAATTCCTGGATTTGTATTAAGTCAGTCCCACTCTTGTTCCCTATCACAGGGTGTCCCTAGAGTTGGCTCATTCATCCAGCCACCAGGTATATTGATAAGCCATACTTACTCATCAGTGAATTATGGGAATGAAGCCAAACTATCTGAATTCAAGTGACCCTCCTCAGGGCTGGTCCCATTCAGAGATGGGTTGACAATAGAACAACACATGGTTGGAGGGGCTGAAGAAGCCATGACCCAACCTAGCCAAACCACATGGATCAGACCTCTGGGATATCAGAACAAGGGATATATCAGTCCAGTGTGAAGCAGTGAAGAATAAGACCATTCTTTATGAGCACAGATTTCACGTGATCAGCCCAATTTCTTTTTCAAGTATACATTTTCCCTGATGAGATTTTGCCTCTGACCTTTACTACCTGTGTGCTGTGGAGCATTTAGAGCTTGGTCAGAAATCAAAGATGCCAAGGCCACCCACCACACCCTGAGCCATCATAAGTCACCTTGACTTTTGTCTTGTCACCAGACTTCAATGACTCTGGAAGAGAGAATGAGGCTGATGACCTTTGCCACTCTGTTGTCTCACTTAAATCCAATTCATGCATAAATGAAGATATTGCCAATTACGTTGTAATGTCATTGAAAACATTTGAAAATGAAGAAGGAACGACCACTCCCCACCGTGGGCCTCTCCATTGCCCTCCATGTGAAATTCAGTCTCATTCCTTTGAAGACTGTTGTGCTCTATATCTCCCATTCATATAATGAATCATAAAGTGCTGTAAAAATGAGAGTTTTATACTCAACTCTATGTCTTTAGGAGCTCCATGCATGAAACGCTCTACCTTCCTTACTTCTGCCTCATAAGGTGGCTCTTCCTTTAGATTCAACCCCAGTACCATCTTCTTCATGAAGCCTTTCCTGACCCCCCCAACTGTTAGTGCCTCCCCCAAACTTCCTTATACATAAGCACTTGGTAGCTATCTGACTTAATAACTTTATATTTATGCTTCAGATATTTTTATGTGTATTCATATCCACTTCAATCCTTACAAGTGGGGATTGTTCAATTCATTGTACTTGTATCCCTAATCACCTACCACAGGCCTGACTCATAGTAGGTGCTTAATAAATACTTGTTGATTATTATTCAATTGTTTTTTACAATTTCTACAAAGTATAGGAGTTGTTTTGTAGCCTCTGAAACAGCGATATAGGATAGGTACTGAAAAAAAAATTGCTTAATGATAAAATTTGCTTAGGGAATAAACAGAAGGGCTGGGGAAAGCATCTAAGAACTTTGATTCTCTTTTTCTAGAATTTCATTAGGCAGCATCGCCTTCCTCTACTAACCATATTTTTGCATGGTTCATTAAAACAAGAAGAGGCCATGGTCAGACAATTGTCTCCCACTGCAGCAACACAATTGCTTCTACTGTGAAAAGGATAATGTGCATCATTTATGACTGTCTTTTTCTCCTTCACCTGCTCCTTAATTAGGGAGCCCCAGCCCTTTGCAGAGTCTGTGGTAGTTTATTTTTATTCTGCCGCCCACTATTAGTGGGCTTCTCCCAGACCCTCCTTTATTAGTGTATAGGCTTAATTGATTAAATGCATGATTGATCGTCTAGGCCTGTTTTTCAGAATTATTCCCTTTATGCCGTTTGTTTGCCAGATCTCCTGTTTTCTCAGAATAGTAAGTGCTGCTTAAACTTCTTTAGGAACACACCAGGCATCCATCATTTCCCACTCTTTGCTCACAGATATGGAGAGATAGTTGGGTTGCCTTGGGCATCAAATATGTTATCAGGAGCCTGTACTCCTTCCCACTGACCCCCAATACAGATACATGTATGCACATGTCCCTTGAGAACCTCTGCCACTGGTAATGCCTTCATGATTTCTTAATCCTCCCCTTTAGAGATCTGGATACTAGATATCACTGCATAATATTTGGCATTCCAATTCATTGCACTTTGGTCACTGGTTTTTTGGAAGTACTTCCTCATATCTAACTAAAATCTGTTCTCTTCAATTTCTATTTCTGCCTTCTGGGGCCAAGGAAAAGTCAGTTCAGTCAGATACACATTTATTAAGCAACTAGGTACAAAGCACTATGCAGAGGGCTCTTAATACAAAAACCAAAGAAGAAAAATGTTCTTGCCCTCAAGGTGCTTACATTTTGTTCTAAGAAGTATGATCCTCTTTCTATGTGATAACCCTCCAAATCTGTAAAGATCACTATTATATCTTCCGGATATTCTTTTCTCTAGGCTTTAAACACCCCCATTGGAGTACCCCCTCTATGCTATTCAACTGTCTCTGCATAGATTATTAATTAATGTCTTTCTAGATATTATATGACCATTCTATACTCCAGCTTATTAATTAATGTCTTTCCAGATATTATTATGCTCATAACATACTCCAGTTTATTAATTAATGTCTTTCCAGATATTATATGCTAATAACATACTCCAGCTTATTAATTAATGTCTTTCCAGATATTATATATCCATACTATACTCCAGCTTATTAATTAATGTCTTTCCAGATATTATATGCTCATAATATACTCCAGCTTATTCATTAATGTCTTTACAAATATTATATACCTATACTATATTCTAACTTATTAATTAATATCCTTCCAGATACTAAATACCCATAATATACTCCGGCTTACTTATTAATGTCTTTCCAGGTATTACATGCTCATAATATATCCCAGTTAATTAATTAATATCTTTCCAAAAAATGTAGCAACCAGAATTTAATACAATACTCTGGATGATGTCTATCTACATGCTATAGTAGAATTGTAATCTTCCTATTCCTAGACATTGCGGTATATTAATATATGTAATATCTCATGAGCTTTTTTGGCTTCTGGATGTCACTGTTGGCTTATATTGAATTTGCATTTTTCTAAAACCCCTAAGAGGTATCTTTCAAAGGAACTATTGTCTGGCCATAACCCTTCCAGCCTATATTTAGTTGATTTTTTAAATGCAAGTGGAATTTATATTTGTCTCCACTGTTTCATCTTACTATTTTTATTATTATTACTATAGAATTATTAGTTTAACCAATGGAGATCTTTTGGGATCTGGACTTTGCCCTCCATAGAGTCTGATTTCATCTTATAACAGCCTAATTTCATTCCAGTGTATCCTTCCATTTCTGAGGCCTCTAAACTCACGGGCCAATGCTAATTTTCAAGGTTATGATATGCCTTTGCAGACGATATTGAAGCACTGCCTGGAAGATTGGACTTAGCCAGTCACTCAGGCTCATGTTAGACATTAGATAATTGCATTTTTTTTTTTTTAGTGAGGCAATTGGGGTTAAGTGACTTGCCCAGGGTCACACAGCTAGTAAGTGTTAAGTGTCTGAGGCCGGATTTGAACTCAGGTACTCCTGACTCCAGGGCCAGTGCTCTATCCACTGCGCCACCTAGCTGCCCCTAGATAATTGCATTTTAAGAGAAGTGTTCTGGTAAAAATATAAGCCCAAAAGGATGACTGCTTTTGGAAATTTCAGACACTGTGACAGAAAGATGGTATATAAATTTTGGGGGAAGAAAGATCTTTCAGCACTTCTCAAATCATACTGGCTAGGTAGACACCTATTCCACTTAAAATTGTTGGGCAAGGGGGCAGCTAGGTGGCAGCTAGGTGGCACAGTGGATAAAGCACCAGCCCTGGATTCAGGAGGACCTGAGTTCAAATCTCTCCTCAAACACTTGACACTTACTAACTGTGTAACCTTGGGCGAGTCACTTAACCCCCATTGCCCCACAAATAAGTAAGTAAGTAAGTAAATAAATAAATAAATAAATAAAATTGTTGGGCTATAACACTCATATTTCATACCCATCTCTACATAGTATGCATCTCACATATCCCAAGTCAATCTCATAGTGAACATAGAAGGAGCCTACTTTGGGAGATAAACTTATTACATTTTCTTTCCTCCATATACTAGAGCTTCTTACAGTTTATGTTCTGGAGATTTCTGAAGGTCCTAGCCCCTCTGCATTATTGATTCCAGTTAACAAAGTGGGGAGCAGTATAATCTGTCTGTCTTTGTTCCGTTCACTTGGTGGTGTGTCCTCATTAGCCCCCTATGGATAGTCAACCTGTCAGCAGGTCTGCACTCCAACTGCCTGACCCCTGACTCCCACTCATTCTTCCACAAATTAATTTCCCAAATTGACAAATTAAAGTGCACAGTGTGCCCAAGGTCACTAAATCACACTGGGTTCTGGTAAATGTCAACCAAAGCTTTAAAAGGGAGTGGAGAGGTGAGGAGTTGAGGGGAGGTGAGAGGAAGGAAGCATGGACAAAAATGCATTAACTTGACCCCAAAAATATGTGTGAGGGGAGAACTTATAATTTTTTAAACTACCAGGCAATCTTTTTTCTAAGATTGGAGCTTAAAGGTTGACTTGGAGCCATATTTGATGATTATTTAAGCCACATTCAAAAGGCTAGCCAGTATGAAACTTGTTATGTAAGTAAGCTCTATTTTTTTCAAGACTGGCTTATCATAAATAATAATAATAAAATTCTTTACATTTTATAAAGGACTTTCAGATTTGTCTCACTTGACTCTTACACTAAACATACAGAGAGGAAGTTTTATGATTCCCATTTTATAAATGGAAAAAGGAAACACAGGTTGATGAAGTAGCTTACCCAAGACAATAATAAGAACAATGATGATGATTCACATTTATGTAGTGCTTTAAGGGTTTACAAACTCCCCACCACAACCCCATACTAATTAATAGTGGAGTTGAGATTAATTTCAGATCTCAAGTCATTTCAACAAATGTACATTAAGTACCTAGATATGTTAAAGGTAATTTTGCATTTTTTTCCTTTTTTTGGTGGGCTGACCCATAAAAACCAAACAGAAGGGATGCACATGAATAGTGCTATGACCTGCATAGTTTAAGGGAATGTCCAAATCTATGAAATCACAGTTTCATCTGAGGATTTACAAGACACTATACAATCTCCCAGGTCAGTGCCCTTCTCACTTCACTAAATCCTCTCTCTTTTAAGGAAGAAGCTATGCATTTGAGTGTTTAACATTTAAAGTGAGATGTTCCCACTCAGTAAGAACAACAGATCAATCAGAAAATATTGAGTGCCTACTATATGCAAGGCCTGCTAGTTGCTGTCTAAAATGAAAAAAATAGTATTCTGACCTTTGGGAGTTAGGGAAAGCATGATAAGCAAAATATCAAAGAACATTACTAAGTTTCAAATGAATGATGAATGAATGAAAAAGTATTTATTAAACACTTACTATGTGCCAAATATGAAAGCAAGACAGTCCCTGCCTTCAAAGAACTTATATTCTAAATGAGGGAGACAATACATATATGTGGTCAGGGGGAAGTGTTTTGATCTGAGAAGTCACTGGAATGGTGAATGGAACCATGGGGCAGTCCTTTGGCACTTTTTTTTTCACTTCATCCTTTATTCTTTGTGTGACATCCTCTTGGTGTGACAGAGAGACCCTTCCCTCTGACCCCACTGCAGAAGAGATTCAGATATACTCTTATTGCTTCCTGTCTATCATGAGGACACTTTTAATAGGCAACTGGATCAGAACTCCTTGCTGATGTACTTAGAGTATGAGGATGACTCTGGCTCTGAAGAGCCAGTAGAGAAACATTCTTCCCATCAGCACATGACTTCCTAGACAAGCCTGTGTCTGGTACAATTCTGTCTCTTATTAGTCTTCTTTCCTACTGTACTGAGCCTTGGGAAATCTTGAAAGGCAGCTGGCATCTTCCTCCTTCTTGGGGACCCAAGCATCAGTACATAGAAACAATTATAGTGGTGATATTGTCAGCAGAAGCAACAAAACAACATCAGGCTGGCTGAAAAGGAGACAATGGTAATATTGAGATAATTTAAATTCTCAGTGCAAGGGGTAAAAAGAAGAGGCAGCTGGGGTGAAGATTGGGCTGCATAAACCCAGGAAGTTTAGAGCTGAGCATCTTAATTCTCCCCAGTCATGGTCTCCAGAGGTTAAATCCAGGAGGTACATTAGCAGTGAGGAAATAACTATCCAATATAGTAAATGCTACACAGATGAACATATGAAGTAAGAGCTGAGAAAGATCATTTCTGACTGGGATGATTATGGAAGGCTTTACAGAAGGGTTAGCATTTAAAGGATGGGTACAATTTCATTTTTTGTGGAGCAATGAGGGTTAAGTGACTTGCCCAGGGTCATACAGCTACTAAGTGTCAAGTGTCTGAGGCCGGATTTGAACTCAGGTCCTCCTGAATCCAGGGCTGGTGCTTTATCTACTTTGCCACTTAACTGCCCCAGGATGGGTATAATTTCAAAGGACAAAGAAATGAAGGAAGGGTACTCTAGTCAGAGATAATATTATATCCAAAGGCATGGGCAGGGAAATATGAGGTGTGTTTAGAAGTAAGATGGTTCAGGAAGCCCAAAACTCTAGCAATATTCAACAAATCCAACAAACATTTCTTATGCATCTGCTACATGGGAAACATTGTGTCGGGGTTAGGGGAGATATATCATTGAATAAGAATGTTCTCTGTCCTCTTGAGGTTTTCTATATAGAAGCGAATAAAAGATATATGCAAATAACTATAATTTGAAATAGAATATATTGAGAATCCACAACAAAGAGCCATTTGAAGTCTTAAGAAGCAAAGGTCATTTCCAAATGAAGATGTAAAAGAGGGCTTCAGACTTGGTCACGAAATCTTTTGGTCTGGCCAATATCTCCTCTGATAGTATGAATAGCAGGTTCCCCTACCACTACTACCACCACCACCACCACAACTCTTTGGAGAGAACCAAAAACATGGTGGACTCATTCACCAGATTATGTCTGGTGTGCGTGAGAAGAGATCTATGAAACTCAAAGAGTTTAGGGTGTCTACACAATAATGACTTAGGATATATAGATAGCTAAGCTAGATGGCTCAGGATACCAAGCATAATTTCAGTTCTGAATTATCAAAATGGACTATGTATATGAATTGATTAGATAAATAGCAGAATTACCAGTTCTCCAATTCATCATTCCATTTTGTAACATATGGTTTTAGCCCAATATACCAAATGGTTTCAAAGCAAAATTTGGTTTTGGAGTCTATATCATCTGACTTTAACGTTTGGGACTATATTATAATAGAATTGTATATGTGTAGACATATGTGTGTCTGTATATATATATATATATATACATATATGTATGTATACATATATATGCATATACACACACACACACACACACACACACACACATATATATATAGTACCTTGCATATCTAGTATGTGAAGTCATAAAATTTGCTTCTCCAGGCAACAAAATGATTGGGTCAACAAAAATGCCTTAATGTTGCTTTTAAAACCACTAATTGATTCTGCTGCCCGGATATCCACTTGCAAGGCATTCCCCAGCCTAGGAACATTAACACACAAATGCTCTGGCACCAGCTGTCTTAAGCCTAAATCTGGTCTCCACCAAAAGGATGGCATTAGATGTCTTCTCATTTTACATGTTTTCATTTTTATAACAACATTCCTGAAGTTCGAAGCTACCGTAGGTGGGTTAAGGAACAGGATGGTGACCTAAAAGTTGAAGCCTGTTTTGGTGTCTTCCTTCTGCTGAGGGACAGACCTCAGAAGAGGGATGTAGAGTCATCCTGACAGCAGGAGGGAAATGATTTATTGGGAAGCCTTAGGCACTGACGCCTGTAGAGAATTAGGGAAAGGAGCTCTGGGATTCATATCCCAAGCGTACTAGATGAATTAAGGCAGAAGAAAGAGATAGTATTTCCTTTGTGGTGGAGCAAATATGAAAAGAGGTCTGTAATTTTTGAAGTGGACCTTCTGGCCTGAATATAAGCTTTTTTTTTCTCTTCTGTACTAAAGGTGGCAGAGTAGAGGGTTGGGCCTAGAGTCAGGAAGACCTGAGTTCAAATCTAGCCTCAGATACCTACTGAGACCCTGGGCAAGTCACTTAACCTCTTGCTTGCCTCAGCTTCCTCAACTATATAAAAAGTGGTTAATAATAGCACCTACCTCCCAGGACTGTTGTGCAGATAAAATGAGATAATATTTGTAAAGCATTTAGCACAGTGCCTGGCATATAATAGGTACTTACTAAATGCTAGCTATATTGGGGCAGCTAGGTACCACAAGAGATAGAGCACTGGATTTGGAATGAGGAAGATTCATCATCATGAGTTCAAATCTGCCCTCAGACATTTACTTAGTTTGTGACCCTGGGCAAGTCACTTAACCTTGTTTGCCTCAGTTACTCAATTTGTAAAATGAGTTGAAGAAGGAAATGGCAAATCACTCCAGTATCTTTACCAAGAAAACCCCAAATGGAATCACAAAGAGTCAGATATGACTGAAATGACCCCAAAACAACAAAATTCTTATGATCATTATTAAAGGTTATAGAAGAATCAGAAATTGCACCCAACAAGTACTAATTTCCTTGAAGTCGATCAAAATTCAGGATACAGTCAGTTAATAAACATTAATTAAGAACCTACTATGTTCCATGCACTGTGTTAAGTACTAGAGATACAAATAAAGGCAAAAGATAGTCCTTGCTATCAAGGAGCTCACAGTCTTATAGTACAGGTACAAATTTACCAGATGATCTGATCCCTTCTGCTCCACTTACCTCACTCAATCTAACCCATTCTCACTCCTGTTTATGCCTTTAGATATATGTGTGCTTAGATGAGTGTAACTAAGAGTAATCTATATGCAATTGTGTATTAGAGTTCTTGAGCTCAAGTCCATATCAAGTGTTTGTCAGTCATTATCTCTCTTCCTTTTAGAACATGAACCCTAAGATGGTCCTATGCCCATGAATGCACCCATGTAAGTGACCATTATCCTATGCACATGATAGGAGCTCAATAAATATTTTTTAATAATAGTGAGTGAAAAGACTGTGGTGAAAAGGTTAAACAAAATTCTATAAATAGACCTCTGAAGTTCCCATTGCCACCACTCCCCAGAAACTTCCTTTTCAGGTTCTGAGTTTAAAAATGATTCTGGGTGTGGGCTCCTGCTCCACTGGTGATGGCTGTCTGCCCTTTAAGGTAGATCCCACACTTCACAGAAGGAAATGATGCATGTTCCATGTTCTGCATTATAAATTCATAGCTTCCAGAGAGGGTAAGATGATGTCATAAACAAGAGGGGTGAGAATAGCAGATTGGCAGTCAGGACTAGTAGGTTTTATTCTAAGCTCTGCCAGAGCCTCAGTGTGCATATGTGACTCTGAAAGAGACACTCCCTCTTCCTGGATCTTGGTTCTCCTGCGTTGTTAACTGGGATTGACTGATGGGAACAATCATTCTTTTGCAAGTGACCTCCTTTCCAGACCATGTGGCCACATGAATGATCACCAGCATCATCCAGTGACTGGAACAATATATTTCTCATGAATCAGATTCTGACTCTGCACAGCCAGAAAAACATGGGAATTCTGCTCTTCAGTCACAGAGGAGTTTCTCCAATGAAGGGTGGTCTCATCAGAGCATTGGTGGGACACTATAACAATTTCAGTTCTCCAGACTTTGGAGATAGAGGTAAAGAGCAGGGAAGTGTGACATCAGAACCACAATCATCAGGGTGCTTCCTCCCCACCTCTTCCTCTGTTCCTCTGTAGGCAGCCCTTAATAAATCCTAGGAATATGTAAATGGGACCATATGCATTGTTATGGGTATAAATTCTTCTCTCTGACTAATAATGTCCTGGACAGCCAGCAAAAAGGCTCACGGTGCAGCCATGCAGGTTCTTAGATGAAGCCAAGAGTACCACACACTCTTGGTCACCATTCCTAAGACACATAAGATTGAGTTTTCCCAGCAGCAATGAAAATTAAAGTAACGGAGACTGCATGAGGATATTCCATATAAGGAGATGGTCAGAAGCACTGGGGAAACCACCTACATCCTGTGTTTATACAATAATCTGTTTATAAATCCCTTCTGCTGTAAACTCAACCATCAGTCCCTCACATGCATTACTAAGAAGGAAAATAAGTCTCTTGAGCAAAGGGCCAACTAATAAAAAGTGAGGAGATGGAAAAAAAACAACAGGAAACATCTTGTTACCTTCACGGACCATCAACCAGTAAAAAGTTTTTACTGAATGAAGGAGATCCTGTTAAGACCCTTGCTCTGAACTCATTACTCTCTGCTCAGGCAAATCAAGTCGGCAAGCATGTATTAAGTGCCTACTATGTGTTGGGCACTATGGTAAGGTATGTGGAAACAAAGAAACACAAAAAGAAACAATCCCTGCTGTCAAGGAACTCACAGTGTTATAAGGGAGACTACAATACACAATCTGTATACGGGATAAATTGGAGAAGAACTCAAAGGGAAGGCATTAGTATTAAGGGAGATTAGGAAAAACTTCTTGCACAAAGTGGGATTTTAGTTGAGACTTGAAGGAAAGCCAGAAAGCAGAGATGAGGAAAGAGAACATTCCACACTTGGGGGACATCCAGCAGAAATGCATGACATCTGGAAAGAGAGTCTCTTGTCCTAGGAACAGCAAGGAGGCCTGTGTTACTAGATCACGGGAGGGAATTAAATGTAAGGATGCCTGCAAGACAGAAAGGGAACAGGTAATGAAGAACTTTAAAAAACTAAACAGAAGATTTTATGTTAGATGCTGGAGATAACAGGGAACCACTGAAGTTTATTAAGTAGGGGAGAGTGGATAACCTGGTCAGACCTGTACTTTGGGAAGATCATTTATCCCTGAGTAGAAGATAGACTGGGAATGGGAGAGATTTGAGGTAGGGAGACCAACCAGGAGGTCACTGCAGTAGAAATGAAGTGCTAAAGACCCAAACCAGGGTAGTGACATTGTCAGAGGAGAGAAGAGGGCTATATGAGCGAAGTTATGAAGTTAGAATTGACAAGACTTGTCAACTGATTGGATTTGGGGGGAGAGAGAGGATTGGGGAGTTGAGAATGATACCTAAGTGTCAAGCTTGGGTGACTAGGAAGATCATGTTACTCTTGACAGTTATGAGAAAATTTAAAAGAGTGAAGGGATTCAAAAGAAAGATGATGAGTTTGTTTTTAGACCTGCTGAGTTTAAATATAACATTCAATTTGAGATGTCTAATAGGCAGTTGGAGATGTGAGACTGAAGATCAGGAGAGAGATTAAGGCTGGATAAATAGATCTGAGGACCATCTGCAGAGATATTATAATTGAATCCATGGGAGCTGATGAGATCACCCAGTGAAATAGTTTGGATGGGAGGGGGAGAAGAGAAGAGGGCCTAGAACAGAGGAAGTGACTTTGCTTATTCCCTTGGGAGGGAATTATCCTCCATATCATCGGTCCTCTCTGTTCCCTCAGGCACATCACAGACCACCCCTTCCTTCTCAATTGAGAGTGGTTCAAATGGGATACACACACACACACACACACACACACACACACACACACACACACACGCACACACACACACACGCACACACACACACGCACGCACACACGCACGCAAAAAAAAACCCAACCATATATTTCTTTAAGAAAAGTGTTGTGTCCTTTTTATAGAAAAACAAATAAAAATACAAAGGCTCTTATTGTGCAACACTGAGATAACCAGTTAAAAAGTGAAAAATTCAACCAATAGCCCATCTTCTTTTTGTCAGGACATTACCACAACATTAGTTCCATTAGAGAAAGAGCATTGCCATTGAAATGGAGACCTGGGAGATCTGGCTTTTAGTTCTAGCTCTGCTTTGAATAGTCTATGTCTCCATGGTCCTCAGTTTCCTCTCTACCAAATAGGAATATCTACCTGACTACTTCATTGTTATTTTATGAGGATGAGATGAAAAAGTACTAGTTCTTGAGAAAGGAAAGACATAATTAATATTGTTCATTTTTCACAGAACTTGATATTTTGAGTGAATTGACTGAATTGGCCAAATAATTTTTCTGATTGACAATTATCATTCAGGTTATGAGCCTACAGTCAAGTCGAAGACTAGCAAGGCTTTGGTTAAACAAAAAAATAGTTACAATTATTAGAAATAGTATTACTTGCCAAATTAGAAATAGTATTACTTGCCAATGGACTGGGCATACTTAATCTGTACAGACAGAAGTTTTGCCATCTATAAAATGAGGGGGTTTAAACTGCATTAACCCTAATAAGCTATGTTTCTACAAAACCCTTTATTTGTCACTGTGAATTATAGTCAAAGAGTCAAAGATTTTCAGGGTTGTGTTCTACATCTACCTCTCAATTCCATCATTGATTTGGCCTTGGTTTTAGTTTTGATCAATGAATCAATTTTATGATTACTGAGAGTCTCTCATGTGTTTGATGCTATAGAAAAACACTGTTGGAGCTTCTGGGATAATGTAACAATGAAATTAAGATGGCAGATAACTTCCTTCTTGGTGGCACTCATTTAATTTTGTTGTTCTTTGAAAGAGTCATCCAAGAAGACAAAGGGGGGAAGAGGATAACCTGAACCAGTGGCTTAAAATAGCCTTTCCATAATGACGTCCTGCCAGACTGATCCACTAATTACTAATCACCCTGGGTCTCCATTTCTTTATCTGTAATAGGGAGATAATCCCCCAGACCCACAGCTAAAGAATAGTTAAGATTGTATGGAAACTATCATGAACTGTCTTGTCAGCATAGTAAGATATGTCTTACTACTCTGGTCTTATCTGACCCCATGCATCACTATCTCTTAGCCCCTTGGATGACTCAGGTTTAACTTAAGGTTTAACATCTGTCTACCTCCCCCTTTCCAGACTGTGTTCCCTACACCTGACCTGCCAAAGCAGAGAGAGAATGATTCATCCAAGGTGCCTCTCTGCCAAGAAAGCTCCGAGTGGAAACAGCACTGGCCCTGAACTCAGAAGAGATGGGTTCAAATCATGCCTCATTATCTATGTGCCCCTGGGCAAGTCACATATTCTCACTGGGCCTCAGTACTCTGATGTGTAAAAAAAATAAAAAGGATGAACTAGATGACTTCTGACACCCCTTCTAAGTCTAGGTCTAGGATTCTAGGATTCTAATGAAGCCACAGACTAGAGGAAGGAGATGAAGACTGTTTCATTTCATTTCATTTTTTCCCACCCTCATCCACCAAAGAGGTCCCCATTTAAGTTACCTGGACAATAACAACGTTCATTTCCTAATGAAATAGCCAAAAACATTAGAACTGTTCCAAGGGACTTCTTGCTGAGAGAGTAAAGACCTGAGGGACTTTGATCAAGAAACCTATAAATACCACCCAGGACCTTGCAAAGCTCATTAGGGATGGGCATGGCACAAATGTGAGGAACAAACAGTGGGGTGGGGACAAGTACACCAGCATTTCTAAATCTGGTTCTCCTTGATTGATAAAACACATGTTTCAGGGATGAAGAGGCAAATCAACCTGTCATGTTCCCTGTCCCAGCGTCTAACCTCTTCTCTGAGCTCCGGGTTGATTCTTTATCACAGATAGGCAAACACTAAGAGTCTATGCTTCCATAATTTCATAGTTTATGTGTATAGGTATGTGAAAGATGCATTTGAGAAGAGAGAGGGAACAATGTGAAGAAACCCAAAGAGTTAACAAAATCGGTGACTGGGAAAGGAAAGCTTTTGGTTTGGACTTTTTCCCCCTGCAAAGAAATCATTAGTTTTTTCATTTGTACATGAAGATTTTCCCAAACAGTGTACCACTCAACAACCTAATGCCTTCCTTTTTGCTTTATCAAGTCCTTCCTAAACCTCATTAAGGCTACTCCAACTTCTTTCATTCATTTTTTTTTCTCTGCATGAAGACTGGGCACATAGGAACTGTGCAGAGTCAATCAGTCAGTCAATAAACATTGATTATGCACCAACTATGTGCCGGGTATGGTGCTAAGCACAGGTAAGAGAAATTTCCTGCTCTCAAGAAATTCACAGTCTGATGGGGGAGACAAAATACAAACAATTATTTACCAACAAGCTATCTACAGTTGTGATGAAATAATGGGATTTAGCAGACACTCAAAGACCCACATGGAGATTAATCTATACTGATTGAATCAAGTGAGAGTGATTGACTGCTAATTAAACCTACTTCAAGTTAATTGGATTGTAATCACACCTGGCTATCCCTTAAGAAGGTATTGTTCTCAGAAACTAGACTGTGAACTCAACTTGAGAACACCTTCAAAGACAATGGATTTGGATGACGCCAACCAATCACCTTGAAGCAGTGTGTAAGGACCACCTCTGTTCCAGATCTATAAAAAGCTTCCACAAACAGCTTGGGAAAGGGGGTTCCTGATTAAAGCAGGCTCGTGGAGGAGGACTTCAGGAAGAACCCAACCAGGCTGGAACTCTAGGCTAGACTGGAGCTGAAGCTTCTAATTTAAGGCAACCACAATTTAGATTTTAAACATCACACAGTATAATTTTTTTTAAGTGAGGCAATTGGGGTTAAGTGACTTGCCCAGGGTCACACAGCTAGTAAGTGTTAAGTGTCTGAGGCCCGATTTGAACTCAGGTACTCCTGACTCCAGGGCTGGTGCTCTATCCACTGTGCCACCTAGCTGCCCCCATACAGAATAATTTTGAAAAAATCAACAGAGGGAAGGTACTAGAATTAAAGGGGATCAGGAAAGACTTCCTATAGAAGATGAGATTTTAGCTGGGACTTGCAAGAAACAAGGGGGAAATAGTAGGTAGACACGAGGAAGAAAAACATTCCAGGCATGGGGAACAGGCAGTGAAAATGCCCCAACTACATACATCACCCATCCCCATCTTCTCTCCTTAGAGAAAAGTAATTAATTGGTTTATCCCATTTCAATTCTTGATTCCACCCCATTCACAACCTTTCTGACTCTCCTAGGCATTCCTTCCTATTTTCTAATTCTTTCCCCCCATCTCCTTCTCTAACTAAAATCTCTTTCTTTCTTCAGTAACGCATCCACAGATATTTTGCTATTTATCTTTTCACTAGAAAAGCTGTGTGGTTGAGGATAGAAATCTGAGTGCAAGCACTTCCCACCGCTAACATATTCTATTGGCAAGCTAGAGCTTCTCACACAGCTCATCAGCCACTCAGATACCAAAATGATTTTCTAAAGCACAGGTCTGATCATGCCATTGACTTCCCCTCCCCTCACCTTAGGCAACTCTAAGACTACACATGTCAGATAAGATGCATTGGGAAAGGGAATTTTTGAATGGGTAGTTCCATGCTCTGATGAAATCACGAGTCCACCACAGGAAAAAAAAAATCCTTGCTTGTGTTCCCACCTTCCATTGTTTCTTTATGAAGTATTACATTTGCTACATTTCAGTGTGGAGCACAAGAATCACCAGTGTGTGAGGCTGAGGGCATCGACTGTATTTCAGCCAAGGACCCTTCACTTCTCCCTGAAGTTTTGGTATTGTACAGTTGGGCAAATGAGTTACTGTTTACATATAACCAAGGATGGCAAAGTCCAGCCCATCTGAAATAGCTTGAATTAGTCTGTAGCGTAGATTTTCCTCATGTTCCTATTGAGTCAACTCATTTTTCATTAGGAGGAAGTATCTTTCCAGGACTGTAATTAACAAGGGACAGTTCGATTCAGGTCCTTCTGCTAATGATATGGAGGCAGAAATTGGCCTTTCTAGTTTGAGGAGCAAAATATTTTTGAAGATATTGGAACACCCACTAGTGAAGGAATATCAATTTCTTCCATCTTTAACAGTACCCCAAATACTGTCGTTACCTGAAACCCCTCTTTTAAGGGGATCAATCTGTCAATAATTAACTATTTATGAACTGCTTACTATGGACTAAATACTGTACTTAGGGCTAAGGATACAAAGAGACATAAAAGCATTCTCCCCTCTAGATGCTCATATTCTAATAAGGGAAACACGTAAATAACTATGTTTTTTGTTATTCAGTCATTTCAGTTGTTTCTGACCCCATTTGGGGTTTTCTTGGCAAAGATACTGGAGTGGTTTGCATTTCCTTCTGCAGCCCATTTGACAAATGAGGAAACTGAAGCAAACAGGGTTGAGTGACTTGCCCAGGGTCACGCAGCTAATAAGTGTCTGAGGCCAGATTTGAACTCAGGAAGATGAGTATTCCTGACTCCAGGACTGACATTCTATCCACTGAACCACCTAGCTGCACTCCCTCCTAAATAACTATGCACAGACATGCACTATATATGTGTACATATAACTATTTATATACATATAATGGAAATGGAAAGTATGGGCAAGGGGGCTATGATAGGCAAAGGCCTCTTGTAGAAAGGGAAATTTGAATTCTGGTTTGAAACAAGTCAGAAGTAGGAGGTAAGTGGAGCAAAATATTCCAGGCATGAGGGACACCCAGTACCAACTCACAGAAATAGGAGACGGAATGTTGTGTGTGGCCACTATAGTTGTATCGTAGATTACATAGAGGAGAGCAAAGTGCAAGAAAAAGGAGTCAAGTTTTGAGGCATTAGAAATGCCGAAAAGAATTTTATATTTGATCCTGGAAGTAATAGGAAGTCACTGGAGTTTATTCAGTAAAGAGTGGGAGGATGCAAGGTACAAGGGCATGATCAGAGCTGCACTTGAAGTTCACTTTAGCTGCTAAGTGGAGGGCAGACCGAGAGCAAGGAGACTTGAAGCAAGAAAACTAATCAGAAGGCAATTTCAAGAGTCCAGACATGATATGCCCAGGACCTGTACAAAAGTAGTATCTGTGGGCCTGGAGAAAAGAAAACATGTAAGAGAGATGTGGAGGGGAAGAACTATAAAATTTAACAAGTTAGCTATTTGGGGTGAGTAGGAATGAGCAGTCAAAGAGGACTTGGAAATTGAAAACTTGATTAACTAGAAAGGCAGAGGTGTTGGGAAGAAGGGATGGTTTTAGAGGAAAAGTGAGCTCTGTTTTGGACACGGTGAGCCCAAGATGCTTACAAGATAAAGTATTTAAAATGACCAAATGGCAGTTTCCTTTCCAAACAGGAAATTCTTATTTTATAAATAAGTCAACTGAAGGCCAGACAGTTTAAGTGACTTGTCCAGGGTCACACAGAAGGGGAGCTGAGATTTGAACCTAGTCTTCTGACCTCAAAGCCAATGCTCTTTCTTTTGGTAAGATTTAGTAACTAAGAAACATTGCCCACTACCATTGTCTCCAATTATACAGTATGATATCTATATGTCGAGGGTGACTGTTCGCTAGGCCATTTAAGAATGAGATTTCTTATTCCCATTTGGGAATGTCCCAATTGGCTTAAAATTTTTCCTACATGTTTCCTGGAATGTCAGCTGTGGTTCCACTTCTGGCATGAGAAACACAATCCAAAATGAATCCTAACTTCCGAGTGCAGCAAGCTCCTCTGAGATCGCTAAAGTTTAAAGAAAGGACAAGTGTGGTATAACAGGAAATACAACAAGAGAATTGGGTTCTACGCCTATATCTACCACTAAGTAAGTAGCTATGTGATTTTGTTCAAATCACTTGACCTCTTGAGGTCACACATTCCTCATATGTCAAATAAAGTCATTGGACTAAATGATTTTTAAGGTCTCTTCTCCATAGCTAACATTTTTATGATTCTAGGAGGGGAACTTGAAAGAAACATAGATATGATTCAATTTCTCTTCCCCGCCCCCCACTCCTATTTTGTAGATGAAGAAACTAAGGCTGAGAAGGATTGAGTGACTTAACTAAAGCCACATAGATAGCTAGTGTCAAGAGTTGGGAGTAGAATTCAGGTCTCCTATCCCTTAATCCAAGATTCTTTTCACTGTAGCATTCTGCTTTTCATGAAAGTGCTTTCAAATATTTCAAGGACTGAAATGTGAGAAAGGGTCAGACTCATTCTGCCTATCCTCTGGAGAGCAAAACTAAGACCCATGTATGCAATTTCCAGGGAGGAAGATTTGGACATCACTGGGCCTCTACCTCCCACTTGTCTCTTTTTTCCATTTCACTTGCTTCTGACCATTGCGAGGCAGACACATGCAGAAAGAATTACCAACCCCATTTTCTCATTTCAGTGAGAATAAACTTGGCACATCACAAGAGTACTTTAAATGAAATCATGAGAAGGGAACAGGCAGGTTTTTATATATAATTTTCCACTATGGACATCTTGATCATAATATAATTGACTAAAAGATATAGAGAATTCAAGGTCCTTCTATATCTTTTGTTTGTTGAATTTTTAAAAGCATTTGACTTAATAGAAGGAAATAAAAGCTCAAAAGGTCTCTTCAAATAGGGTCTCCCACACATGTTAAAATTATATAATTCTTTATACCTTGAATAAACTATAGCCATACTTTGTTCAGCTCTCTACTGACAACTGGCATCAAGCAGGGTATAAAATGGAGAGGTATATAGCTCATTTAATGTATTTATCAGTGCCATGAAGGATGTTCTACATGGAGTTAGTATAAAAGTATTTTCTGTTTATGGTAAATGCTCCAAAGTGCTCCTCTTATTCACAGATGACATGATGCTAATAGCATCAGCCCATGAAATGCTACACATCGGTACAATTCAAAAGAGACTACCCTAATTATCCACACCAGAGAAACAAAATGGATGAAAAATAGATATTGCTCCAACTATGAAATGCAACTAGATAATACAGTATTCTTCTTGTCATGCTAGTAAACTACAAATCATGAAACAGCGCAACCTTGGAAAAACAAAAATGACAAGTAACCTTAAGGACAACTTTAAAAATATATGTTGGTTGTAAGGAGGCAGCAGCGTATCCCCAATAGTGATTTTCATGGGAGAAATGACATAAAACATGAACAAGGGATGAGCAACTCAAAAACAAAGTGGGGGGCAGCTAGGTGGTGCAGTGGATAGAGCACCGGCACTGGATTCAGGAGGACCTGAGTTCAAATCCGGCCTCAGACCCTTGACACTTACTAGCTGTGTGACCCTGGGCAAGTCACTTAACCCCAATTCCCTCACCAAAAAAACCAAAAAACCAAAAACCAAAGTGGGAAAGGCATATACTAAGAATGAGAGACAAAATTCCAATACCTCCAAGATGCTAAAAAAAAACAAAAAACCTAGAGTGAGGTATCCAATATGTTAAGTCATCCAACATGAGGTATCCAACATCCTATAGAAGATAATAACCAATATTTATATAGTGCCTATCATGCGTGAGGCATAGTGCTAAGTACTTTACAAATAATATCTAAACTGATCCTCCCAACAACCCTGGGATTAGGCCTTATTATTATCTCCATTTTACAGTCGAGGAAACTGAGGCAAACACAAAGTCCCACATCTAGTAAATGTCTGAAACTGGATTTTGACTTGGGTCTTCCTGATGACAAGCCACTGGACCCTCAATGCTTCAGAAAAGTATAGATGAGAATTGGGAATAAGAAAGGAAGGAGGGTTTGCAATCTACATCGATAGAGAGAGTGTGCCCATTTCAGGGAAACCATGGAGCCATCAGAGCATAAGGAATAACATCCTGCAGTCTGAATTATCCAAAATGAAATGGACACAATCCTGAGATGGGGAGTTCCTCAATATTCAAGACCAGGATTATCGAGTCAGGAATGTTGTACATAGAATTCACTCTTTAGAAAAGGTTGAACTAGATGAGCTATAAGGACCCTTTTTTACTCTAAGGTTCTATTATTTTATTTATCTATCTATTCAATGCACATGTATCCTAGTTATAGTAATTTGTCTTTATTCTACCTTACTAGGCCAATCCAATTAGTTGTAGAGACACAGTTATAGGCATATTTATCATATAATACAAAAGAAAATAGTAAACCTGTCTTCCAAAGACATATGGGAAAATACAGAAATGGCAATAATGATAGTGGTATCTTTTTATTTTAATTAAGCATCATTCATTCACCAAAGCCCTGCTCTAATGCCTCATTATGGTATGGAGTAGTTCTTGGGTTTCAGTGACTTCCCAATGAAGCATCATTCCAGCTCCAGTCTTGATAAGTTCAGGGAGACATCACCAGAGGACCACCAAATGATGGATGTTTGTCTTTGTCCTAGCAATACAGTTTGACTAAAGTATTAAGGGGGTTGGGGCAGCTGGGTGGCACAGTGAATAAAGCACCGGCCCTGGATTCAGGAGGACCTCAGTTCAGATCCAGCCTCAGACACTTGACACTTACTAGCTGTGTGACCCTGGGCAAGTCATTTAACCTTCACTGCCCCACCAAACAAAAGTATTAAGGGGGTTATGAATTGCATCAGTGGGTAGAGTACACTCCTTGTTAAAACCGCATATCCTTGAAATATTGAAGCATCTATAGACACAAGGACAGAAGGAGATATGGAGAGACAGATGAACAGAGTCAAAGCCTATCTAGGAGATGAGATATTTTCAATGTCACTACAGCCCTGTGGGGTCACCACCACCTCTATAAGCTGGCTAATGTCAGTAGGTAAAGCCATTTAATGTTAGAAAAGATTATAGCAACATATGGCTAAGAATGTGCAGCCACACAAAGAAAAGGAGACATTCCATTGTAACTGAAGAATAAAGTTACAGCAGCTGACAAGAGTCTGAGTTAGGTTTTCTAGGAGATTGGCTGAAAAAGATAGGAGTTCTCTGGAGTCACATTATCCCAATGATACAGAAAGATCACCACTTCTAAATAAAATCGTTTGTACTCTGGCTCCAAAGATTTTAAAACAAGCTCCCGTTTCTTAATCTTTGGGAAATCCACGGAGTAGCAACTAGGATGAAATGGATTGAAACAAGGCATGGGCTAAGTGCAATGCTTCTGAATCTTTGTGGTTTCAGAATTAAATTTCTGAGCACCCTGAAGGATTTTTGATTGTATGGGTTATATCTATTGTTGTTTGCCATATTAGAAATTAAAGCTGGTAGATTTTTTAAATATTTCTTCATCTAAAATAACAATAAATTTCTTTTTGTTAATATGATATACTGTATTGAAAATAACCATAATTTCCAAAATAAAATAAAAATAGTGAGAAAAATGCCATCACTCTATATATTTTTGCAAATCTTTTGCTATCAGGCTTAAGTAAGAGAAGATGACTAAATTCTCATATCTGCTTCTGTATTCAATCTGTTAGTATGTTGCTTTGCCTGAAGTATATGAAGAAAATCTGACCTCAGTTAATGTAGCTGGAAAAGGGAGCAGTATTTAACAGGCAAATTAGTAATATAATGAAAATAGTTTTGACCTTGAGGACCCCCTGAAAGTATATCAGAGACCCACAGGGTCCCCAGGTCATACTCTGAGAACTGCTGATTTAGAGAGACAAGATTAGTGTCCCTTGGAGGCCAGGACCTAGCGAAACGAGGAGTGGATTTCTCTTTCACAATTCCCTGTGATATATCTTCCCTCCTTGAAGATCAACAGTTACTCAATCTATTCCATGTTTATCCTTTATCCCAGGTCTCTGGCCCTGCTACAAAAGTAGTAGAGCCCTAATCTCAGAACTTGGATCCTATGTTCCTTCTGCCCCATCTAACACCCGTGTGTGTGTGTGTGTGTGTGTGTGTGTGTGTGTGTGTGTGTGTGTGTGTGTGTGTGTGTGTGTGTGTGTGTGTCCCTACTGATTTTCTCATACTAGCTTCTGGAGAACTTGACTCTTCAGTGCTCCAAGGATAGGCCTCAAAGCATACAAGAGTTTACCTCATTTCTCCTCCCACCTTTATAGTCTGGGGAGGAATGCAATGGACCAAACAAATTGTCTCTCAGTTATTTTTTGTTTTATATTTATTCTGCTTTCAAAGGAAAGGAAAGCCCCTTTACTTGTACAAATAAATAGAATAGTATAAATTTAAATGATGATCCCACAAACACATACATACAAAAAGAAAATCAAAAATTTCAAAAAGATTAACTCCTTGTGCTTTGTCAACTTGCAGAGAGAAAATGTTACCTTTCAAAAGCATAAAGAGATTGTAAAGTGCCATGTAATGGAAAAAATTCTGGGCTAGGAAAAGCAGGTTTGGTTCTTGACAGTTTCAGATCCGGGAGGCTGCTAGAACATGTTCGGCGCTGCTACAGGTAAGATATCAAGGAAAAAAGACACAGAGACATAGGATGGGATTGGAAGGACCCCATGCACTCGGGTGGAGGCAAAAGGCAAAGTTTATTCGGACAGTATGACATATTTATACTTGAGGTGAGCAAAAGGATTGTCTTTGTGTGTAGTTCGCGCCAAAAGAACAGGATGAGGGGATTGGTTTGTAGACCTTGGGCCATGTAGGCATTATCTATAATGAGGAGCATGTTTCTGTCCTTTGAAGTTTCCTTGGTGCCTATGCAAATGCATCATCTTTGGTGTCCAGAAAATGCATCTGCATCCGGGAAGGATCACTGTGGTTTACAGCCCTCTTATAAAGGGCTAACTAAGAATCAGCGCATATTTTCTGGAAGGGGGGTTCTGTCTGTGAGCTTTGCTCGAACAGTGAAAGGGGGACTTGCGTTAGCCCCTAACAGGTTCTAATCCTGTCTCTGCCATTTGCTTGCTTTGTGACCTTGGATAATTTGCTTCATCTCATTGGGTGTCACTTATGAAATGAGGAGAGGTGGGGGTATAGGATGGGACTCGATGATCCAAGAAGGCTTCTCTAACTCCAAAAATTCTACGACAAAGAAAGAAGGAATTTGATGGGGGCCATCTCCCTGAATCTAACTCTACCTTACTTTTGCCCAGGGCACACCAGAACTATGAGATTAATTAACAATAGACATACTGCCTAACAGATCTTCTGCAGGTGGGTTCGTCCTACACGTGTAGAAGGTTCAGTTAAAATGACTGGGGTGCTATAAATAGTGTTTAGGGAAGTTCTCTATCAAAGCATCTTTTGTTGAATCAGCAGAAGCTGCCTATAGTAGTAACCCTCATTCCTGTGACTTCTGGATTGGCCCCCCAAGTCACTGCAGGGATCCCCAGATTTCCTAAGGAGATCCCTTAGAAAACATCCCTGCGCCAGTGGGCAATGGAATGTTTTCCCAGGTAACCCCAGACTAGAAACTGAAGCTTAGCACCAATTCCTTCTAACCTTCACCCTGATGCAATCCCCTGCACAACTCAGGCTTTCTGCCCATGAGTTGTCTCAGAGTCTCTGGCAAAAGACCAGAGCGCCAGCTGAGCAGTGGAGCTGTGAGCAGGAGGCAGCAACTAATAATAACTATGGCTGGCATTTCTATACAGCTTTAAAAGTTTGCAGAGCACTATACTAGTTAAGTTTATTCTCACGACAGCCCTTTGAGGTAGGGATTTTAGGTATTATTATCCCCTCTATTTTACAGGGTAAAAAACTGAAGTGAAGAGAGGTTAAGTGACTTGCCCGGGGTCACATGGCTAGTGGTGCCTGATGTCAGATTTGAATTCAGGTCCTATCACCAAGTCTTGACAGAACAGAAGCACACAGCACTAAAGCAACATCACGAAAAGAACACCATCCTAGGAGTCAAGAAGCTTGAATCTGAGTTTTTTCTGCTCTTCTACTAACCACCTGTACACTCAACCAAGTCACAACCTCTCTGGGTCTCAGTTTCCTCATCTGAAAAATGGGATTCATTCAGCAACATGGATGATCCCTAAAATCTCTTCTCAGCTCTAAAATTCTAGAATTCTAAAAAACCACACTTCAAGAGGAATAAAATTCCTACCAGATGTTGGTACCTGGAGGTCTGTCTCACTACCACAAGCCAGGCAATCTCCACTGGGTACCTGTCAGAATGGAGAGCATGGGAAACTCTTTCTTTTTAATGGTGACTGAGGTCTGACAATAGTCACCACATGTTCTGCCTGCAGCCTTTTGTCCTCTTCATTTCTTAAACATTTGGCTATTTTGGTGGGATAAAAATCTGCTCCATATGTTTGTCATTCTTAACTCATCAAGCTGCTGTTTTATAAGAGCTATTTGGTGTCCAGAAAGCCTGGTGAGCCTTTTAAAGACTTTTTTTTTTCTTAGAATGTCATGAGTTGCCAAGAGCAAAGGATCCCAGCCCCCATCCTCCCCGAGAGTCTTTTTTCTCTCAAACCATGAAGATCCAGCGGCTTCTACACCTAACCAGACAAACATGACTCTCCAATTCTTGTTACTGACAAAGGCAATAAGTATTTTCTTTAAATGATGTTATCATCTAGTTGGTTCCTGATGTTTTCCTTTCATAAATATTTTGTGTGCATGCTCACTGGTATACACGCAATGCCAGAGGAACTCAAGGCAGGTTTCCAGCTCATTGAGTGGACTGCCTGTGGTGAATTTATAGGGGGAGAGAAACAAGAGTCCCCCAGGACAGGCTGTCTATCAGGTGCTGCAACTTGTATCATTGGAAGGAATAGCTATATTGGTGAGATCACAGGTTCAATGGCATATTGGAATATGCCTATTATATGCATAGGCTGAATCAGAATACAGTATTTGGAAAGAAAGGTTAATTTTTTTTTCTTTAGCCACCAAAATTCTGAAGTGCTAATCCATTTATCAATAATAGCTAACATTTATAATAATTCTTTAAGGTTCACAGATTAGATAGATAGACAGACAGACAGACAGACAGACAGACAGACAGACAGACAGACAGACAGACAGATAGATAGATAGATAGATAGATAGATAGATAGATAGATAGATAGATAGATAGATAGATAGATAGATAGATAGATAGATAGAGATATGTCACTATCTATATAGCACATAGTTATAGATATACTTATATGTAGGGTAGCTAGGAGCGGGTAGGTGGTACAGTGATAGAGTGTTAGACCTGAAATCAGGCAGACTCATCTTCCCAAGTTCAAATATAGCCTCAGATAACTATCTATGTGAGCCTGGACAAGTGATGTAACCCCGTTTGCCTCAGTTTCCTCATCTGTAAAATTATCTGGAGAAGGAAATGGCAAACAGCTCCAATATCTTTGCCAGGAAAACCCCAAATGAGGTCACAGAGGGTCAGACATGACTGAAATGACTCAACAACAAAAGATAGCTATCTTTAGATGGATATAAATATTTGTGGTTCAGTCATTTTTCAGTTGTGTCCAATTCTCTGTGACCCCATTTGGGGTTTTCTTGGCAAAGATACTGGAGTGGCTCACCTTTTCCTTTTACACCTTATTTTACAGATGAGAAAACTGAAGCCAACAAGGTTAAGTGACTTGCCCAGAATCACACAGCTAGTAAGCATCTGAAGCCCCAATTGAGCTCAGGAAGATGAGTCTTCCTGATTCCAGGTCTGGCACTGTGCCACCCAGCTATCCCTACATATACCAATTGATATAGATATAGATATGTAGATATAGCTACATCTCAAAATCTATCTATAAATAAGCTTGCAAGCAGCTTACAAAGCACTACATATATATATATATATATATATATATATATATATATATATATATATATATATATATATATATGTGCGTGTGTATGTGTGTGCCTGTGTAGTTATCAGCCCTGTGAGACAGATTACTATCATCCTCTTTTTATAGATAAGAACAATGAGGCTGAAAGAGATTAAGTGACTTGCCCTGGGGCCACAAAGCTAGTGTCTAAGGTAGGATTTGAACTCAAGTCTTCACTCTCAGTCCAACAGTTTATCTATTATGCCAAGTTGCCTTTTATCAACTAGAAACAGATATGACCTTATCATATTCTTAATGACAGAAGTAAGCAGAACAATTTTTTGGCAGCCATTCAATCATTTGATCAGGGATCAACCTGCACCTGGCCAATACAATTAGTTATAGAGACACAGTCATATAGATATTTATAATATAATACCAAAGAATTGGTTAGGAGAAATTGGACTGAACCAAATCTGGGAATTTTTTTTCCAGAATAATGTAGCTAAAGATAGTGAGCTATGCCTCCCTCCCTTCACCCTTCCCAGGATGGAAATCTGAGTTTCAGATGCTGTAATGTTTGGTTTTCAGATGAAGATTGCTGCCGCTTTGTCCTCCAATTTTATGACTAGGCACAAGAAGATCAAATGTCTGACCCAAGGTCACCTAGTGAGTCAGTGGCTCAGCTGGGATTAGGAGAACATGAGCCTTTGCCACTGGCTCCTGGTCCTTCGGCCTAATCTCAAGACTTCCATGCACACCTCCTTTCTCCTCTTTCCTAAGAATATGACTTGAACATATTTTGGGCTGAGCCAAAATACCTACAGTTTAATTCTAGAGCAACTGGTGTGTGTGGAGGGGGGGAGGAAGAAGAGAGAGAGAGAGAGAGAGAGAGAGAGAGAGAGAGAGAGAGAGAGAGAGAGAGAGAGAGAGAAGAAGAAGAAGAAGAAGAAGAAGAAGAAGAAGAAGAAGAAGAAGAAGAAGAAGAAGAAGAAGAAGAAGAAGAAGGAGGAGGAGGAGGAGGAGGAGGAGGAGGAGGAGGAGGAGGAGGAGGAGGAGGAGGGGGATGGGAAGGACAGGGAGGCTCCATGAATTAAAAAAAAAAGAGGGAGGAGGGGAAGTATCACAGAGAGACAGAGACAGCAAGTCTGAGAGAGAATGAGAATATGTCCTACCTATTAGATCCAAAATAGTCTTATGGATGAAATCCTTGGACTTGCTGAGCCTCATTCACAAAGAGGAAAACTGACGCAGCTAAAGAGCCTTAGCCACTTGTTCATGCGGCTCATCAGTGGCAAAATGGGGTCTCAGACACACCGTACTCAAGTTTCCCACCTGCGGTGATTTAGTCCATGGAGTCGTGCTTCCCTAATATGGGGGAGCCTTCTTCTATCTCTCCACTTATTTGGCTCAATGCTTTCAACTCTCGTGGGAAAATGTATTTTGTCTCCCAAGCCCAGATAGTTTTCTCAGCCAGAGCTGAAAGTATTCAGGGATAGATTTCCCATGACAGGTGCTTCACAGGACAGTCTCCCAGTTTTTCAACCTACTTGTTTCAGTCATAGCTCCTCTACAAAATTAGTCCAGCCAACTAGTGAGACTGGTGATCTTGACATTGTCCTGAGCCTAAATAATTAGATCTGAGAATGAGGAGAACCAGAAAGAAATGGATGTCTACTAAAGGTTTCTCTCTGTTTTTTTATCTTACTCCATGCTCCATCAAGCTAGTCAAACAGAGTCATAGAACCACAGGTTCTCAGAGTTGGAAAGAACCTTAGCAGTTATCTAATCCAACCCATACCAGAATAAGAACTCCTTCTATAACATCCCTCACAAGTGCTTGAAGACTTCTTTTTTTTTATTTTTTTTTTTTTGCGGGTCAATGAGGGTTAAGTGACTTGCCCATGTCACACAGCTGGTAAGGGTCAAGTGTCCGAAGCCAAATTTGAACTCAGATCCCCCTGAATCTAGGTCTGGTGCTTTATCCACTGTGGCACCTAGTTGCCCCCATTGAAGACTTCTAATGAAAGAGAAACCACCACCTCCCTGAGCAGCCCACTCTTCTCTGGGATAGATCTAATAGTTGGTAAGTTTTCTTTATATTTAATCAAAATCTACCTCTCTGCAACTTCTACCCATCCATCCTATCTTCTGGGGCCAGATGGAAGAATTTGAATGCCTCTTCCACTTGTCATCCTTTCAAATGTTGAAGATAATGATAATATCCCATCTAAATCATCTCTTCTCCAGGCTAAACTTCCCCAGTTACTTCAACCACTCTTTACATGCCATGACCACTGGGCTCTTCACCATCCTGGTTGGTCTTCTTTCAAGCTTCTCAATTTCCTGCTAAAATGTAGCACCAAGAACTAACATAATACTCAAGATGTGGCATGAGCTAGGCAGAGAACAGATGGGCTGTGACCTCCTTAGTCCTTGATACTGTGCCTTCTAATTCAGCTTAAAAATACATTATTAAGATCTTGGCAGCAGGTCTCTGGCTGAGGGTCCTCCTGCACTGAAGGCAGGAAGATGGTGGCCGCAAAGAAGACGAAAAATCACTGGAGTCCATCGACTCCAGGCTCCAGCTGGTGATGAAAAGTGGAAAATATGTGCTAGGCTACAAACAGACCCTGAAAATGATCAGACAAGGCAAAGCCAAATTGGTCACCTTAGCCAACAACTGCCCAGCCTTAAGGAAATCAGAGATTTAATATTATGCTATGTTGGCCAAAACTGGTGTACATCACTACAGTGGAAGCAACATTGAATTGGGTACAGCATGTGGGAAGTAATACAGAGTTCGTACACTGGCTATCATTAATCCAGGTGATTCTGATATCATTAGACACATGCCAGAACAGACCAATAAAATTAAACTGTATAAAAGTATTCTTTAATAAACTGGCCAAAGCTTTTTTTTTTTAAAAAAAGAACACTTTATTAACTGTTAGTCACCATGCCAAAGAGTTAATGCATAATGACTTTGAAGTGCAGTAAAACTCCTATTTCTACTTTAGACCACCATGTGACTACCATATTTGTACTTTTAAAGTGATTTTTAACCTAAGTGTAAGAGTTTAAATTTATGCCTATTAAATTTTATCTCATTAGCTTCAGCCCAACGCTCTAGCCTCATAGGATCTTTTGAGATTTGAATGTCACCCAACAAAGCTATCACACATGTTGTATTCTGCATATATGTCATCTATGCTTTTAATGGGAAAAATATTAAACAGCCCAGGGCCAAGCACAGATCCTTGGAGCAATACACTGGTGACATTCTTCTGAATTGACATCAAACCCTTAATAATTCTCTTTGGGTTTAGGCATTCAGCCAGTTCTGAATGCACCTAACTATTCTAGGGGGTAGTCCATGTCTCTCCATCTTGCCTATAAGAACAGAAAAGATAGTTTGGCAAATGCCTTGATAAAAGTCAATATAAACTATATCAATGGCATTCCCCTCCTTTACTAGTTTAGTAACTCTACACACACACACACAAACACACAGGAAATAAGGTTAGTGTGGCATGATAAAGCCATCATAGCTTGGGGAGGGGAGTGTCACTATTTCTTTTTCTAGATGTTTACTAACCATTACTTTAATAATATGTTATAGAATATTATCAGTAATTAAAGGGAAATTTGATGGCCTAAAGTTTAGAGGTATCACTCTTTTTAAAATTTGAAAATTATTTGCCTTTCTCTAGTCCTGAATCATTTCTTCCACTCTTCATAATGCTTCAAAGTTATCAGACAGTGGCTCAGCAATTACTTCCACCACTTACTTTGGTATCCTGATATGTAATACCTTGGGTCCTGGCGACAAATTCATTGAGGAAAGCTACGTGGTTTAGTAGATAAAGCACCGGACCTAGATCAGGAAAACCTGAGTTCAAATGTAGTCTCTGACAGTTACTGGATGTGTGACCCTGGACAAGTCCCTTAACTTCTTTCAGCCTCATTATCTGATGATAATAATATCTACCTCCCAAAGTTGTTCTAATGATAAAATAAGACAATATCTGTAAGTGCTTTGCAAACCTTCAACCTACTATATAAATGCTAGTTGTTATTATTTCCTTATGTTCGATTTAAACACTTTAGTAGTCATTTTTATTTTGGTCTTAGGTTACTTCCATCATTCACTGCCTTTGCTCCTATTCACGTGCTGCTAAATGAAGCTGGTGAAAATGAAGAAAACAGGCTGACTGTGTCTACTACAGATTAACTTTATGTAATCTCAAGTGGGCCCTCACTGCAGCAAAGCAGTCCTTTAACATCTCCCTAATCAATCCCCTACTTACCACAGTAATTTTTCAGAAAGTTTTCATCTCTCTTTAAACCTCCCAAAGTTTCTTTACCTTCTCAACTGAAAAAAATGAGGCCATTCTCTGGGAACTGCCTCTTTTTCCCTCCTCCTCATTTCACATAACTCAGATATCTCCTACTACTAACTCTTCCTTCAACCCTATTTCATATGAAGAGGTGGCCTTTTTCTTACCAAGGCAGATGACACTACGCGCACAAGAGATTCCATTCTATTCCATCATCTCCAGAAGATTGTCTCTATTATTCCTACTCTCTCCCCCCCAGTCTTTAATTTCCCCTTCCAATTGCTGCTTCCCTCTTCTTACAAACATGCCCATATCTCCTCCATCCTCCAAAAACAACAACCCATCCCCACTAGCTATCATCCTGTATCTCTCCCTTTTTTGGCTAAACAATTTGTGAAAGTCATCTACAATAGGTGCCCCTATATCCTTTCCTCTCACTGTCTTTTTAATTTTCTGTAGTATGGCCTCAGACACCATGATTCAACTCAAACTGCTATCTACAAAGTTACCTATGATCTCTTAATTGTCAACTCTAGTTACCTTTTCTTAATCCTCATCTTTCTTGACCTCTTCATAGCCTCTGACACTTTTGATCACCTTCTTTCCCTTAATCCTCTCTTTTCTGAAGTTTCCACTACATTGCTCTCTCCTTGTTTTCCTCTGACCTGTCTGACCATTCTTTCTCAGTATCCTATGTTGGATTTTCATCCAGGTCATGCCTGCTAACCATAGGTGTTCCCCAAAGCTCTCTCCTGAGTCTTCTTCCCCTCTCCTTCAAACTGTTTCACTTGGTGATCTCATCAGTTCCCATGGATTCAATTATCATCTCTATGCAAATGATTCTCAGATCTATTTGTCCAGCCCTAACCACTCTTCTGATTTTCAGTCTCACTTCTCCAACTGCCTATGGAGATCTTAAACTCAATATGTCCAAAAAACCTCATTATCTTTCCCCAAAACTCTCCCCTCTTCCTAATTTCTTAATTTCCTAATTTCTGCTTTTGGAAGAAATACTGATGTCTCCTATAGTGCTTCTGACTTGGACTTTAAATATGTTCCCTGAATTCTTCATCTATTTCTTCTTTGGTCTTGATAGTCTTTGGCATACTCTGATGACAGTATCATTTCTATTTTTCCTACATTTATCTTCACCCAGAAGCTTCTCCATTGTGGTTCCTGGATTTTCTCAACTGAGTATATCTTTTTAATATACAATGCTATACCCTACCTTATTTTTTTTTAACCAAGTCTGTTCCTTTTGAACAAGGCATAGCCTTCTAAAGCTAATTGTTGGTCACATTTCACCAAGTTTTAGTCATACCAGTTAAGTTAAATTTGTCTCCTTATGATTAATTCTTTATTTTACTCTGTTACCCATAGTTTATACATTTGTGTATAGGAAGCTATGGCATATTTTTAAGGCATCAGGGAATGTTTATAGATTTTTTAATTAAAAAATTGATTTTATTTTATATTATTTATTGAATAAAATAAGCATTTCTATAACATAATATCATTTTTTAAAGATGATTGCACATGAAACTGTAAATCTATTATATATAACTTACTATTCCTTTTAAATATATAACAGGAGTCAGTTGCAAAAGAATTTTACCAGTAATGTAACCCAAAAGACAGCATCAACTGACAAACCATTTGTCTATTTTTTTCATTTCTGTAAAAGCTTTATGAGAATCATTTATTCTCAAGTGGAGGGCAGCCTTAAGATAATAGGTTTTTGTGGGTAATTTGCACAGTATATCATAGGCAATGTGACCTAATAGATAAAGAACACCCAGCCTTCACAGAAGAAGGACCTGGTTCAAGTCCCACTTCTGACCTATACTGATTATGAGACTCTAGGCAAGTCACAACCTTTCAGTGCTCTAGACAACTCTCTAAGACAGAGAAATGCCAACCTGTATTTAGAGGTAAAGGGAGTTTCCTTAGGTGAGAATTCTCTAAACCAATGAAATCACAGATCCCTATCACATCTCTAGTCACCACTCCCTAGAAAGGTCTGGATAAACTATAGATAAACTATTGTGTTTATTGTTTGTTGATTTTTTTAAAGCATCTGAATCAGACTGGAACAAAATTTCAGCCTTAAAGGATCCCCTGAAACAAAGTCTCTCATGCATAGGTTATTGCAATTATTATTATCATGAGCACATGCTAAAAGCATACGAGATGCTTTGACAGATGGGACTGTGTAGATATTTTGTTCAGCATGCTGCTGAGGAGCAACATAAAGGGAAAACTAAAGCTTTTCTCAACTATTTTATTGTGTTTTTATCACAAGGATCTCACTCCGACCACCAACTCAAACTCTGAATTTTTTCTTAAAAAATAAATGCATGGGGGGCAGCTAGGTGGCACAGTGGATAAAGCACCAGCCCTGGATACAGGAGTTCAAATCCAGCCTCAAACACTTGACACTTACTAGCTGTGTGACCCTGGGCAAGTCACTTAACCCCCATTGTCCTGCAAAAAAAGAAAATTATGTATGAATTCATCACCACTCTTAGGCCTATGGTATAGGAGGTATACTAGATTCATGGTCTGAGGAGTGAGATGGAATTCTGGCTCTTCTATTTACTGTGATTTTTGGACAGTCATTTTACAATGTGATCTTAGGACAGTCATTTAACCTCTCTTAGCCTCAGTTTCTTCATCTGTAAAAAAGAAAAAGAAAGTAGATTAGGTCATCTCAAAGGAACCTTCCAACTCAAAATCTATAATCCTATTACTCCAAGAAAGGAAGAAAGATTTAAAAATGAACAATTATTGCATAAGTAAAAAGGGATTCCAGAGAGAGAATCTAGATTGACTAACTGTTTTTACCATCAGGAAACGTTAAAGAAAATGCCAAGTCACTGAAATGACTCAAAGAGAATTTTCTGTTACAGGTATTATTTCAGAATCCCATGTTTTAGATTTTAATCTTCAGTTACCCAGTATTTTCCAATTTACCTCTTTCAGGAATAACTTGATTTCAGCAAGGTGGCATGTGAATACTTCCCACAAGCCCACTTTTTAGCATTTTAAAGGACTCAACCAAAACCTTCAGCCTGCACACCTGAGCCAAATAGACCATCTGCTTTGTTTTCCTTACTAATGGAATGAAGCAATCCTTTTGTTTTTTGTGAAGTTTTTTGCTTCCCTATGATAATAGAGAGCTGCTTAATTTTTAAATGGATAGTTCTGGTGTTCTATGAAATATTAATCACCACATTGAACCAGTGAAGCATTCTGGCTCCTTGAAAGGTAGCCCACCATGTCTACTGCCTGAGCCATAGGAAATGGAAGTTAGCAAAACCAAGGTTTGGGGATCGGTGGCTTGTCCCCTTCAAAGAAAGCCAGAGGGGCTTATGAAGTTGAGCATTGCTTTTCTGATATTCTTAATAGCCTTGGCTCCAGAGACTCTGCCCATCAGACAAGGAAACAGATGAAGTCATAGCGACCATGAATATTTCAAGGAGATCTTGTAAACATTCATCGATTGCAGCTGTAATGCAATCCACACATCATCACAATGATTTCCTGGAAACTGAGGAGTGGGGCGGAGCTATGAAAATAATGGCTGGAATGTGTCCTCCCCTCCTTCTCTGCCCATCCCTCACCCCAGTTAAAGTGGGTAGAGGAAAGAAGGAGCTAGATTTGTCATGGCATCTGTTCATAAAATAGGCTTGGATTTGGTTCAGATTGCCAGGGGAGTTTCAAAGGAGAGGTAACAGTTAGACCCATGGTCCTAAGGGCTGAACACAGCTAACAGGAAGCTTTCTATGGATTGCCAGGCTGAGGGAACTCAATCAAGTAAATAAACCTCTGCGTTTCATCCCAGTGATTTCCGTTTTAGAAGATACGGTTTTTAAAACTGTCTCGTGACTAGTGACTAGTGATTACCAGTTAGTGCTTTGGAAATATGAATGTTAAAAAAAAGAAAAAGAATCAACTCAGGCTTTTTCCCCCTAAAATTTAGAAAACCCAGTGGTGGGATTTTCCCACTACCCTCATCCTCCAATGTTTTCTCCTCAGTCTTTTTTGAACTTCTTAGTTTCGGTTTCTAATAGAAGAGAAAATGCTGAATGTGTTTGAACTGTGGGAATATCATTCAAGTTCCTTCCCAGCCCGTTTTGCTGTCTCAGTTGCTTCAGACTTATTGCATCCTTTGGATTCTCCATACCAACTATTATTCCCCACCCCCAACTGCTGTTTGGACACCATTCCCCTGTTTGCTTCTGAGAGGATCTGCCACTATAGTACTCACTTCAGCTCAAATATGCTTTGTTATTATTGTTCCACCCCAGATTCTATGAGGAGGCTAAAATAAGCCAATTGGAAAAAAAGAAAAACTACATAAGTCCAACCTATAGCTTAACTTAAAGGTCCACAGGGAGGACTTTTTTGGGGAGGGTGACACAATTGGGGTTAAGTGACTTGCCCAGGGTCACACAGCTAGTAAGTGTCAAGTGTCTGAGGCCGAATTTGAACTCAGGTCCTCCTGAATCCAGGGCCGGTGCTCTATCTACTGTACCACCTAGCTGCCCCAGGAAGGACTTTTAATTTCCCATCTCATGGAGTCATAGAATTTAAGTTAGAAGGGACTTCGATGTTCAACCTGCCCCAATCCTCACACAAAGCAATTATCTCCTCTCCAACATTCCCAATAAATGGTTGTCTAGAGTGCACTTGAACACTTCCAATGATGAGGAAGTTATTCTTAATAGCAAAATCCACAGAGTAGAGCTCCATTATAAGTATCTCATGGATTGCCATGTCATTCACCTCCAGACAGCCACATATTGAAAAATCTTGTTATCACATAGTTAGATGGTCATTTAGGACATCCTCAAGTCAGTCAGCTAACATTTGTGGCATATCTCTATGAGCAAGGAATTTGCTTTCCCCTGTCTTGTCTCCTCATGCCAGTGTTATAATGGGATTTATTATTTATGAGAATAAGAGAGTCAGCTCCTTCATCAGATGTCACCAGGTTCTGGATTAGGTTCATATAAATTGCAGAATAGGACCACTAGCCATCCGTCAAGTCTTGGAATTCAGCCAGCACTGACATCATTCTGAATGCTGGCGATGCTGAGTGCGTGCCTGTTGGAAAAATAGATACAGCTGGGACCACCAACCAGCTGCTGAATATGGAATCTCATAGAAGAGTGATTCTAGGCAAGGCAGACTGAGCAAAGGCTATAAAGATGTGATAAAATCTCAACTTTGAGCAAGGCAGAATAGATATGAATATCTGGGAAGTCACCACCAGAGACCAAACACTCCTGGCTTGGTAGCAAAGGTTTCAAGCAGTTCAAAGCATACGGTTATAAACTGAGAAATGAAGAGGCAAGCAAATAACAGAGAAACTCTATTCACAATAATGACATTATATAGCATTTCATGTTTGCAAAGCACTTACATACGTCATTCATTCCCTTCAACAAGCATTTATCAAATGCCTATTCTGGGCTAAGCACCCTGCTAGCCACTGAATATAGAAGACACAAATGAAGAAGTCTTTGCAAATTAGAAGCTTATATACTATTGAGAAGAATGAGATAAGATTTTTAAAAATGGAAGGTGGGGTTGCCCTGTGATTTCCCTGGTGTGAAGAATTGCCAGGGATTCTGGGTAAGGAAATTCTATCAGTGTATTTTAGTAGCTGTTCGGCAATAGCTAGGAGGTCCTTGTATATGCCACTGCCCATCCCTCAAGCTATGAACCTTGATGTTGGTGACTCTTTAGCAGAGAAACACCTGGTTCTTTGTTATTGCCAAAGAAAGCTCTCCTCCTCCAGAGGTCATAGGACTCAAGGCTAAGGAATGTGTCTGGCAGAAAAACCATTCTCACCCGTGCCAGTGGGAGCTTCAAAGGTGCTGACAAATGTCCCAGAGCCTCCCGCTCTCCAGGCCATTGAAGTTGGCATGGTTTGGAACATACCTAGCTCTACTGAAGCAAGCAGGGCTTGTTGACTCATGAACAATGGGGAACAACCAAAGCTGCAGGTAGGAATTCCAGCACCTGGGGCAAATTCAGTTGTGACAGGGGATGTCTAAGGTATGACCGATCTTGTGCATACTTGAGGCAGACTAGAGGCAGAGGTCAAGGAAGCTGAGAAATGTGAGGAATTGGGAAGCCAGTGGGAAGGAGTTAGGCTGGAAGAGATGACCATGAGACTGGACTTTTTGGGGGGGGTGGCAGGAGAGTGACCTGGTGGATATTAGATGATAGTAGTGAGGGGCTGGACAGAAACTTTAAAGGATAGGTGTTTGTTAAGTGATAGTGACAGAGGAGGGATCTGAAAGCAGCAAAGTGGGGCAAGAAATATGCCAACTTGTCCCTGTAACCCTTTGTATCAGCAGATGTGAGAGAAGAAGCAGCCAGCCTTGGAAAAGGTCCCAACAGCTATGTCTTCAAAAGAAAGCTAGGTTTTGCAAGTGCCAGAATATGGAAGAAATGTGGGAAGAAAAATCAAAGAGGAAGGGAAATGTGTAATCGATTGAGGAAGATGCTAGAAGGTACCATGGGAAAGGAAGGTAGAGAAGGTTAGGAACTGGGGAGGGCCAGGGCCTAGGGGCATAGCAATGTGATCTTGGAGAGAAATACCAGGGAGAAAGAGTTTCAAAGGTTAAAGGAAGACAAATGGACTCAGGAGAACAACTGTGTGTGTAGTTGTGGAAGAAAGGTTGTGACTCATTATCTTCCTCTTTGTCTGCTAGATATTGCATTCTCTTGTTTGGGGTCCTGATAATGACTTGGGTTAATGCATTAGTGGGAAGGCAGGGGACACATCCCTTTTCCCCCACCCTCAATTCCACTGCCAGTAACCCCAATTCGTCTCCTTTCCCCAGAGCCACCTTCTCCCACCCAACCCCATTGTATCATAAGCCAGTAGAAAACCTTGA